>NC_134456.1:232533100-232870382 GCF_047948215.1 Lycorma delicatula
TTGACTGGCAGGAATCCATTACTCAGGTTCGTTATACTGGTCTTGTTAAAATATAATTTAACAGTACACAGGAATAATATGAATCTTAAAAGATTAATTTCAGTAAAACAAATATAAAAAGATATGTGTGCATGCGCGCGAGCATGTGTCTTTGTATGCAAAACCAAAACTATTCAAATACACTTTATCAAAATATTACTTCTTGATAGCTTACTATACAAAGATCCATATAAAAAGTTACCTGCATGGATGAACTGAGGCCATTGGTGGACCAGGTAAATGAGGATGAGTTTCCATAGTAACAGTTTTTTTAGCATGATCCTGACTGACATCTTCATACATCTGTTCCACAGTCAATGGTTTACGATTCTGGAATAAATTAAATATTTAGCACATTAAAAACAATTAAATGTAAATTAATATTATAAAATAATAATACATACAATCATGAAATATGCACAAAGAATTCCACTAAGAATGCTTTTGGAAATTACATTAAAAATAATAGAATCTGAAATGTTTCAACAGAAACTTTATCTCCAAACAATGAATCTAACATTTCCTTCAATAACTGTTGAACTTATACAAATGAAAGGGAAATTTAATAAGCTAATAATATTTTATTTCAGTTTCATAAGAAGCCTTTTTTTAACTATAATGAAAACTTTTTCTGAATATATGTTCTTTTAAGTGATTATGTTGCCTCTTAAATTATGTAAAATAATATAACAGCACTATTAGTAAAAAAAAGCAATTAAAATGGAATTAGAACTTTTTTTATAGCACAATCATGCACCAGAAAAAAATGATATAAAGTGATGTATAATTTCTGAAAATGGGATCTAATACATGTTTTATTTCAATCATTCCACGAGATAAGAATGATTACAGTTAAAGACTACGATGAACCAGCCCACAGACAAATTGAAAGCTTAAATCCAATGGCAATAAAATAGGACATAAACATTTCCAACTAATAACAACTATATAATCACAATGGTCTACTACAACAAGACAGCCATTTAAAAACACTATTTCAACTCCAGAAAATTTAGAAAAATTTTTTTATACTGAACTATTAAGATACATATATACTTGTGGATCAATTCATTTGAAGTGATCCAAGGATGGTTGCTTGACCAATTCAAAAAAAAATTTTACTTACCCACTTGTTTCCTACATGTCTCAGGACCTTAAAACTATTTTTGTGACTGTAAGGATTTACAGAAAAAAATCATAACTAAAAACTATTAGTCCTGGAAGGATGAAACAAAAAGCAATTTATTCATATTTGCTCAACGCAAAAGATTGGTCCAGTGATTTATTTACCTATCTCTCTTCTTTCTATAATAAAATTACCAGTAAAGTTGGACATGAAAAACTGTGAAATTTCACTTTGGTAATATTTTTCAAGAGGTAGGGATGGCATACACAGTTTGAATTATTTTTTATATGTAGATATATGTTAGTAGTTTTGCCATAAATAACATTAATTGGTGATGTACTTACCAGTAAATTTTTATGAATTTTTGAAAACTAACTTTTTTTAAAAAATTCAAATTTTGGCTTCAAATAACTCTGATGGGGCTGGTGATAAAAATCTCAAATTTGCACAACTTACAGTATTTTTGTGTATGTTTATGGAAAATAAAAAAGTTTCTTGTGTATTGTACTAATAAAAAAGTTATAACCTCCAAAAGTCATGAAAAACCTGTTAAAAGCATTTTGACTCAATTAAGTGCTCCAAAGAGGTTTCTTGTCTACTTGACAATTTAATATTTTTATATTTTATTACTATAGTTAAAATAGACTTGTTTGAACCAGTCAACTGCAGTTTTCATGTTATAACAAGCGCTTGAAGTCATTTCCACTCATCAGGAAAATTCATGTTGCAACATGCTCATTTATGCTTGTTACATCATTTAGCTTTGCAATTGCAGACTGGTCAGTCTGATATTAGTCAGTGACCTGTTCACATCTTTACAGAGTATCTCAAATTTCATCTTGTGTTTGGAAGTGTTTATTAAATAAATAAGTTTTACTTAATAATATTATAATTGCAAATTTAAAATCAGTTAAATTTTTACATTATTTTCAAGTAATTTCATATAAAACAATGGAAGAACAATGTTCCATAGGAATTTATATGAATGAAGAGTGTCATAAAACAGTGTATGGTAAGTGCCAAAAATTTGTGAATTTAGTGATGAAAACCAACAACTTATTTTTTTACGTGTTAATTCGGATGTCACTAGTGTTTGTAAATATCATGAAAAAATGTTTTTGTCAAAATTCAGTCACCTGTATGGACGGACAGTTTTGTTGTGACCATTTGAGAACTCATAAAAAAACAGTTAAGAAAAACTTAAAACAAATACATTAGAGCAAGCTCTTAAAGAACACATTTTTCCAAATTTATATTTAGTTCCTGGAAACTCTCTCTGTGTTAAGTTTCAAAAGTATTTTTTCTCAGAAGAAAAAAGAAGTATATGAATGTGAAGACCAAGAGCAATATACTGCCCCACATCATAATATTGAACAACTGGATGCTGCCTGTAGCATTTTGGGTGTATCACCTCCATCAAAATTGAAAAAATTAAGCAAGGATCAAAGGCCATCAGCATTAGAATCTAAAACAAGTAAGGTATTTGAAAAATTAAAAAAGAATCTTGAATTGTGTTTTGACTCAAAACTTTCTGAAAATGAAAATCCATCTCAATCTTCTTCACATGATTATGATGATCTTATTTTAAAATTAAAAGAAAATGTACTCTTGCTTCTAAAGAAGACAAGGTTAAAATTATCAATTTACTTCCCCAATCTTGGACCAGATCTAAAATAATATCGGAGTTCAATGTGTCTGAGTTTTTGGTTAGACTCGCTAGAGAATTAGTTAATGAGCAGGGCATTCTACCACAGTTAGGTAAAAGACATAAAACAGGAATTAGTAACAACTCAATTAAAAAAGTTGTTATTTTATGAAGATGACAATAATAACAGGCTGTGTCCTAGTAAAAAAGATTCTGTAAGCAAGTGTGTTGATGGTGTCCAAAGTGCACAAGCAAAAGCGCCTTGTTCTGATTAGTTAAATGAATTGTATGTCTCCTTTAAAAGTGAAAACTCTCAAAAAACAAAATTGGAAGATCAAAGTTCTGCAAACTGCATCCAAAATGGTGTATGTTGGCTGGTGCCCCAGACTCATACAGTTTGTGTCTGCCCTCACCTCCAGAACATCAAATTCATGATTGATGGTCCCAAACTTAATGTTGATTATAAGGAGTTAGTAGACATCTTTGTTTGTGACAAGGATAACTATAACTGTATGATGAACATGTGCACCAAATGTCCAGGACAAATACTGCCTGTATTTGTCAGGCAGTATTTGTCATGCTCATATTTTTGTGAAGAGTATGATGTGTTGCCAGATACAATAATGTATAAACAGTGGGTAACAGCTGATAGGGCAGAGATGAGTACTATTCTTTAGACCAAAGATGAGTTTTTTGAATCACTAGCGGAAAAGTTGAAAATTGGAAAAGTTGAAAACTCACCATTTCATGTCAAAATCTCAAGCTCAGTTTTTCAAGAAAAAAAATCATAATTAGGTGAAGAATGTTTGGTGTTGGCAGACTTTGCAGAACATTTTTCATTTCTTGTCCAAGATGAGATACAAAGCTTCCATTGGGTCAATGGCCAAGCCACACTTCACCCTTTTGTGTTCTATTTCAAGGAAAATGATATATTACAATACAAAAGTGTCTGAATTTTAAGAGATCACTTGAAGTACAATATAACAACATTTTATTGCTTTCAAAAACTTTTCACAGGCCATATCAAGGAACTAGATCAGAACATAAAAAACTGAGCTTCAAGTTGTATAAAAATAAAAAAAAATTTGAGAATTAGTGCAGACACAAAAAAAGACTTCGACCTTGAAGCCAAATGGCACTTCTTTGAATCATCCCATGGGAAGAACGTCTGTGATGATGTGGGAGGACCAAAACGAGAGGTGGCAAAGGCAAACCTGCAAAGGTCATTAGTCAGACACTAAACATTGATGAAATGTATTCATTTTGTAATCACAGGCTGAAAAACATAAGTATTTTTTGATTAAATCAAATGAAATAGCTAAGATTTCAGAAACTCTAAAAAACCATTTTGACTGCTGTGAAAGAGTTGTTGGTACTAGAAGCTACCACAACTATGTTCCTGTCAGAAGACATTGTAAGACGTTACTTTACTTCAGACTTCAAGCACTATGAAGACCATACTGTGCCAAGTATTGCACCACTTTCACTTAAGGAAAAAGACTGTATTGAAAAAAGACGTAGCTACTCATTGAAATCTCAGTTTGGGTAAGTTTCACAAGCATTTTTGAATCAAAATTGTAATAGGTTACTGGTACTAGTTAAGTTATCATTAAATAATGACCTTCATTAATAATTTAAGAAAAACTATTTTAAAAATATTTAAATGCCAACTTCATCAACATAGGAACTCTAAATACAAAATATATAAAAAAAATTTAAGTGCAAAGAAGACAAGAAACCCCCTTGGAGCATTTATTTAGCGAGTCAAAATGGTATTGCTTTTAACAGGATTTTCATGATTTTGAGAGGATAAAACTTTTTATTAGTACAATACACAAGAAAGATCTTTATCATCAGCCCCATCAGCGATATTTGAAGCCAAAACTTGAATTAAAAAAAAAATTATTTTCAAAAACTCATAAAAATTTAGGAGCATGTATATCACCATTAATATTATTTATGGTAAAACTTATTTATGCGACATTCAATAGTTAAGGTGACAAATTGATATAGAAATGAAACAGTTTGCAGGATGAGTTTTGTACTTTCATGACTAGGTTGGCATCAATGAGATGAGCTAAGAACAGCTGACGGATAAAAATTATTTTGTTTATAACCTCAATATAGCATTTAACGGTAGCATGTCCGCTTGAAGTTTCCACATTAGTTGAATAACGCTCAGTGATCTGCTTTTTGCTTTCTGAAGGTGAAAAACTGGCTAAAATCTTTTTTCGAATGATTTTACAGTATGGTGAAAGTTGTATGAACCGCAGAAATTTTTATAAGCAGGTAGAACAGTTCAAAAACGATCGAACCTCAGTGACTGTCAAGCAACATCCTGGCCAGCCAGTTGAAGTGTCAACTCCCTCACTTGAAACCCACATTGATATTATTCATCAAGATCAACGTATTACAGTTGAACAGTTGCAGTAAATGCTGGCACAGTTCATAACATTATCAGTAACAAGCTCAAGTACATCAAAACAAGTGCAAGGTGGGTCTGAAAACAACACAAGGAAACAAGACTCAAAGTGTGTACAGACTTGAAAGAACGCTATGAAAGGGAAGGTGATCCTTTTCTAAACAAAATTTTAACGTGTGATGAAACTTGGGTTCATCATTTTGAACCAGAGTCCAAAAGACAAAGCATGGAATCAAAGTACACAAGCTCACCTGTCCGAAAGAAATTCAGAATGCAAGCATGAGAAGAAAAAGTCATGTTGACCATCTTTTGGGATGCCCAAGGTGTCATTCTTTTGTGATTATTTGGAAAATCAGTGTACAATAAACAGTGTCTATTACTAAGACATGCTGATGAAAAACGTATAGCCAGCAATGAGAGAAAAACGTCATGGATCTCAAAGAAAAGGTGTGATATTGCTACACAACAATGCTTGCACTCATACTGCCCAGCTGACCCAAGAAACCACTGGAAAAATGGGTTGGTAGATACTACCACATCCTCCCTACAGTCCAGATTTGGCTCCCTCAGATTTTGATTTGTTTGGTCCACTCAAGGAGGCATTACATGGAAAAAAGTTCAGCAACAACGAGGTCAAAGAATTTGTGGGAAAGTGGCTCAAACAAGACAAGACTTCTTTGCATCAGATATAAAAAAACTAGTTCATCGTTGAGACAAGTGTATTAATAATATTGGTGGGATTAAGTTGAGAAGTAGTAAAAGTCTCATTTTGTAAAAATACACAGTTTTTTCTACATCAATTTGTCTTTTTAATGACTGAATGTCCCTCGTAACATGTAAACATATACCTACATATAAAAAAATAATTAAAACTGTGTATACATCCCTACCTCTTGAAAAAATTACAAAAAGTGAAAAACGATTTCATGTTCAACTTTATTGGTAATTTTCTCACAGAAAGAAGAGAGGTAGGTAAATAAATCCCTGCACCAATCTTTTACCTTGAGAAAATATGAATAAATTGATTTTTGTTTCATACTTCCAGGACCAATAGTTTTTTAATTACGATTTTTTCTGTAAACCCTTACAATCACAAAAATAAGTATGCGCACCATAACAAAAATAGCCGCCACATGTTAAATGCTTAAATAAAAAATTTTAAAAAATAGTTTTAAGGTCCTAAAACATTAAGGAAACAAATGGGTGTTTCAATTTTTTTGAACTGGCCAAGCAACCAGCTTATGTGTTTTTTTTTGGGGACACTTCAAATGGATTTTGCATAATTTCAATTTACAACAGGAAGGAACAAGAGTTATGAAAAAAAAGAAGAAATTTCCATTAAAAGCATTGGGCATCTCGGCTGGAAGTTAGAAAGAATATTCACTGTATAAATTAATTTACAATTTTTATTTAATTTGATCCCAGAAATTAAAATTTAACTAATCTATCCATTTTACTATTTTGCATGGATCAGCAATCATCCTCAGAGAAACACAAAAATTTAACATTATCCATGATAAAACAAGTAAAATAAAAAAAAAAATAAATAAATTAAGCGACTATAATTGATACAAGGGCGGTTGAAATGTAATGCACACTGGAACTTAACCAGAGAATAAATGTCACACAAACCAATAGGTGCTGCCAACTTGCAGTTTTATTTCCCTACAACATTCCAAAATTTGTTGACCCAAGCCATCTCATTTTCTGTCAGTCACTATTGTTATGGAATCAAGTACATCTGCAGTCTCAACCCGTCTAAAACAACATGCTGTGATTAGATTTTTAACAAAGGAAAAGTGAATGCTAGTGACATTCATTGTCATCTAAAAGATGTCTATGGTAACGAAAAGAAGATAAGAGACACATTCTTTTTCCTTTTGATGCTTTTTAGAAGTTGTATGTTTTGTGTTCTGACAATCCACTAATTATCATGATACAGATAATTCTGCAACACAATAAGGCTTGGTTATACATCAAGTACGACTCTTGTAAAGTTAAAATTTAAACGTATTCCATACTCACCACATTTGGCGCCCTGAGTTGCAATTAAAGAGGATATTAAGGTTATTCATTTCAACAAGGATAATGAACATGGAGAATTTCTTCATGCCTTTTTTCATTTGCAAATTACGAATGACTGGGTATTACATTTCAGCCAACTCTCCTAATTTGTAAACATAAAATTTACTAAAAACTCAAATGTTTTTAAAATACATTGTGTGTAGCAAGTCCACAAGAGGACGGCCAAAATATCAAGAAACATAAGCGTATTGTGTACCCAAATATAACATAAAACTCTCTTCATCACTGTCACTACAATGGCCTTAACCCTGTACCTCTCCATGGAGAAGAGGCTTTTGTTTTTTGGTAACTTTAACTTCATAAAATATAGAACCTACATTGCCTGACTTAATAAAGTAAAATATTCATATACCCAGTATTGGTAATATTGTTATTATATTTATATAAAAGTTTATCAAGAAGATGTTAAAATAAATTAAGCATTTACTTGTACCTGCACATTATAAGAGCTGAAAATTTATTACAAACCTCATCATAACCGCTAAGCCACAGTCTAGGAGTCTGGTAGTATTTATCATAAGTAATATGCAAATCATAAGTTCTTGTTCTAATTATTTCTCCATCATCTACTCCGCTCTCCTGATTTTCTTTAAGTTTTCCAAAATCCACAGCAGCCTATAACAAAATAAAAAAATAAAAAACCATACATAGAAAATACATGTTTGCATATATTTTCACACACACACACACACACACACACACACACACACACACACACACACACACACATGCGTGTGCACACACACACACACACACTATTTATGATAGTATTATTATATTGAACTATATTATAAAGGATATGAGGTGGTCCAGCTTTACCCAACAAATATCACAATCCTAGTAGAAGTGTTTGTACAATCACCAGCAAGAAAAAATAAAAATAAATTTGATAAAAATAAAAAGATATTTGAGACTGATTAAAAACAACAGAGAGTATTTGTTTAACTCAGATTTTCCTAAAATTTAAGTATAAAAATTCTCAAAGGTAACTTGAAAACTAAATCTTACATTTTCCTCTGCATCCAAAAGTCCACTTTCTGCCATATCAGCTGATTCTTCATCATCATCAGTATCATTACCAATAGCTTTCCCTTTTTACATTAATAAACAATCAACTGCTGAAATATTGTAAAATTAATTAAATGTAATCTGATACGAAACAAGTCACACCTTGTCTGATTAATTCATGTTTAACGTACGATAGATTTGGTCAATCAGTTAATATTTTTACTTCATTAATTATATAGCCATTACTTTGTAGATTCAATCCACTTTATACAAAAATTTTACTACATCTGACAAATAAATTTTCAAACATGGTGTAACAGTACAACACCTCCAATCTTATTCCAATCAAAACTCAAAAGAAAACATATATGCCATCACTTGCATACAGGTTCCTTACAAAACAGACTGGTGCATTGCAAACAACACATAAGTATTACTACTATAACAAATAATCAAATAAATAAATAAACTCGCTAAAAACACACATAAATAAACAAAATACTACATCAAACAACAAAGTATCACATACAAAGCTCTGTATACATTAAAATGAATTTTTTTATAGATTGACTAATTATCTTAAGGAATTTAAACAAAAAATACACCATTCCATGGTCATCTCTGAGGTCAGTAATTATAAAAAAAACTCCTACGAGAGACTGATTAAAAACAACAGAGAGAATTTTTGTTTAATACAAATTATCCTAAACCCTAAGAATAAAAAATTTCTTTCAATGATAACTGAAAACTAAATCTTACATTTTCTTCTGCATCCAAAAGTCCACTTTCTTCAAATTCTTCCATATCAGCTGCTTCTTCATCATCATCGTCATCATCATCATCATCATCACTATCTTTACCACTAGCTTTACCAACTCCTTCACCTTGTAAATCTTTTATAGATTTAATATCTCCTTCCTATCAATGAAAATAATTAAATTTTTAACACAACAATGTAATTTAAATAGAAACCATAAACAACATTAAACATTAGTAATAAAAAAAATTACCACAAAATTAAAACAATTTTCATCGTATCATATCACTGATGATGATGACGTATATTAAATCATTTGTTTACGTATACGTAAACAAATTGATTGGAGGATGATCACATATTATTGATAATCATATACAGCGATAGATGTTAACTAAATTGCATTCTATCTCCAATACTTTTCAATAATTTCCAATATTCTCCTTGAAGGAGGGTTTAAACAGAGTTGTGGAGAAAATATACTTGGGGTAATATTTCACTGTTATTTATTCTAATTTTTAGTACAGTTTCTTAGTACAGTATTCTTAGTACAGTTTTTTTCTAGCGTAACAAGACTAGTATGGAATAAAAATATGCCAAGGAAATTTTAAAGAAAATCTTAACACATGATGTATTTCATTCAAATTCTGAAAGAACAGTCTTGGAAGATAAGTCACGTAATGGGGAAATTAAAATATAAGAAATGAAATTTCTTTGAAAAATTGAAGGTAAGGTCGGTATGAAGAATCTAATGGCTCTCACAAATACAGAAGTATGATAGACAGGGTAGAGAAAACAAGGCTAAGATGCTTAGGACATTTTTGAACAATGAGTAAATAAAAGTACAACCTTGAAAATGTTGAATAGGAAAGAGGTAAATGGAAAAAGATCATGAATACCAAGAAAAATAGTAAAACCCATGAAGACCAGGTAGGAATGAAAGTAGAAAGAGTTATGAGTTAAGTAGAAAGTAGAAAGAGTGGTGAAGGATAGAATGAGAAAACAGCCATAACCCAACCCTAAACCAAGAATAAGATTAAGAATTTGAAGTGCTATAAACAAGTGTCTGTCATTATTGGTTTCCTGTACATTTTTAAATTGTCTTTTTGTGTTCGTGAAGACAAGAATCAAGTATAATTTATTATGTATTTTGTTTATATGTAAAAAATTATTTATTTTGATCAACTGTAAATGGAAACAAAACAATTTTAATTAAAAAATGTTTATCCCTTTTTAATGACAATATGCATTAACATTGTGAAAGAAAATCATTAAATTTTTTTACTAAACAAAAAAAAATTGTGTTTTCGTCCATAATGGTCAGTGATGAAAATTATTTAAAAATATAAATTTTGAAATGACAAATTTTAAAATACAACATTTTGTACTTATTGGGTGCTCCCACATCACTCTGGTCCTTGATCGATGCAACTATTACTTCAATCCCTCCTGGTCCTGGTTTTTCTAAATTCATTACTTTCCATTATACATTTATCTTACACAATCAATCCATCTCTTCCTATGTGTATTTCTCCCTTACTTTCATGAGAATGGCTCTCTTGATATTCGACCTTTCTTATACTTTAGTCTCCAGTCCTGGTCAATGTATTTTCTTATTATCTGCTGATTAAGATAAACTTTAATCCTGAGCGATTCTTTCATCTCTTTGTACTGTCTCCCCATTATGGGTTCATAGATCTTTCTTAATAATCTATCATCAAATACTATTTACAAGCATTCTCTCATCTGTCATCTACCTCATCTCATGCTTCTTTATCAAGAATTAATGACAATTAAATTCGTTGCCTTGTCTCAACCACTGTAAAATTACTGGTAATGTGGCAGTATGATATTTTGGTTTTCTGTTTTATTTTATAACTAGTATCCTCTGCAGTTACAGCGGACTTTATTATAATCCTCATTATTAATAATCCTTATTTCCAGATGCATGTTGTTGGCTTCTGTATTTGTTACTCCCAAATAAATCATCTCCTTAGCTTCCTTACATGATGTAACACTCACTTATAAACCCTTCCTGTTAATTCTGTTCTTCATACTTTTTGTCATATATGCATATGGGTTTTCCCAATTGATATTCCATCCAACTCACATGGCTGTTTTTCTACTGAACTGATTATATCTTTCAAGGTTTCCTCGGTTGCAGCAACCAGAATAATATTCATTACTGAATCCCAGCAATCAAGTTTAAACAGAACAGCAGTAGTGTCAATTCAAGCACTTGCTTGATTCATCATTTTCCCCTGTACTTTCACTCTATTCCTAGTGACATGCATACACAGTTATCATAATTACTGTTTTTTTTTCTGTTTTTTAATTCTAAGCTTGGTTAATGACCTGCAAAGTTCTTTCCTTAAATAAGACAGTCACACTGTAAATTCACTTACACCAGTTTTGGTATCAAATGTCATCTCTGATACTTTTTCTTCTAAACCGACATCATCTGGATCATTATGATGTGTATCTACCCAACCACCATCTGGATCATCTGGCTCCAATACTTTTTCTTGTTCTTCACAATATTCTATCTGCAAATGGAAAAGATTAATTAATTACTACATTATAAAAACATATCATAAAAAAGAAATACTAATTGATTAACTTAAAATCATTAAATATTTATCATAATAGAGTGGAAAGGATCCAGTATATGTTAAAAGATTTGTAAAGTAAAATGTATTTCTTACATAAATTACATTAATTCTAAATTTCAAATTTTGCAAATTTTTCATTCTATGTGAAAACTACATGATAGAAAATACTGTAATAAAAAAATCATCCTTAAGCAGAAATCAGATATATAGGGAATAAATATATGGGCGGGGGGGGGGAGGAATTAATATAGAGAATTTAATACTTTTTTATTCAACTAATTACAATTAACAAGTGAATATCAGAAATTATAACTCCATATACTACCTGGTAATAGAAGCACATCAAAGATAAATGCAGAGCAAAATGCAATATTTGAAGAAAAACTAGTTAGAAAACAATTCATAACTGTTCACTGGATTTCAAATGAATAAAAGGAAAATTAAGAATCTACCTCTTTCTTGTAAAAGTGCCTATATATATTTGATGCCTTAGCTAATAAATTAAAATTATTTTTCATAATATAAATACTTTTTTATATTAGTATTACACTTTAAATACTTTATTTTTAAAACTAAAAGGGACAGCAGCTCTTTAGTAGTTTTTGAGGGTTGCTGAACTAATGTATTTAATCTTTCCTCATTTTCATCAACTAGCAAATGCCGGCAGTCAAAAATAAATTTAATGGTAAATTATTTTAGGTTTTGATAACGGCAGAACTGAAGACAATGAAAAACTACAATGTATTTTTAAGGAAACATTTTTCATCTTTTCTTTTGATGATGACCTCATCAAAGTTAAAGTAATCCCAAACTGAATCTCTGAGAAGTGGTAAAAAGTTGGTAATTAGAATATAAAAATTATGACTCTCACAGTCAGAAAATGAAATGTTAATAGTTGAAAAGTAAATGATATACTAGATAATTAAAAAAAATTAATTAAGACAGATTAGGACTAGGTATAGGAGGAATTGGTAAGATAGAAAAATAAACAGCATTTCTAGACTGTGAATTATAGAATAATGAATAAAAACAGCATTTATGGTTTTATGTTGAATTTGTTAAATTCAACATAAAGTAAACTAATAAATCTAAACAGAATTTAATTATGATGGCCTGCAAAAACTAGCTAAATTATAACAGAGATAGGCAGGCTTTTTAATTGATGGTTCAGTCTGTGTCTCTGGCTATGGTTATGTTCAGTTTTATTTTTCACCAAATTCTTATTGAAATATTTTAACACACATCTTTTTGCATTTGAAACATCTTTTGTTTCAAAGTTAGACTACAGATGCTGTGTGTAATAATCAAACTAAGTAAAGTCATCATTTCACTATCTGATGATTTAAACTAAAATTATAATATAAAAATGTCATAAGCCTTTCAAACAATCGAATTAAACAGTGAGCTAAAAACTCAATATCTTCTGCATGCAGATTTAAACAGGTGGAAATTTTATTTTGCATTTAGTAATAATCAGCTTTAATACTTACTATTCAAGTGTTTTTCAATGTATTTTTGTATTTGTATCGGGAATAATGGCACTTCAGTAAACAAAACCAGAACAAGTTTTTATATTTCAGTGTTAGTAGAGAAATGAGGATATTGCTGCCATCCACAAAGATTCCATGCAAGCTTTCCTAATTCTTCACTACTAAAATTGTCAACATTTGCATAATCTGAAAATACTATGTATTATATTTAACACAAATATATAACCTACCCATCTGGAGAAACTGATTTTTTGCCCACCCAGTATTTAATAATAGTGCAGTATGGAAAGTAATCTTTATTATCCCTTCTTCTCTGCTAATTTAAATATAATATTTCCCTTATAGTCTTCTTGGGAAATCATTAGACTTAAAAAATATATTTAATTTTGTAAAATATAATGCTCTTTTTCATACCATTTACTTCTAGAACTTTAACTTCATATTATCAACGCTTTCTTCAAATACATCTTCTTTCCCTTCAACTTTAACTGAAGAGATTAGCATACAACCTTGCATTATTGTTATAGGATTAGGCTATAAATCAATACTTACCAAAATAATAATATACTTTATTTACAGAGTGGCGCACGAAATGATCCTACATTTATTTTGGTAATAATTGCTTAGGTTAATAATTATTAGTGTGTTTTATGTTAGCAGAAGTGACAGCAGTTCATGAATATTGAGTTCAACACAACGCGAGTGACACAGATTGTTCTATATAGGCTCCATTAATTCGTTTATAAATTGTGTTGTTTTTAGCTATTTATAGTTTCTTTTTGATCAGTGATCATTACAGTTTGGATTTCTTTGTTCTTGTTGTGTTAATAAGGGCTTTTGTTTGGATATTATTAGTAATATTAATATATTTAGTAGCGTAAGTAACCTAACTACTTTGGGAGTAGTACATAGGATTTTGGAATACAAATGAAGAAAGGACATTCTTCTGCCTGCTCTCTCGACCAGGCTTGGAGTGATTTCAGATACGTCTGGAATTTTGTACAAATTAGTAGATGAGTTACCACCAGATGACAACAAAGCTGGGGTGACCACATACCATCTGCAGGTGCAGTGTAAGGTTGCTCATTTTCATAGGGGAGCGTTGTCTTTGAAGATTACTGAGGCCAAAGTGCATGTCTGTGCAATGAGAGGTTAACCTCGCGTGGCTTATTGATGGAGAACCAATACGAGTTTCATCCCAGAAAAGGTTTTGAGGACACCATACTCTGTAGATGAGTATGGTGATGACCAGTGAGATGGAATATGTCACGGAAATTTTCCTAGATATTTCAGGGGCATTTAACAATTTTTTGAGGTGGCCCTCGGCCAATTATCAACTGCAAAAAAGAGAATCCACTGTGAGTAAATTGCAGGTAATGGAAAGTTACTTCAGCGATCAGGATGTGCAGCTCCACAAGGGCAGCCATTAGGGAGGCAAGATGCTTTCCAAGGACTGTCCCCAGGACAACATGTTGGGTCCTTTCTTGTGGGTGGTGGAGTTCAATTCTCTTCTGCGGCTGAGGTTGCCCAATGGGTGTCGCATTGCGCTATACTGATGATGGGCTCCTGCTGACTGAAGGATGCTCGCAGAGGGAGGTTGAGTTCTGAGCCACTCAGGCTT
This sequence comes from Lycorma delicatula, assembly GCF_047948215.1. NCBI lineage: Eukaryota > Metazoa > Arthropoda > Insecta > Hemiptera > Fulgoridae > Lycorma > Lycorma delicatula. Next base: position 232,547,906 of record NC_134456.1, read on the forward strand.
GCAGGATACTTGAGCTGTGGGATCATCAACATAAGATGACTCAGCCTGGAGAAGACCACTATGATGCGCCTCAAAGGCCATTGGCAGTGAGGCGGCAGGTTTGTGTTTCGATGGCAGGCCAGCGCATAAAAACGTTTAAGCTCAAAAGTATCGGGGTATTTCTCGATGAGAAAATGTAATTCAAGAAACACCTTCAATAAGTTGCGGAGAAGCCCTGTAGTGCCTTCTTTAGTATTCGGCGTGTGTACAATCCTTATTGGGGTTTTAATTTTACACCATGAGTATCCTGTATAAGGGCGTCTATGAGGCAATTATGCTATATGTGGTGTCTGTTTGGGTGGATGGGCTTAAGTTAAAAGCTATCGGGACATATTGTTGAGGGCTCAACGCCTTGTACTTTTAACGGTAGCAAGTGACCACCGTACGATTTCACGGGAGGCGATCTTGGTGATTGCAGACGTGAAAACGATAAACTTGATAGCGTCAGAGCGGCAACAGCGTTGGGCGAGAACTTCTAACAAAGTTCGGAAAACTGAAAATGGTAATGCTTTGTGGCATGCCTGATGGGATGAGGCAAAGGACGGACGTTATACGCACGGTTTGCTTCCTGACATTGTTAGTCTGCAGGGCGCCTCTTGGGTATACCCGAATAAGTACGTGACGCAATAACTTTGGGGGCATGGCGCTTTCCGGGACAGGCTGCAGAGGTTCGGCCTGGTTAACTCATGAATGTGTCCGCATTGCGTGCAATTGGGCGATGTACATCATGTTCGATAAGTTTGTTCAAAGTATAAGCTGATACGCACGGAGACTATCTATCCGGTTCGGTATTACCGGGTCGGCGCTGGATCTCCGTGTCAATTGATGGAAACACCAGGCCGAATGGATAATAGTCGAGAATTTGGCAAAAGAAAGGTTTGCCGAGAGCATTTAGGGTGTCGCCCGGGCTTTCCCGCGTTCTTCTTTGGTTTGTTTTGTAACTGCTAAGTTTTTTTTGTTGGTTTGTTTTATTGTAATCGCGTGTTGAACTCGCTTCATTTACCTTCCGGTAGGTAGTGGATTTCAGTTTAAATCGATTTCTTAATCGTCTTGTGTGTGGAAAGAACTGGTCCCCGAACAGTCCTGATTTGGATCCACGTGATTGTTTTCTTTGGGGATTTCTAAAGGAAAAACTTTTTCTTGAACATCCTCGTACAGCGATGGAACTGCGAATGCTGATCATCGAGGCGTGAAACAAGATAACCGAGGTATGTCGTCGAGTTATAACACAGACGTTCGTGCTGAAGACGTTGCTAGACGTGATGGTGGTCATATTGAACATCTATTCAACATCTATCTGGTCATATTGAATATTTCTTTGAATAATTACTTTTTATTATTTCGACGTTTAAATGATCAGGGGACTTGTTAGAAAATATACTGGAATAATACGAAAACTGAAGTTTGCAAACAGTTAATTTTGAAAAGAATAATTATTTGTTACTGCCGAACGAGTACTGGAATGGAATGGAATGCAAAGTTGGCAGGAGTCTATTACTCCCTACTTTATCGCAGAACCTGGACAGAGTCCCTTGCTGCTGGATCTTTCTAATCGGGCTTGTTTTTTTTAAAGGGTTAATTTTAAATAGCGGGTCTAATTTTTACAAGTTTTGTTTATTATTATTTAGTGTTTTAAGGACGGATTTAATTGCATTCCAATTCCGTTGTTAAACCAGCGTTATCGAACCCATTTTACGGGCCGACCGCGGAAGGCTAGGCTTATAAAGCCTGTCCTCCCGACGTAATTCCCCTTCAGACCGTCCACTGAAGTCCTTTCGGTGCTAACTCTTTAATAGGCTAGCAGGAATACGCCACAACGGGGCACTACCTGTAAGGAGGGAGCAATGCGTCCCCTCTTCCGGAGGAGTCGCAATTGCTGGGTTATTTTATCTTATTGTAAGTTTTGAAAAGGAGAGGATGTTTAGAAGCTCTTCATCCGCTTCTGGTATGGCTGCCCTTCAGGACGCATCTCTGCTGGGCTCTGTTCCGGACTCCAGTCCGTGATGTTGAGACGAGTGGCTGGTCTTCCTTCTTCTTCATCTTCTCCCTCTTCTTCTTCCGAAGACCTCTTCGTTCTTCTTTGGCCTGCACTTTCCAAGAATTGGTAGTAACCGAAGTTACATACCATTAACCTTGTAATTCCCGAAGCCCCGAAGGGCTGAACGGGGGAAAGTGCAGGTTTCTTCGTTCTTCTGTGCTGTCAGTGGCTGCTGGGCAGGTGACTGCTGGGCTGATGGCTGCTGGGCTCGTTCCCTCTTTCTTCTTTCTTGAAAGGAAAGGAAGGTAATAGGGAACTTACAAATGGTGATACCTATTCGCGATCGCGGTTTTGAGGCGGCGATTTTTGTGGAAGAAGTAAACAGTAATTATTCACTCCACGTAATTATTAACCTTCAGACACACGTGTGTCTGAGAAGTGGTTGGGGGGAAACGAGTACTGTACGGTTTATCTGTAATTCCAAAATCATTTATATATTTATTTACGCGTAGTATTATTTTCTTGAAATATATTTGCCTCATAGTAGGTACTTTAAATTCTTCAAATAAGCTTGTACAGGAATACATCCTTGTGGTCTACCAAGAGCTGCTTTAATTAAATATTTTTGGAGAATAAATAATTTTATTAAGATGGATATCATATGTTCCTCCCCGTAACTCGATTCCATATTGAAAAATTGAATGAGCGTATGCAAAATATAAAATTCTTATTATAAGATCTTTAATTTTATTTATTTTGTAAAACGTATGTATACGGTATTTTAGTCTCGATGTTAAATACTGTACTTGGGAATTCCTTTGATACGATCGTTCAATGTTATTCAGAGATATTTTATAGGCGTGACTTCGTCTATTGACTGACGACAGTTACTGTTTATCGATTTTCTACTATTTACTGAACGTAAATGTAGTTTTAGTTAACACTCGTGAGGGGATTTGCCAGTTCAATAGGCGCGAACGACATATGTTTTGTGTTACTTAGGTTGAGCGAAAGAATATGGCTTTAAAACCAAGATTTTACCGTTAAGTAATCCACGGGTAGCACTCGTATATACTTCATTCCACGTCTCGCCTGAAAATCCAAAGCCGTGTCATCGGGGAAAGATAATACGTTACCGTCAGGAAGGTTCAGTTTTAAAAGATCGTTGTGTATTAGAAAAAGTATCGGCGAGAGAACAGTACCCTGTGGTAGCCGAAGTTTGTGAATTTTCTGTTACCACTGACATTATTTAAACTAGGAATTTGAGTTATACCCTAAAGGTAGTTTTCAAACGGTTCTTTTACTGATCCTCGTACGTCCCGTTATTCAGTTTGTGTCAAGTGCCTTAGCTAAATCGAGAAATACTGCTGTAGTCTTGTTTTTATTAAAATCGTTAATTATTCTAATTAAATGTAAAACCGTATCTTTTGTCGATTTGCCAAACTGAAAACCGTACTGATTTTTACGCGTAAAATTATTTTTATCGAGAAACTTTATTGTTCGGTGTTTTAATATTTTTTTTGTTTAATTGAAGTATTATGTCACAACGTCACCGTTCTATTAGAATTTCAAAAAATTGAGAAAACACAATTACTTAAAAATTACGACGATACTTTTTTCTTTCTTTGTCATAAGATATACGAAAATCTACAATTAATTACTTCTAAAAAAGAAAAAGATATATTTAAAAAATCCGATTCCATTGAAAATTTAATTTTTATAAAAAAAAACACTTAGAACACACCTCTTTACAACGACGTGAGCAAGGTACATTACGAGTAATAAGAAATTGTTTGTTTTTCGGTAGATATGCCTTAGCACGCATCTCATCTCCACATGCCCACTGCCATGTTGGACAATGGTGTACTAAATGATCTCCTGCAGCTACAAACTCTTCAGGTGTAATGACTCCTGTCTCACGAAATTTTGACTCCTAAAACATAAAAATTTCTTGAAATAATTACAGTCGGTTTTAAATGTTTATACGGTAAGTAAATAAACTGTTTTTGGCGTCTTGTCTTTTTCTAATTAAATATCAATAACCGTCTTTCTAATGAAATTATCCTAAATGTACAAAAATCCTTTCCCTAAAACATCGACAGTTTACCGGCTTTTCATTACAATACCCAGGATGAAAAAGGAAATTTTTGGCTAAATAATTGGAAAAAATGATCAGAATTACGCGCTATCAAACAAAAATTTGATAATCGATGAAGAAATCTGATGTTTGCAGGAGCTAAAATTTGACACGTTTATTAAAAAAGGCGATTTTAAATGTTAAGCTTAAAGTATTAAACTCCTTTAGGGAAGATACCGTTAGAAATGGAAAAGCTTAGAAACCAGAAATTGAAGAAATATAAGTTAATCAACGATTTTTGAAGAGGCAATTACCAAAGCATTTCACAAAAAAATTCAAGTGTTTATCCAAAACTCAGAAGCAGATAAATCAGTTACAGATAGCTTTTCTTAAGGGAGGCAACACTGAACTGAGATGGGGTAAAGTATCACTTTATACTGTCTACTTATCGGTGATCATCAAAATCATTAGAAAAATTGGTGAAAAATTAGTTGTAATTCTTAAAAACTACATTTCTTTTTCATAGAAATAACTACAAATCTAAATAATTTACACACACACACACACACACACACACACACACACACACACACACACACACACACACACACACACACACACACACACACAAACACACACGCACACTCGCACGCACACGCGCACGCACACGCACATTCACACACACACACACACACACACACACACACACACACACACACACACACACACACACACACACACACACACACACACACACACACACACACACACATATGCACGTACAAATTATATAAACAGCTAATAATAAAATATAAAACTTATTCATTTATGGGTTTTAACGTAGTAATGTTTATGTTACTTAAGTATTTGGAATTATATTTTATTTTTTTACATACATTATCGATTAATGAGTTATCATCATATCCATTCTTTGTAGCTATATTCTTTATATTATTTATTTCGTTATAAAATTCTGATAAGTAGAGCAATAAAATACGTAAATTATAAACAAGAACTGAAATTAAAAAAAAAAATTAAAAACTCATGGATGTTAGAAAACGATACGATAAATAGCGTATTAACTTTAAAAAATTTTTACGAGTGAATTGAACAGTTTAAACGGGCAGAAAAGTGTCACCGATTTTAATTATAATAGAAGCCAACAGAAGTTTCACCCGACGCTTTACAAAATGACATTAATGATCTTATTCGTAAAGGACATATACATAAAAATTTGGAAATTTGCCTGAAATTTGTATCGGCACTCCCCATTTCATTATCCTGATAAGTTGAATTACTGCAAAACATGTTCACCCGAATTCAGATTTGTACAAAACTTAAATAAAAATTTTTAGATGTAATGTAATGCTTTTTTTTGACCTCGTAACTTGTGATGAAACTTGGCTTCATCGTTTTGAACCAGAATCCAAAGTCAGAGTATGAAATAGAAACATCCGAGTTTACCCGGTAGGAAAAGTTCAAAACCTACACATCAGCCGGCAAAGTGATGCTAAGGTGTTCTGAGACTATAAAGGGTCAATTAACTGATTACTTGAAAGAACACTGCACAATTATCAGCGATTACTATTGTGACATGCTAAAAAGTGAAACTCACAACATCAGGAGGAGAAACATCCTGATTTTCTCCCAAAATGTGTATTTCTTCTCTAATTAGGCAGAATAAATGGTTTCCGCTCAAAAGACACGGAAGCTTTTCAAACGTTCAGCGGAGAGTTGTTGCCACAGCCACCTTACAGTCCCGATTTTGCACAATCGGATTTTTGTTTGTTTGGGTCATAATTTTTAGTCGACAAAAGTTCAGCAAGAATCTGGTAAAAGAATGATTCGGGTACCGAAGCGAAAAAAATTCTTTACGACTGGAATTAGAAAAACCGCAGAAAGATGAGGCGAGTATCTAATTGTAACCGGGTATTATGTTGAAAAGCGGTGCTAGTTTCATTTTCACTGATTTAATAATAATTCTTCTACATCATTAACCTCTTTAATTACAGAAAAACTCTCGTCATCTAAATTTTTTTTAACCATTTTTACACATAATCACCTAAGTTCAAGCATTTGTCAAATCATGGCACCGGTTTTTGTATGCTGTTGTCAAAGAAGTCTGTCACCAGTCCATTAAGCCAATCACGAACAGCTGTTTTGACATCGTCACTTTCATAGCGGTTCCCACCAAGAAACTCCTTCAATTTTGTAAACGGTTGGAAATTGCACGCAGCAAGATCTGGACCGAACAAAATCTGATCAAAAAAATCTGAATTGAGATTCAGATTTTTTGATGACGGGTGTTTTTGATGAGTCAAAAACACCCGTTTGAAAACTAAGAGAAGTTTGAAAATTTTTTTGTGACATGTGGATATGCACTGTCATAAAACAAACACACTTCCGCAACTCAAAAGACCATACCGGCGATTTTGAATTACCCGACAAAGTTACATTAAAATTTACGAATAAGAGTCGGCAATAATTATCTTTTCGCGAGGCATTAACTAGCGCATTACAACAACGACAAGAACCCGACAAATTGTAACCGTCACTTTGTGTAAAACCAAAAATGTCCGTTTGAACTTTTGGTTTTGAAGGCGATCGAGAAAGACGCCGCTTAAGTAATTGAAGTACTGAAATTTTTTAGACATTTATTAAGGTGCAAGATTGTTTTTACGGTCCTGACACATAAACTAGGTCCCAAAACAATCTGCAATGAAAACCGATAGAGTGGGGTACCTGTTTTTTATGTTTGACGTACAATACCTTCGTTAAATGAGTAATAAACACGTACAACGTCTAAGCAAAATTTTTAGAGAATTTAAATCTGAACAAAATGGTGTTATAAGTAAAATGAAACAAAGAAAGGTTAGAAAAATTCAATTTTATTTAGAAACAGTACATTAATTTTACGTCAGAAAAGTACTTATTTAATGTAAAAAAGCCAAATTTTTTTTGGTGATGTGAAAAATTTGTAAAAACAAAATTTAGTGTTAAAATTTAAAAAAAAGCTAGAAATTACATAATTGTAAAATAAAAATAAAGATTACTTAGATAATAATTTTTTTATCGACAGAAATACAATAAATTATTTGAAAAATTATTATTTCAAAGAGGACAATAAAATAATGAATTAGTGTTTAAATCACTCTGCAAGATGCATTAAGTACATCGGTACTGTGAACTAGAAAACCTAGAAAACACGGTGAAGGTTTTCTGTGAATTTTAGTTTGAACGTGATCAGTTTGCCGTCGAAGTAATGCCGTATTTACAACAGAGGAATACACTGATGCGGTATTCATTTTGGGTGCGTGTAATGGTAATGCTTCAGCTGTTGCAGAAGAATATGAAATTCGTTTTCCAAATCCCAAAACAATTAGCACGACTTTTCGAAATCTTCGGGAAATAGGTTCACTATCTAGTACCGTACCGGCTACGAACGATCTGTACAACACGACGCTGTTGACGATACAACTTAGGATTACATGGATATAAAGGATTGAAAAATTGACGTGGCCGCCATTTTGACATTTTTTAAATGCGTTTAAACTGTAATTTTTTATTTACTACAAAATTGGTATAAATGTGCGAACCAAATTTTATTATGAATCCTCAATCCGATCCTGATATACACATTCTTCATTTACAAACACGAAATGGCGTACAGAAGGAAAACTAAGGGGAAATAGACATCTTTTGTTCAATTTGACACATAGAAACCGAAAATGTACAGCCAGCCCGCCATTTTAGGTACACACGCCGCGTGTTTATATATATATATATATATATATATATATATATCAATAAATAATGATCATTAATACCAACACGTATACAATTAGAACTAGTAAAAAAATCTGATGTGGACACTACATGACTTCATTGTACGCCTATTAAATTACATATGTACATCTTTTTTTAAATGAAAAGTACAAAAAATTTTATTTCATTAATAACTTCTGATATTTTTCATTTTTTTTTTTTTTTTTATTGTTATTATTTATTGTAATTTTTTTTACAATCGGTGGTTAATAATTATTAATAAATCAATATATTTAAATTAAAAAAAAAAGGAGATGTCTGATTCGAACCGATGAGACCTCCCCTTGTAAGAACCAAATATTTCATTAATTAAAGTTTTATTTGGCTATGAAAATTGGTACCGCTCGCGATATATCGTTGAAAAGCTCTCGATGAAGGCTTATTACTGCAGTTAAGGAAAAGTTCAAAATCCAAAAATTTGGATTTTGGGCTTTTTTGAACACGTTTGGTCCAGTCGATTGCAATGAAACAGGGAGGCGCACAATTAGATGTTACAACAGTCCTAAATCCAAAATTTCAACATCCTATGGATAAATAGTTTTTAAGTTATGCGAAATACATACATACATACGTACAGATGTCACACCGAAACTAATCGAAATGGATATTTTGTTGAAATCTGAAAACCGAAATTTTTCACAATCACAATACTTCCTTTACTTCATACAAGGAAGTAAAAACAGTTGACTAATATAAAACAATAAACGTAAATGATATAATTCTTAATATAAAATTTTAATAATTTTATTAAAAAAAAGAAACTAGATAAAATCAATTATTAATCTGAACAAAAAACATACCTCATTCGCGTTCCACTTTTGAATTTGTTATACAATAATGAAAATTCAGCGCAATATTTATTAAATAAAGTTTGCAAATAAATTTAGGCCGATGTTAAAGTAGCCTACTTAACTTCAAACTATACCTTGTTCAAAAGCTAAAAGCAATGTACACTTACAAGTTTACTAACTGATAGAATCGATTAATAATTTTAATAGTTATAGTAATGACAAAAACAATATTATGGAAATGAATTAAATAGAACAATCTATCCTTATACCGATTAAACAAACATTTAAACTCTAATCCGTTTGGAATTTAGCATTTGACAAAAAACTTATACCTAATATATAGATTTTTGTATGCGGTAATGAATTTAATAATACCCTTTTCAATAAAGTTTTAATATATGCAGAGTAATGCCTCCCATCCCCAAGCCAATCAAACAATTATGTAAACACTCCTACTTCAATAAAATATATATACGTTTAGCAAAACAACCTATTAGATCACAACATATATAACACCTATTGTAAATTCCGCAAAGTAACAGTTGCCCACAATAACAAATATAGAATTAAACAATAATAATAATGGCCTAAACTATCTCACAAAATAATTAATAATTAAACTGAGATGTAAGCCTGATCTATATCCCATTGCCTTTCTAAAGTAACCATCAAACTGATCTAATCCCTCCCATCTGAAGTTCCACACCTCCTCGTTATCAAGAACTCTTCTCCCAAAACACTTCCTCTAATGTAATCTAAAACAGTGAAGTATCTTCCAACCGGATGCCTGACTTCCTCTGCCTCACCAGAGGCAGTGGAAACCAGGTAAAAACACTTGGCCTGCAGTCTAAACCCAGTAACCCCCTCGATTTAAAAATTATATCCTAAAAAAATCTATTATCATTCATATATGACATTATCTAGCTTGGAATTCAGCTGCAAACAGTTTTTTCCTTCCGAATACTCACGTTATCTAAACTTATCACTTATATAAGAACTTTTATAAATGATCCTTCCATTGAATTATAACATCCCATTCCCTAGAAACCAAGCGCTGATATTAATCTGGCAAATCCAAACATTTATTACACCATCTGATCCTACTATCTACAACAAATCAGATCAACTTATAGGGCAAATGATGTCCAGGTAGATTCACCGCTTTGCAAATGTAATCAAAGTGAATTGTCAGAGTGCGCAAAAAAAGAAAAGCTCTTTACTTGTTTTTAAAAAAAATCATATAATTTAGTGCATTTGTATTAAACACAACAATCATTTTACCACAAACCTCTGAACACTTTCCATTTCTTCAAACACCATGAACCTCCACACACCTGAGCAACGTAAGTTAATAAAAAAAATCATTACAGCCATCCAAATTTCCCACTTTGCAGGTTTCTCATTTTAACAAATAAAATTTTTCCAAAGTATTATTTAAATTGCAGTAACCATTTTTTTTTCTTCGTAGATTCCTAAATGACATTTCTGATGTCAAAGTAATTTTTAAATATTAATACTCATTCACTATTTCTATTCTTCAATCGCTCCTTCTAGCAAGTCTACCACTCCTCCGAAAAATGATTTCTTTATATTTATAGTTAAACCCCACACATTACAATACTCTTCTAATTTATAAATCATTCTCTGGAATGCTTTCAGCAAGGTGGCAAAGAACACCAAATCAGCAATGTACAAAAGTAAATTTATCTGTAGAGCCAAACTAAATCTCTTCATCCAAAAACTAGTGGAGAACGACAAATAAAGCAAGCAATAACAGTGATAATAAATAAACCAACTTCACAACATTATCAGTTAAAAAAAAAAATATGAAACATCACTGTCGCATCAAACACAAAAACAAGTATTATTATACAATTTTTTTTACACCCTAATGGATTTAAATGAAATCCTAACTCATGACGTTCATAAATTAGTACTCACTAGATACCTCATAAAAGACCATCTTAGCATTAACAAAGTTAGTATAAATTTAATATTCTTCTGTTTTACTTTTAATGAAACCTTTACATAAATTAAATATATGGTCTGTAGTGGAGTATTCTTTTATAAATCCTGCCTAAAACTCATTCAAAACAGAATTTTATCTACTCACATCTTCGATCTGTTTAACACAGCAGTAAATAATTTTTATAATGCATTACTGAATAAGATACCTTGACAATTAGCAGGATTAGACAAGCAACCTTATACAGGAGGGAAAAGAAAAAAAATTTAAGTTTCAGGTATCTCACTTTTAACAGTAATCCATTAAAGATATCTAATAACTGTTCAAGAAAGTTTACTAAAACATTCATGTAAAACTCACAAGGTATGTAGATGATCCAAGGCTAATACCTTATCTCTTGCCTTGTTCAACACAAACCTTAATTCCACCATGATAACTAACCGTCTAAAACTTCATTCTAGGAAGCAAAAATTATTGGCAACATCAAACAACTGCATTTTAAAAGATCCTTAAAATAATTTACCTAATTACTTTGATAGATGAATAATGAATAAATATCCTGTTTTTTTTAATTCTTAAATACTTTCCAAAATCTTTACCCTATATGCCTTAATCAATATGTCTATCAAGCCGACTGAGTAAACTTGCCACTTTTGCTGACACAATCTTTATACCTTTATTCACTTCTAAATAAGATTGCCGAACTAATGACGATTTATTTTTTCTAAAAAGATTAAGCAGTTTAAATAAGCACTACTTTTCTTAGAAGATACATCATCATAAGGGAAATGTCAATAATCACCAGGTAGACTTTGCTTACAGATATCAGAAGTTATGTTCATTAGTTCAAACACCTAATCTAGTCTTAAGGATACAGAAATCCCTAACCACTTATTACAATAATGTTCTAAGTCAGCACCCAAAAAAATAATATTTTCCATTCTTGACTTACCCTCAAGATCTTTTAATTTAGTTACTACAAAACAATTCTGTTTTCATACTTCAAGAGCTCACTTTCCTTCACTAAACTGCATTACAAAGTCTGAAATCTCTCCTTATTATCTAACCTGTAAAGTCTTTTACCTATAACTTTTATAAATATGTATCAGCTCATAAAAATTCAATCTCCAGCCAGCTTTTCCCTCTTTAGTTGGCAATCAGATTTCTGGACTTTATTAAGCTGATTATATAAGTGTTGTCAGTCTCTTTTGAGTGAACACAGAGTTCCCGACAAAGTATGCTGCTTAGTATTTCTAGACAGAAATAAACTTGGAGCTACTTCCAACACAAACTGTAACCAACAAAATCTGAAAAAATCTATATACAATATTTATAAAAAAGTTAAAATAAATAAGTAAAAATAAAACACAAATATCAAGTCATATATCAAAATGAAGTTTGCGGATTATATTATACCAATTTTATGACTTGATAATCTTAAGTAAATAAATTTCTTTCTGAGAAGTAAATAATTTATAATAATAAAATTTTACCAACTAATTTAGCAGGATCATTAAATTCACCATTTATATAAAATTTACAAGATTAATTAACATTGATACAGAAAATTCAATGAAATAAAAATTAATTAATATCAAAGTTACTATCTTATCTTCACTGGGTTATAATTAACAAAGTGTATTAAAAAGAGTATTACAAAGAGTGTATTAAAAGAGTATTAAAAAGTGTATTACAAAGTGTATTAATTAAGATATCTTGAATTTAAAACAAGCAACAACTTAATCCACTGGTTTTCAAAATTCCCAACAATAGTTTACAAAACTCAATCCAAGCCTTCCAATAACTACTATTACTGATAAATTTATAAAATAATGTTTGTCAATAACAGATTATAAATGGTAAAAAATAACATTTTGGATTATTCAACAAACTGTGGATTATTCCTGTTTGATTCCCTAATCAAACTGTAATAATCCTTTTACACTTACTGCAAAGAAAAATAAAGAGTAACTTTTCTAATATACATATATCTTCTTATATATTATTTATATATTATGTTAAAGTTGTATTACTCTTTAATAAAATATTCTTTAAACAGATGAAAGAAGAGCTAAAAAGCTCATTACAGAAAATGACTATTTAGATTGAAAATACAAAAAGAATATTTTTGAATTAAAGTTTCATTTAAGTTAGAAGAACAAACACAACAGAGGAGAATGATCTGAAGAAAGAATTGCTTAACAGTCTGAAAAAATGAAGAATTTCTGGAAGAAAAAAGAAATGATACTTTTACTACATAAAATGATATTTTCATGGTCCCTGAAGGCCTATCTGCGGAGAAAAGAAAAAAATATGTTGTGAAAACAATATGCTACTATTTGTCTAACTTAACATCAAGCAAATATTTACTTTTGTATTTTTATTTACTTATTCACAACATGTTTGTTTTATCATAAAGTACTAGAATTATAACAGCAACAAAATATTTATTGTAATGGATATTTATTGTAATAGTAAATGAATAGTACAAAATACATTCATTTTTTGTTTTATATATATATATATAATATATATTGTTGCATATTTAGTATTTATACAATCTAGAACAATGTACTACCTTAATCAAAACAGTAAGCATGACATAAAAACAAAGAAAAATACATAACGTAATCAACAAAGAATAACAATCAAATTATCACACATCAAATAATGATAGTAATGTCAATAGTATAATCAATAAATACAGAATACTCATAAGACAGAGTTCAAAATAAATAATTGTTCGTGATTTATCCCAGGTATAAAAACAGAAAACTAGTATTCAGTCCCATTAACAAAATAAACCGCTAGTTTTAACCCATTTTAAACCACATCTTATATTAAAAAAAATCTTATAAAATTCACTTGCAAATCCCTTTTTGGTGTCTACCCTAACAGTTTATGAATGAAGTCCATTGCATTATTTCTTTCACTTATACACTTGTAGTTTTACTGTAACTCACCCATTAGTATTTCTTGGTTACTGAAATTACTCATGACATCACCTTAATCGTGTCGAACTGGATACTCTCCTCACTGGACTAACGTCTTGCACACTCACACCTGTGACTCTCCTTGCTGGACCATTGTTGTAACATGTCACTGGACTGGTTTGCAGAACTCCATTGAACCCACATAACTTGCAGCCTCTCCTCGTTGAACTGCCCTTGCAAGTCCGACACCATAACGCCTCAGAGACTGGTTCACAGAACTCTGTTGAACTCCTCGCAGAACTGCCCTTTTGGGTTCAACACCATAACGCCTCGCAGACTGGTTCTAATAGAACTCCGCCAAACTCATTTTTAGCTGGTCTTCCAGAGCTATTTAGCTCTGGAATGCTCTCTATAATGCTACCCTCTTTAGCTGCTGGACTGCACCCAAAATGAAGTGTGAGAAGAGTCAAACGGGCTTTGTTCCCATGAATTCCATACCTAGTCTCTTCTCACCGTAAAACAGGTGTTCATTAAGATAGCGGTCAGCATTACAAAGGGCGATTGTTAAACGAACCTATACTTTACAAACAGGGTTCTCCTTCTTGTCCCTTTCTATATATATATAATATATATTGTTGCATATTTAGTATGCAACAATTATTATATTCTTCCAATTATTATATTAATTACTACTTTCATAATAACTGGTAGGAATCCGTTACTCAGGCTGGCTATACCGATCTTGTTAAATATTTAAGTACTAATTATATTCAGTTATCAATATACAATATTGTACATTGAACAGTGCTTAAGAAATACAATGAATCCGTAAATTTAATCCACAGCAATAAAAAATCAAATCACATCTTTACAAACAAACTTATGAAATACACATAATTAGAAAAATGACTTACTTAATCAACAGACCCAATTCAAATCTCACTCCAGAAAGTAGCCAGTAATAATATCAGCCAACAGCAGAGTGAGAAATTATCATGTCTTTAAAGACTGCAACTTGATTTGCAGTCTTTAAGACACAATCAAATCAATCCAAAATTTAGTAATTTACTTTAATTATATTATAATTAAAAAGACCTAAATTTAAAGAAATACAACATTACACAGAAAATAATATTTCTAAAAAAGGTCTCCTTTTATACCTGAGAATTAAAAACATTTCAAACAATAATCAACTTAAAAAATAATTATAAAACATCATTACTTTGTAACCTAAAACTAACGGTATTTTAATAAGGAAAAAACGTAATTACACCTTCAATAGCCTGCAAATATATATTTAAACTACAAATACAAAAAAAAAATTGTATTACCTTCAAAACTGGTGTTAAATATTCTGCAACTCCTAAAGCAGTTCCTTTTACAGTATTGATAACGCTCTGCATTTTGCCAGTTTAATCTTGAACTAATAATAATAACAGCAAACCATAATAATAGTTCTACAGCATAAATATAAGAATGCAGCAATTCAATAAGCTGCCAAACCAATAACAATTCTGTAATTCAATATTACTTTTTATTTTTTACTAATTTGCACACGTAAAACTTACTCTACAAAATATACATCACCACTACAAATTCGTTTAACAGAGAATGAAGTTCTTGAATGAGTCAATGAGTCAAATAATTCATGAACTAGTTTTATTATTAACTTCGTTCATGTTGGTGTAATATATTCTCTAATAATATCCTCTGATGAATAATCTACCACTGAACTTAGAAACTATCTGTTAGAGAGACATTTACATGCTGACAACGCCTAACCATTTATTTATTTTAATTTGGCATTACCATTTTAAATTACTTAAAGATTCGACTATTTATTGCTCTTCAAGAAAATATAAAATATACAGAGTTTGCCAAGATTTCCATACTTAGACTGACATTAATTGTAGCTCTCAATTAAGTAAGAGAGTTACCGGGCAGGCCCAAAGGTACAACCCACTGGGTTGGTCTAGTGGTGAACGCGTCTTCCCAAATCAGCTGATTTGGAAGTCGAGAGTTCCAGCGTTCAAGTCCTAGTAAAGCCGGTTATTTTTACATGGATATGAATACTAGATCGTGGATACCGGTGTTCTGTGGTGGTTGGGTTTCAATTAACCACACATCTCAGGAATGGTCGAACTGAGAATGTACAAGACTACAGTTCATTTACACTCATACATATCATCCTCTGAAGTATTATCTAAACGGTAGTTACCGGAGTAGTTACTCTTCTCAACCAAATCACATAAATAATAAGGAAGCATTAACAATGCCTAACTCCATATCATTAGCACATGTGAAGCAGACTCAAGCTAAATTCCATGAGCTGTTTTGAAAAAGATAGGATGAAAGAAAAAAGAAAGCGAAATAGAAAGCAAGCAAATTGTTGACTAGCTCAAATTTATACTGTATAAAATTCTGTTCTAGAAATGCGCCTGAGATCATACGCTCACCTGTCTCAGATAAAATCTTCACCCATTCACAAAATTGTATGACAGATGAAAGTATAAAACTAAAAAAAAAAATAAATACAAAAAACTAGACTTGAGTCACGACTTGAGATCCCCTCTTTCGAAGGGATAATGAGTGAATACAGTATTTATTTTAATCCAGCATTCTTATTGGTGCATTTCTTATCAATTATGTTAATTTTTTCAGTCCACGTTAGTAGACTGTTTATTAGTATAATAATAACTGTTTTTGTCATTTCTGTTTACTACGTTACTTAACCTAATTTCATACTTGATCGTGTATAGTATGTATGAACACATACTCCCGGGGTTTCCGTAAACCTGATTCTGCCGTAGTTGACGTAATCCAAATGTTTGTTAGGACGAAATTGTTGAAACTTTTTGAATCTAAAAAGAATCATCTTTTATACTGATTTAAATCCTGTAGCTAGACTGAAGAAGAAAAAGAGTCTCGGTAAAGCTGATGCAGATTGCAATACTTTAGCCATCAAAAATAAATTTACCTTCACATTTTACGTATCCATCATAAAGACCTCGTTGATGTTATGATTGCAGATACAAAGGCAATTTTCAATCCTTTTGTATGTTTTAGATCGTAATACAACTGAAAAAAACAATAGCATCATTTATAAATGAAAATGTGCATCAAAATAATAAGTATTTTTAAAAGTGTGATAAAAGAAAATTATATTAGAAATTTGAGAACCTTATTGTCAGAACAAACAGGAAAATAGTAAAAAATGAGATTTTATGAAAAATCAGAAGGGCTTCTTTGTAGCCTGCTCTTTAGTAAAAAAAAGGCGAACAGTTTAACATAAAAACAAAACTGCATGAATATGTTATAAATAATGTTATAATTAATAAATCTTTGAACAATGAAGTACTTTATACTGCCTTAAGACACTTGTTATGATTATTATATAATTAAAACAATTAAGTAAAACTATAAGAGTGTTAGAAGTGAAAGAGAATTTGGATTTAAAACAGGTCAGATAATTTCGCAAAATACACAAAAGGACTCAGCTTCTATTATCTCATCCCCTATTCATGAAGTAAAGGAATTTAATAAATTCTTTTCTGGTATTTCAGATATGAAATATATGACTATAAATAAGAGGATTTTTAATTATAATGTAACTGAAAATAACATAAACATAATGATGCAGATTTAATAATAACTTGTTTTCTATTTCAAATGGTCATTCATCTTGACTGATTTTGTTGGTGAATCAGTATTTTTATTTCCTGTTGATACCCACTAAATTAAACCTGTATTTTAAATACAAAGAATAATTAGCCCATTGGGCTGGTCTAGTGGTTAACTTATCACAAATCTGTTGTTTAATAGCTGATTATTGTAGTCGAAGGTTCTGAGGTTCAAATCTTAGTAAAAGTTAGTTGCTTTTATGTAGATTTGAATACTAAACAGTGGATACTTGTGTACTTTGGTGGTTGGGGTTCAATTAACCACTGTCTCAGGAATGGTCAGCCTGAATCTGTACAAGACTACCTTAACATGTCATGTATATATATATCATTATCTCATTGGGCCATGGGAGGGTTGATTATTGTTCACTAGTTGAACAGATTCCAACATACACATTAGTAGTAAAAAAAAAGAATAATTTAGTGGCTATTGATGAAATTCAACAATTGTTTTAAAAAGTTGTAGATATTACTTTTCCCACTTACAAATTTAATTAATAAATCTTTCATCAATGAAATACTCTTTCTGCTGCCTTAAGACACTTCCATTATTTCCTTCCCTAAAAGAGTTTGATATGATATCTTTTTTTAAAATATACCCTAATTTCATTGTTGTTTGTATATTCTAAAGTATTTTTAAAAATTATGGAGAGTAGACATTTAACATTTCTTGAAAAGCATACTGTATTGACAAACTTTCAGTGTGGTGTTAGGAAAAACTTGTCTATGGCTATTAGTTTATTGAAAATATTTTGAATAATGTAGATAACAAAAAGGTTAAATTTTCCATTTTTTGAGATCTCAGCAAAGCATTTCATTCAGTTGAACATCTGTTACTGATGAAAAAGTGTAGTAGTTATACCATTAGATACTGCCTACAAGTGGTTAAAATTGTACCTTACCTATGATAAACAGCCAACTGAAATTTCATCGCTTGATAAAAATGCACACATAAATGTTGGTCTTCACCTCAAGTTGTAGACTGCTGGATGTCCAAGAAGTAGGTTTTTATTGTTTACTATTAATCTACCTCAAAATCTAGAGCCATCTTGTTACTCTTTTCTCTTATTTATTATGATTAAAACATCGATGCCTGATAGTAGTATCTCTAAAACACTTTGAGAATAGACATGGCAATTTTAGTAAAAAAACATCTCATAGCGACATTTATTTTTGTATTGCTCATCTCATGATCTAGTATTTCAAGAACTGTTCTTACTAGAAGTTTCATTGAATAACCTGTTGTTAATGAAAAGTCTAGTAAAAATTTCCTAACAAACATTCTTATTATTATTATTACTGTTCTATCAATATCTTTTTTCATTTGGACCACCTAAGGATGATGTTGAACAGCATTCAATTTCCTGTCCTACCAATATTTAAACATTCTTTCTCAGTGATTCTTTATTTTTTTTATTGTCCATGCTAAAGATTTTTTTTGTCTTCAGACATTTGACTGGTTTGATGCAGCTCTCCAAGATTCCCTATCCTGTGCCAGTTGTTTCATTTTGGTATAGCCCCCACATCCTACATCCCTAACAATTTGTTTTACATATTCCAAACGTTGCCTGTCTGCACAATTTTTTCCTTCTACCTGTCCCTCCAATATTATAGCGACTATTCCAGAATTCCTTAATATGTGGCCTATAAGTCTGTCTCTTCTTTTAACTATATTTTTCCAAATGCTTCTTTCTTCATCTATTTGCCACAACACCTCTTCATTTGTCACTTTATCCACCCATCTGATTTTTAACATTCTCCTATAGCTCCACATTTCAAAAGCTTCTAATCTTTTCTTCTCAGGTACTCCAATCGTCCAAGTTTCACTTCCAAACATATATTTTCAAAAACCTTTTCCTGACGTTTAAATTAATTTTTGATGAAAACAAATTATATTTTTGACTGAAGGCTCATTTTGCCTGTGCTATTCAGCACTTTATGTCACTCCTGCTTGGTCCATCTTTAATAATTCTACTTCCCAAATAACAAAATTCTTCTACCTCCATAATCTTTTCTCTTACTATTATCACATTCAGTGGTTCATCTTCATTATTTCTGCTACATTTCATTACTTTAGTTAACTTCTTGTTTATTTTCATGTGGTAGTTCTTGCGTAGGACTTCATCCATGCCGTTCATTGTTCCTTCTAAATCCTTTTTACTCTCAGCTAGAATTATTATATCATCAGCAAATCGTAGCATCTTTATCTTTTCACATTGTACTGTTACTCCAGATATAAATTGTTCTTTAACATCATTAACTGCTAGTTCTATGTAAAGATTAAAAAGTAACGGGGATAGGGAACATCCTTGTCAGACTCCCTTTCTTATTACGGCTTCTTTCTCTTATGTTCTTCAATTATTTCAATTATTACTGTTGCTGTTTGGTTCCTGTAAATGTTAGCAATTGTTCTTCTCTCTCTCTCTGTATTTGAACCCTATTTTTTTTTTAAATACTAAAGATAAAGAGATTTAAATCCTATAATATTATTTTCATAAGATTTTTCCATTAGAAAAGCCTTTCTAGTGAAAATTATTTCCATCACTAAATATAGTTTCTTGTATAGGGAAAATTTTAGTTTGAAATCTATCTAGAAGTTTTGTTAGCTCCATTAATTTTCCTGTTTTTAAAAGAGAATTAACATTTAGAGTGCCAAAGAAATAGTTGTGTTTGAATTTGAGTTTTGAGCTTCTAGAATACTACAATTCATTTTTCTCTTTCAAATCCTGCCCTTCAAAATCCAAGATGACTGGTTGTGTACTTTTAGAGGTACAGTGATTTTTACCGCTTGCGGATTTCTTCTTTGAAAAAGACTTTCCATTGCTTACCATTAAAGTTAATTTGATGATTACTTCCATGCAAGAAGTTGGCATAATTAAGACTAGAATTATAAGTTCTAGAATTTTCAAACAGCTGCCCAATATGGAAAACAGATGCTGACCAAAATGCCACCCACTACAGGAATATATGCATTTGGGTTTTGATTTCTGTTTTGATCCACAGGTGGTGTTTAATTTCCTAACTATCCTAGATATCTGTAGAGCCTTCCCTGATCCAACACCTGAAGATGTGCCTGGTAGAGGAATAGAAAACCTCCCCAGGTACTATTTTCTCAATTATTATTTCATTTCTAACGTTATTATCTTCTACTTACGCTACATGTACTAAATTAATGTTATGTAATTTATCTATTTTGTGTTTTGGCAGTTTTATGGCATATTTTTTTTCACATATTAAAAATTTAGTTTTTCTGCAATTTTGGGAACTTACACTTGATTTACAAAATTGGTATTTATATATTTTTTATGCATAATAAATTTTACATTAGTGCATTTGAACCAACTAGATAACTTACATCATTATTGAGTAATGATTATTATAAAATTTTAATATTGGTGGCCATTTTCAGATGAACCCAACGACTGTTCATATATTTTATCTCTAACTTCTACTTACGTTAAGGTAATATTTATACATCTCACGTTTTGGTGGTTTTATGGCATATTTAATTTTTTTTTCAATTATTAAAAAGTTACATTATTAAAAAATTACAGCAGTAAGTTGCTAAATAAAAGCCAAATGTCTCCAAATAAGGCATTATTTGGAGAAACTTTTATTTGATTATTAATTTCTTTTCTCCCTTTTTACTTTTTGTCTTTATTTTGTTTATTTTAATCTCTTTTTTTTTCTGAAAATTATGACTTTCATCTTTTGAAATTTCTTTTCATTTGTGTAGCAAGTCTTCCTTTTGGTCTTTAATGTGAACAATAACAAATCAAAAAACATTTACGTTTACTAAAAAAAGCAAGTATAAAAGTGTAATTGTTTCTAACATAGAAGAATCAAATCTTGGTTTAAAAATTGACCATTAAAAAGTGGCTTTGATGAAATTATTATTAATTATAATTTTGTAACTGTCATCAAAATTAATAATTAAAATTCACTTCCTACTAAATATATATATATTTTATTTTCCTAATGTGTATGGTGGTGTCTGTTCAATTAGTGAACAATAACCAACCCTCCCCATTGATGACATTATTACATGTAAATGGAAAAAAAGTAATAATAATAAATCAACAAATTCAAATTTGTATAAAAGCAACCAACTTTTACTAGTATTCAAATCTCAGAACATTTGAGTATGAAAATCAGCTGTTAAACAACTCTTTCTTTCTTTTTTCTGTTCAGCTTCCAGAACCACCATAAGGTATTACTTCAGGGGGATGAATGAGGATGATACATATGAATGTAAATGAAGTGTAGTCTTGTACAGTCTCAGGTCGACCATTCCCTTAGATGTGTGGTTAATTGAAACCTAATCATTAAATACCACCGGTATTCACTTTCAAATGCGTATAAAAACAAAAAAAACCTTTACTAGGATTTGAACCTTAAAACTCTCATATTTGAAATCATATGATTTGCGATGACGAGTTCACCACTAGTTCAACCCGGTGGTTTTTTTTTTTACCTCCGGGACCACCGTTAGTTTTTGCTTCATAGGATGAGATGAATGATTCGTAGCGTTTGTGAAAATGCCTTGCCTAACCGAGATTCGTACCTTGGACCTCCCAATGCGGTGAATTAGCTGTTGAACAACTAGGCAAGTTAACCACTAGATCAGCTCGGTGGACTAATTCTTATTGTTCACTAGTTGAATAGATTGCAACGTACACATTAGGAAAAAATTCTACAAAATAAATTGATTTTGATGTTCAATTGCGCTAATTTGAAACATCTAATACGGCAAAGTTTGAATTGTTTACATTACAATTATCTCAAACAAACTCAACCTGTAGCTGTCAACCTTTTGAGTAAATTTATTTAAGAAAGTTATTCTGTTCTAAGGGTTGGGTAAAAATTTGCTGATATGGCTAATTTAATATTAAAGAAACTGTTTTTCGATTATTGACATTGATTTATCCTGTCCCGGGTTCGATTACTGATATTTTACAAGATTGTCTTTTTTATATGTTTACTCTGTTCGTTTTCTTGTTAGATTTAGTTGCAAGCCAAGAATATAATTATTTTTGGGATCCTTTCTTCCTAAATATAAAATAGTCGTTCCGATCTGATTGTGAAAATGCCTTACTGTAATACCTCTATGGAAGAAAGTTGTCAACAGTAAATCGTAGAATTAACCTCAAATAGTAACGGTGTTTGTTTTCTTTCCACGTGAAGTATGTGTTTATGGTGATTTACTCTTGTAAGACGTGAAAACTGTTAATAAAAATTTAGTGTAATTATTCTTATTTGGATAATATTGTTCAGTTTCCAATTTTTGTTAGCAGTAGGTTACCTGGGCCTTTTTGTTTAACTGTAGATTTTTTAATAAATGCATAGGTAATAAATATTTGTTCAATTTAAAAAAAAAGAAATCTTTAACTTTATATATTCATAACGTTTCTGATACAATAAATGAAAATTTAAGTCATGGCATTATTGGTGATCATGTAACAATAGGACCTGATTTCCTTTATTCCTTTATTTTGTTTTAAATAAGTTGTGCTTATTTAAGTGTTTATGTGTTTACACATTAAACTTTGCACAAATAAATAAAAAAAAAGAAACTGATGCAATGAGCGCGTCAGCAGTAACATGTGCATAATTTGGAGGAGTGCTGCAGTAGGTATGCACGACAGAATGGTATTGTCCATCCTTGTCTTATGTGAGTCTGTGTTTTACTTGGTCTCATAATAATGTTATCCTACCAAAACAATAGACGCGCGGCTGCTAAGTGCGCTCTAAGAGCCATGGGGCTAATAGGTTTGGTCAATTACAACATAAGATTTCATTTATTAACTAGGTACCCTACCAAAAAATATTATAAATATAGTGAAAATATGCATAGTATATATCCTCCAATTTATGCAACAATTTATAAGTTACAACAAATCACAGCAACAAAAATATAAGCAAGCAAATATGAGCATGCATACATGTACCTCAGAAAACTTATAACAGGTGGGATATGCTACAGTAAACAGCCAGCCATTAACCATTATGAAGATTATAGGATTACTAATTCCCCATAGCAGCTTCGCCTGCCCTGTATGATTACTTGCATTTCTCATAGCAGTCATTTTTATTTTATGTTTTTTTAGTCAAGTAGCCGAGGCAAGTGCACGTACAGTAACGGTGGCAATAACCGTGTTGGTTGAACCACAGCGCCATATACTTTCGTACTCTTAAAAAACTCAAAACTGATTTTTAAATATTTATCTGAAGAGTATTTGTAAGCCCAGATCTACTGAATATCTTGTTTACTATAGTCGGGATTGGGAAAGTTTACAATCGCTGTTCAACATTTTTTTATCTTCCCTCATCCCCTTTCAAAGTCGAATTTAAAAATCTAGAAATTGTTTTATTGACATGAAGATTACACTCACCAAAAATCAGGTTGATTTTTCATTTGTTACAAAGAAATAAAAAAAAATAACCGGGTTTCAAAAAAAATTCAAAACCCATTTTAACTTGGAATTTCAAAAAATCTAGAAATGATTCATAATCATTCAGTTCAAGCCCAGTTCACTCAGTGACACACTAACAGTTCACAATTCATTAAAGTTTATATTCGACTGGCAAATCTTCACTACTTATATATATATATATATAACTGCAATCGCGAATAAGTTTCACCAAAATTGTAAGTTCCCTATTTCCTTTCCCCTCAAGAAAGAAGAATAGGGAACGAGCCCAGCAGTCACCTGCCCAGCAGCCACTGACAGCATATAGAAGAACGGAGAAAGAAGAAACCTGCACTTTCCCCCGTTCAACCCTTTGGGGCCACAGAAATATCAAGGTTAATGGCATGTAATTCTGATTACTGCCAAGTCTCGGAAAGTGCAGGCCAAAGAAGAACGAAGAGGTCATCTGTAGAAGATGAAGAAGAAAGAAGACCCTCTATGCGACCCGACGTCACAGACAGGAGTCCGGAAAAGAGCACAGCAGAGATGCATCGTGAAGGGCAGCCATTAAAGAAGTGGATGAAGATCTTCTCCTTATCCATTCCTAAAATACTTACAATTAAATAAATTAAATTAAATCAGCAATTGCGACTCCTTCCGGAGAAGGGTTGCATTGCTCCCTCCAAACAGTTAGTGCCCCGTTGTGGCGTATTCCTGCTAGCCTATGAAGTGTTAGCACCGAAAGGACTTCAGTGGACAGTCTGAAGGGGAATTATGTCGGTAGGACAGGTTTTAAAAGCCTAGCCTCCCGCGGTTGGACCCAAAAATGAGTTCGAGAACGGTACGAACGGATTGGAATGCTAATAAATCTGTCCTTAAAATATAAATAATATAAAACTTAAAACTTAGACCCGTCATTAAAAATAAACTCTTAAACATGCCCGATTATAGAATCATACAGCAGCAAGGGACACTGTCCAGGTTCTGCGATTCGAAGGGAGAATTTGTGAAACTCCTGCCACCTTTGCATTCCATTCCTATATATATATATATATATATATATATATATATATATATGTGTGTGTGTGTGTGTGTGTGTGTGTGTGTGTATAGTGAATAAAAATTAAATTTTACAATGTCAACATAGATTATGCAAATATGATATAATTTAAGCATTTATTCATTTTATTTCACTTTTAGTGACTTTTTATTTTTGTTGCCATCTGGTAGTTATTTCAATGTGGTTTAACATCATCTTTATGAAGGTTATTTATATTATAATATACCTTTTTAGGTTTTCAATCACAAGAATGATACAAAGAATGTATGTGAAGATATATTCACTGTAGTAGAGTCAATATTTTAAAATAATATTACAGAAACAGGGCACACAGCCAAAAAATATTTATTAAAAATTGTTTACATATAACATATGTAAGCTATGATAAAATGCCAGAAAATGCAATGTATTATTGTATTAAATTTAACAAAAGTTTGTTAAACAAATACAGGACAAATTAAATAAAAGTACTGATCAATGGCATACTAAAGAGGTCTCCTAATTATTTCAAGACCTACAATGCAATCTGCAACACTCTTAAAAAAGGAAATACAAAATAGCAACAAAGATTTTTTTTTGAAATTAGAATTTTTATTTATTTGGTTTGTTGTCATTTAACTTAAATTTAAGTTAAATATTTTAATATTACATTACTCATTTAAAAATTTAATTTATCAATTTTTTATTTATTTAATTTGTTTTAGATGAAGTCTTTCACTATTTTTTCTAAATTAAATGAAATACCTTTGGGGATTCCAAGAAGTCATAGGTTTCAAAAATCTGTGCTATGCTGCAGTTGCTATCACTCAAAATCAAAAATTGTTGATTTGTTGGTAGAATTAACTGGTAAGCTGTACTAACTTTGTAATTATTTCAGAGAATTTGAATAAGTATATTTCTACAAAAAATGAACACAGGATTGTGTAGGATTATGCTGCCCCTGAACCTGTACCAATAGATTCAGTTTTGTGTCAGTGTCCACCATTGTTTGAAAGAATTTTTGTTTTTTCTATTAGTTGAAGTAATATTTTAGTAATACAAGTTCTGTTGATAACGTATCATATCATATTTTTTCTTTAAAAGCATTTGAATTCAGCTGGAAAACTTGGTAGCGTGCAACACTAGTACCTAGTGAGTGTTTACATTTTTTTGTAATCTCGCAGAGCACATGAGTTGTTATTCAGTACCATTGTATGTATTAATGTAATGGCACGTATTGTATTTTTATTTTCTCCATAATGATGGAGAACATGGATTGAACAGCATTAGTGTGTTGAGTTCTCCTCAGTGACAAAAAGTGAAACAATCTATAACACACACTTCTGAGAACAAAACTATGAAGGTTACACAAATTAAATAGCAGTATAACTGTTTTCAAAAGTTCACTTGAGAGTGATCAGATTACTGGTAAGTTGTCGATAAGCCGAAAACCAAATTTAATTTACAGTGAGAACAGATTGATAATGAAAAATTGTTGACTGACCATCGTAAAAACTTCACATGATGTTGCAGTTAGCAGTGGTTCAGCATACATGATTTAAAAGGATGATTTGGGCATGCGCAGAATGGCTGTGAAATTTATGCCTGAGATGCTTTCTCTTGTACAGAAAGAGATTCATTTTGGTGTGCTGGAGTATACCAATGGTGATCGTAATTTCTATAAGATTATGATAATTAGTAATGAAACTTGGTGGTACTACAACTATAACCAAGAAACCAAAGCTTAATCATCACAGTAGAAGTCATTATCGTCCCTAAAGCTAAAGAAAGTAAAACAAATAAGGAGGACAGTGAAGTGATGCTGACTTTTTATTTCAACTGTTGTATATTTGTGCATCATGAATATGCATAATAAGGCCAAACAGTCAGCAAACAGTACTGTCTGACCATGTGGGAATTGTGGGTCATCTCTGTGACACAGTTAAATACAAGAGATTAGACCTGTGGGAATCACATAAGTAGCTGTTGCAGCATGATATTGTATCTGCCTGTTTGTCACATCTAACCCAGGAATTTTTGATGAAGCAGAGGATTCCTTTGGTTCACCAAAACCAAGAATATGCACCAAATGTTGCATTAAAAATAGAATAAAGTGCAGTGAAGTGGTGAAAAAATTAAAAACATACTTTTTAGTGAAGATGTTAGGGTTTATCAGTGGTACAAATTGTTTGAAGAAGGCTGTGAAGATGTTGAGGATGACAAAAGGATCAGATGTCCTAACACATCAACAACCAAGGGAAAATATTGACGAAATAAAGGACATTGTAATCAATAATCATCAAATTATTATTAGAGAAGTTACTGAAGAAGTGGGAATTTTCTTATGGCTCATGAGAAACAATTTTGGGTATAAAACAGTAAAATTTGTTCCAAAACTGTTGCATTTTCACTGCAAAAAACTTGCTGAATAATTGTTAGTTGATAACTCAGAATTACTCAAACATTCATAACAGGTGATGAAATTATATTATACAGGTACGATTATTATATTGAAACAAAGATCCAAACATTGCAATGGAAACTTCCTGAAGAACCAAGACTGAAAAAAGCATGCCAAGTATGATCAAATGTGAAGGTTATCCTTACTGTATTTTTTTGTTAGAATGGTGTCATCCAATGAATTATTACCAAAGGTTTTATGATCAAAAAACTGTATTACCTAACAGTTTTATGCTGCTTATGTAAGGCAATTCAAAGAAAACAATCACAGATTTGGGCAAACAATTCTTGGATTTTGCTTCACAATGATGCTCCAGCTTACACTTCATTATTAATTCATTATTATTTAGCCAAAATAACATCTTGCTCAGGCCAATGCATATTCTCCATACAAGACACCCTGTGATTTTTTCTTGTTCCTCTGATTAAGACAACATTAAAAGAACATTGATTCGCAATGATTTTTGAAATAAAGAAAAAAATCACCAAATAAATTATTGCTTTTCCAGAAACTGCTACGCACAAATTTTTTGAACATGGAATAAATGCTGTGATAAGTCTTTTGCGTTTCTGGGAAGCTAATTTGAAAGGAACAATACCAATCTAGAAGAATTAATAAATTATCTTTAATAAAGATTAAAATTCTTGTTATTTGTTTATCATGCCTTGTGTTTGTTGTCATGCTTTTATCAGATGTTGTAAATGTTAGTATGCTAGAGTTGTTCTCTAGTTTATTACAGAACAAAGTCATATATCCTTTTCATGAATATTGTTGATATATAAATATTGTTTAGGATAGGGACTAAAGGTCTGATTCATTTCAGGTATTACTTCTGTTCCTTAGTGATCATGTATTTGGATTTGTTTTGATATTTGTCTGTAGTCTCTTGTTTTAAGTCTATGATGTTTTTTCTATATAGCAAATTTTTCAACTCTGTTATAAAGTTCTTCTATGATTGATGACAGTGCTATTTGCCTTATCTGATTTTAGAAAAGTGATGTTGCTTGTGTGTGCATCTGCTTTTGTTTCTAGATAAATGTCTGTATTTCAGGGATGTGATTTTTTTTATTTGTTCAAAGTGTTTATGTTATTTGAAGTTTGTCTGAATGTGTAAATACTTTTTTTCTATAGTTACATTACCTGCTGACATTTACATAATGTAAATGTTATTTACATACATACATTTACAACACATTTACATACTGTGTTATTATACATACTGCTACCTGTTATTGTTATTTAGGCCTTTATCAAGGAGTGTTTTTCGTTTGGTATGAGTGAAATTTTTTTGAGATTCACATAATGGAATTTTAGTGTGGGAATTATGTATATATATTTTTTATATATATTAGTTGTTTTATTTTGTATTATGTCTTGATTGAATTGTTATTTTTTTATCCATTCATCTGTATGATCATTTAGTTGTCTTTATGTATCCATATCATGTTGTGTCACTTTCCAATGTTTGAAAGTTTTCAGGTATCTGAAAGTCTACTAAAAAAAAGGTCATTTCATATAAAAATTATTGTAGAAAAGTAAATAATACTAATGTTGATGACAATAATAATAATTTTAAAAATCTTCAGTACAGTATAACTATTTTACATATATATAACCCCAGAACCACCGTCAGCTCAAAATTTTATACATACATTTTTATATATATATTTCACTTTCTTGTGGACACAATAACTGCTATAGTTTTCCACCAAAATGTTGCTGGAATTGTAAGATGGGGGTTGTTGTCTGCTAGACATGTGAAACTTTTTCATATGCAACCATTGTCATATTGAGTAAATTTGAAGTTTTTTCTTAACTTTAAGGTGGAAATTTTTTTTGGCCTCTACTTAGCACAGTACTTAAATGAAATCTACCTTTGCCTTCCAGCGTGCTGAAAGGGATTTTTTTTTAGTTATGAATGAGAACGCAATTTTATTAATAGGTTTGTTATAATAAAAAATAAGTTTACATTGATTATAGTTCTGTTGACCCTTGACTTAGTACTGTTCTTTGTGACACAACATGAAAAATTAAAACTTACCTTGAAAAAAATTTGTAATTTGCTGCTGGTTTTATCAAAGAGAAGCAGACTAATTTTGTTTCTGTTTGGGTACCAGGTGTATTTTATATACTGACAGATTTTTGCTTAACATAATCAAAAAGAAATCCATTAGTACTAGAAAGTATCAACATGTTTTCAACTTTTTTTTTTCGTAATAATTTCAAGGTTCAAAGTGTAAATTTCAAGTTTAGTAAAAAATTTACAATTCTTAGGATTATTTTCAATTTACAATCTGTAATTATCTAGTAGCCTTGTTTGCATTAATTGTTTATTTAATTCAGAGTAATTCATAGTACATTATTAGTCTTCTTTTTTCATTATTAGTTTTCTTTTTTCTTTTGTATAATAATAAAGATGGTTTTTAATGTATAAGTTTGTTTAGAGATTTTCATTATGGTTTTAAGTTGGTTTGTAATTATTGATAACCATTTATTTCAAAATTTTACAAATAAACAAAATATACTTATTAAGAAGTGTTATATATCCAGTATCTTTTATTATTGATGTTAACGATTTGGTTTTTATCACTTTTTCTAAGTAAGATTTCTTTATTTCAGGTTGTACTACTAAACTAGCAGAAGAAGTGGTAAAGGAAAGAAAACAATTTGCCCAAGCAAGTGAAGAAAGAATCAGAAATACGCACTCAGTTTTGCAGGTTACTCAAAACAGTTTTTTATTTGTTAATATTTTAAAACTTAACAGATTAATCATTTTATGAGTGCAGATCTTGGTTTGTGAAAATAAAATCAAGTTAAATTAACTAACATTTCCTAATTTACGGTAAAAAGAAGATATTTTTATTTCAAGGACTGTTCAGAAAGTTCTTGGCCTGACAAATAAAATGAGGTTTTTTAATAAAATTTTTCAATGTAATCTTTCAATTTTATACATTTAAATACTCTTAATGTAATGCGACTTGTCCAACTTTGCAAAATAAGTGGTTGTCAGTTTTGACCTCATGATTTGAAATGAATCTTCATCCAACAAGTCATTTCATCAGGTTTAGAAAAAGGAAGTAACAACTACTTGAGTCCAAATCTAGCAAATATGGCACATTTGGAAGCACTTTGAAGTTTTGTAGCAACAACCCAGTGTGTTTGTTGGCACATTATCATGGTGAAAACACTTTCTTTTTGACCAGATGTGGATGTTTAGCCTGAAAAGTACAATTCAGCCAGTTCAGAAGTGGAGCATAATATTTCTTAGTTTTAGTTCTGCCTTTTTCCCTGTAGTCTATGAGCATTACAGATGAGAATCCATAAAAACCACAGCCATGACTTCTTCTGCAGATGGAACCACTTTTGCTTTCATCTGGCTCAGATTCATCTGCTCCCACCTGTCATTCCACCGAAGGGAGCCTCGTATTCGTTCGCCTCTGATGTGGTCCATCTTAGTCACACCAAGAGACATTTTCATCTCTGCCGTCGTGAGATCTCGATCAAACTGCACGTATCGTGTCCAACACTTTGCTCCATATGTAAGTGCGGGTCTAACCACTGTAGTATACATTCAGCCCTTAAGTTTTGGAGGCATACGTTTGTCATAAAGAACAACCGAAATCTGCTGCCACTTCAACCATGGCACGGTGATTCGATGATTCATATTTTGCTCACTGCCGCCTCTTTGATTCAATATAGATCCAAGATGCTTAAAACGTGTACACTTCGGCATAACTTGACCATTGATCATAATGTCAGGCGATTGTGCTTGTGCGTCGCTGAATGACAAGAAGATATATTCCGTTTTGGATTCACTGATCTTCAGACCGTGACTTTCAAGTGCACATTTCCAAGGATTGAAAACATCTTTAGCACCACATCACTTTCACTCGCGAGACCCACATCGTCAGCAAAAAGGACGCTCAGCAGCAATTCATCCATGATGTGCGATGTCAGATAATTAATAACAATGTTAAAGAGCAGTGGGCTCAGCACGCTGCCTTGGTGTACCCCATGTTCACATGAAAAGCCGTTGATGTTCCTGCAATGCATCTCACCCTTGTGGTCGCATCGCGATACATGTCCACAATGATTTCAACATATCGTTCTGGAACACTGACTTCTCAATGCCGTCCATATCAAATCTCGCAGCACTCGATCGAAAGCTTTCTCAAGGTCTATGAATATCATATGCAAATTCCTAGTAGCGTCTCTAAACTTTTCCACCAGTATACGCATAGCTTGAATTGCATCCGCTGTTGATCAGCCAGGCATGAAACCACATTGATTAACGTGAATTTTTGACAGTACAATTTTCATCAGGCGGTTGTTAATGACTCTTTCCCAAATCTTCATAGTGTGCGACAGTAGTTTTATACCTCTGTAATTGCCACATTTTCTGGATCTCCTTTGCCTTTGAAGAACGGCAAGAGGAAGCTTTGACAAAAAGCCGCAGGCATCGAACTTCCGTTTTTAATTTTGTTGAACAAAATACAGAGAAAGAGGATGCCGATCGCTCCAACAGACTTCCACAGCTCTATGGGTACTTCGTCCAGTCCCACTGCTTTACCTCTTTTCATTTCTTTCAGTGCAGCTTTGACCTCCAATTCAGTTATGTCTTCCACTTCTTCGCTTAAGAGGTTCACAGGATGGGTATTTGGTTCGTGGGAACTCCTCGTTCAACAGATTATCAAAGTAGTCTCTCCATCCCTGCATTATGTCGTGGTCGTCAGTAAGCAGCCTGCCATTTGCATCCTCAATAAACTTAGGTGAAGTTATTGCTTTTGCATTGTTTCGACGCTATGCCACCACTTGAAAGATCATCCCACCGTCGTCCGGAGATTCGAGATCTTCATAAAACTTTTGACACGCAGCAGCTTTGGCTTTAGCTATTTCTTTTGCCGTGGCTCTCTTCGTTTCAACTTTTTGTTGTCGGAGCTGCTCTTTTTCTATTGTTAGTAGTGGATCACACTTCGACCACGCCCGAAATGCTGCCCTCTTGGCCGCCACTGCCTTCTTGACAGAGTCACCTTTCCAAAACCAGGCTTCTCTTCCGTTCTCCAATCAACCTTTCAACACTCCAAGCAGTTCTTTAGCTTTCAACAAACAGACATCTTGGAAAACCTGCCACATCTCGCCAGCATCCAGTTCAGCCTATGCTTCAACAACATCATGAATCCAGTCTTGCAATCCTGTCAGAAGTTTTATGCCCTGTTCAGTACCCAGTCTTTGCCGTCTAATCTTTTCCACTTTAACCGACTTGTCTTTAGTTCGAGAGGCAGCCGGAAGGCGTATTTCAGTCAGTAGCAGACGATGTTGATCCACAACGTCCTCTCCCAAGATGACCTTACAATCCCTCACAAGCTTTCTCATGTCATTTCTCATTTCTGTGGCAGTACACAGATGGTAATCGATCTGGGTCGTACGGCCCCCGCTGCTGTAAGTGATCAGGTGTCGGGACTGTTTTCTGAAGAACGTGTTCAGTATCGCTAACTCATGTGCCTTGGCAAGTCGAAGTATCTCATTTCCCTGCTCATTTCTGCAGCCATATCCGTAACCACCATGCCACCTTTTATCGCCTTGATTTTGTGTGCCGACATGTCCGTTGAGATCCGCACCCAGAAACACCTTCTCGTTCTTGGGGAGATTTTTAAGCAAGTTCTCCAGTTCAAGCCAAAAAGCCTCTTTCTCTGCTGCTGGACATCCTGTTTGAGGTGCATAGGCACTGATGATGTTCCAAATTCCCCTGTCGATAACCAACGTAATGCTCATCAGGCGGTCACTGACTTTTTCAATATCGTCGATGTTGTTTTGTAGCTCTTGACAGAGTATGATGCCGACTCCATTTCGATGATTCTTGAGCCTGTGATAGTGTAGTTTAAATTTCTTTGTGTTCGTATCCAAAAAACGGGTCTTGTTTGCTTGGTTATGCCACTTTGTTTCTTGGACACACAGAACATCCAATCTCCATCTCTCCATCACATCCTCCAGTTGGTAGCTCTTTCCGTTCATGCTACCCACGTTCCATGAGCCAATGCGCAAAATCCTGGGTCCAATTGGATGCTTCATTTTGCTCGCCCCCGAAACGTCTCGAGCTCTGATCTGTCCACGAGTGGACGTCCCGGGATCACGAACCCGAAGGCTAGTGCCCGGCGGGGTAGTGTTATTTATTTCAACCATTATTTCCATAAAGCATGAATCCATTCTTTTGAACCTGTCTGGATTTAAAAGGTTTTGTTTGTTTGACTTCTTCATGTTGCCTATAATCAAAATTCGACCTTTCTTTTCTTTCCACCGGTGGTCTCCAGTCGTGGTAACCCAAGGCTTCATGACACTGTTGGAATCAGTGCTTAAGGTGTTAATGACGTTGCAGCCTCATCTTATGGTGTTCACGTTGTAGCTACATTTGATTCAAAAAAGGTCATTAGACATGACCCCCACCCTTCTCTGTCTGCCGCGCCACCTGGTAGGTCTTGCGTTGCCCGGATCACACCACAGGGAGGTAGAGAATCGGATAGTTGACAGGTCTGGAGCTATGTGGTTTTCCTAATAAACGATGTTGGCTACTTAACCCTGCGCTCCGTTTCAACCGGCCCATTTCGTGACCCCAGTTCATTCTTTCTATATCCTAACTTTATTTGCAATGTTTTAATTAATTCAGTTCTCTTGTTAATTAATTCAGCTGACTTGATTTGACACTTTAAACTTGTCAAAGAATTGTTTTTTATTAAAGACTCATTCAATATATCTGCTTAAACAAGTTCACCTTTACAAGATTTTATTACCTGATGATTTGTAATGCTTTGGTTAGTTTCCTTATAATTAGGTGTGTTCATTTGGATTTTGTAAATTTTTTTGCAAATTGGTTTTATAATATATGATTTAACTATGCATATTATTCTTTTGTTTTTGGTTTAAATGCTGTTAGATGTAATAGAAACACCAAAACTTACTTATTATATGTATTATATATTGTAATATTTTTCAGGAAAGTGGCCTGCCAAAACTAGACATTATTAAAAATTTAAGAGTTTTGTCTGTACATCCTGCTACTCTAAAGAATCAATATATGATTTTTGAAGAAGCAGGTTTTAAAGATAGACAAATTAGTTGCTTTAAACTGTGCCAGTAAGTTTGTTTGATTGTTATAAATTTATTGCTCAGTAATATAATTTAATTTTCCTTAATCTAAATTATTTAAGAATGAAAAAACATGTTATTGGAATTTTATTTCAGTTAATATATAAGTCAGGTAAGAGTAAAGGTAGGTTGAACTTTTATGTTTTGTACATGTTTATACTGGGTGTATTGAAAAGATTCAATACAGCTTTTCCAGCTTTTCTTCCTATTACACACTGCTAAACTCTTTACACTGTACACATACACTACACCAAGAACAATATGCAATTTACAACATATATTCTTATATATCTACACAATATCTTACACTGTTTTTTCTTACACTTACACTCAGACCCGACAGGTAGGACTTTGTGGGTTGGCATCCCAATGGCCCTAACATCTGCAGCTTTTTTCCTACTACACATTGCTGCAGAACATTTTACACCATACACACACACACACATGCACGCGCTCGCGTGTACTTCACACCAAAATTGCAACTAGATTCCAAGGTGGAAACTATTGTGCTGATGGGTGGATGGCTCTATATAGTGAATCTCAGATGATGTCCTCTGGGCACCAGGGTGAACGCAGTTGTATGAAGCCCTAACTCCAGTACATGTGTGCTCTGCTGGAGTGGTTTATTATATCACCAGTACTCGTGGTTACTGTATATTGGTCCCAATCAAAAATCCTTTGGTGGTATTTATCCGCTTGAAAAAAACCAAAAAATCTGGGAGCTTAAAAAGACTTTAACTGACCTTGTCAGCCGAAGATTTGTCAGTAGATAATGAAACAAGAAATAAAATAAAGATTGCTAAATTATCAATAATATGGTTTATTGAAAGGTTTCACTTTTCTTAGTAGATAAATGCACTGTTGCAGCATGTGGCTCTCTGGAGTTAATTAAAAACCTTAGGAGTGGCGCCCTGTTGATTGAGATGAGTGAGTGATGAGGAATAGAATTGGAAGCTTCTAGCCCTTAGGTTCATAGGGAAGAATGGAATGATAGTGAAGACACATAATACTCCAAATTCCAGCGAGAGAAAAAAAATCTTTTGCATGACTTGACTGGTATTGAACTGTCAGAAGTATCAGAACTGTCACCACAATCAGTCATATTTGTTCAGAGGATAATGAGGAAGGAGATTGGTGTTGATGTGCCAACATCCTCACTTAATATAACCTCTTCTACTCTGATGGTCCCTGAATTGGCTACTTCTCTGTCTGTGTGCAACCATTCAAACCAAACTGCAGATGCTGCTTCAAGTGTAAGGGTTTTGGTCACACCAAATTTGGTTGCACAAAGGAACACGTTTGTGTGCGTTGCAGTTGCATGGGACATGATGACAGTGCATAGATTGAAGCTGAAAAGTGTAAGTGTGTAAGGGTTCACAGTCGACAAGGTCTCACAAATGTCCCCTTTATAAGGAGGAACTTATGTTAAGGATTGTTACTGTACAGAAAATGTCACTTCCTGTGGCTCATTGGGAATACAGAAAATCCCTCAACATGAGGAATCCACTACAGCCCGATGTTAGTTTTATCGAGGCTCTTACTAACAAAAGGTGAATGAGTCCACATTATGCAAAGAACTGACCAAATTGGGCCAAGCTTTGTCAGACCAGGTAAAAATTCCTCACTTCTGATACTGCAGCATTGAGTACAGGCAAGAAGGATATTTTTGGTGGAAAGACCAACAGTGGTTCACCAAAAACCACTTCAGTTGGTACACCTCCCAGTTTCTGTTGCACCAATTACACAGCAAACTACTAAGATCCCAATGAAGTAATCTACAGAAAAATCATTGTCTGGTACAGTATCTCCAGCCTCCAAATCCCCACCACCATCTCGAGTTTGCTTTGAGCATATGGTGGCGTTGGAAGTGCCTGAAGAAACAAAGCACTTCCTTAAAGTTTTAAACACAAAAGAAAGACAGGATAATATTTTATAAATAATCTGCAAGTAGTGTTTTACATATAACAGGAAAAACCTAATTTTATATATACAAATATTATTCATTAGAATGTTTCTGATCTCTCTTCTTGATATGAGGATATTGAAATCCTACTAAAGAAATAAAATCTTTTAATACTGTGTGTGCAGGAAACCCGCCTCTGTCCCCAGAATGAAACTTCTTTTTGTGGATATGTTTGCCTGCGACCATCCAGCTGAAGGTAGAAATCAAGAAGTTTTGGCTGTTTTCCTAAAGGAAATCATATTGGCCAAGTGGATTCTGCTGGATACAAACATCCCTGCAGTCTCATTAAAGATTTTGGTACCATGTAAAATGATTGTCTACAACTTACATTTTCCCCCACATTTTGAAATTAGTGAGGATGATCTATCCAGTCTTTTTTCACATATTCCTTAACCCTGCATAATAATTTGGTGGTATCAACTCCAATCACTATTCATTAAGCTCTTCATCATGCTCTTCCTGAGGCACTATAGTTGATTGACTGAGGCAGAACTTAGATCTCTGCTTATTAGACGATGGGTCGTACACATTTATGTCATCTTCATCAAGTACACCTTCATGCATCGATGTACATCTTACCTGGCAAATTTCCAAAAACATTTTTTGAAGCTATCACAGACCAATTGTTATCTCATTTAGTAATGGTGATTTGCCTCAAGAGTCAGCTAAGCAGATGGGTGGTTGGGAAAGTGAACTTGAACGGATACAAGGATTCCTTTGGCCAATACGACAAGAGTGGTAGCACGATCCACCAACTTGGCAAGTTTACACACTAAATTCTTGATAGTGCAAATAAATTCATCCTTTTAACATCTGAAAAGCCAAGATAGCCTGCTGTTCCTTGGTGTGATGAAGACTGCAGGCGTATATTAAGGGATCATCACAGGGCTATGTGTAATTTCAATTGAAGGCCTGTAACAGAATTGCTTAGTGTCTTTGCATTGCAAGGGCTGTTTGCCATTAAGTGTTACAGTGTGCTAAACAAAAATCGTGGCTGAATTATTTGATACAGTTTCTCAGACAACTCCATAATCTGTTGTATGGAGAAACGTTTGGCCCATATGTGAATCAAGACAATCTCATAGACGATTGGACTGGAAAACAATGGCATCCTCATCACCATGCCAGTTGATGTGGCGAACATTGTTTGAAAATATTCCTTTATGTCAGTTTCCTTATAACATCATATTGTCCTGAGTTTATGAGGTTTAAGTTGTAAATAGAAAATATCCCATTTGTTATTAGAGATTCTCAAAATGATTTGAACTTTCCATTTTCTTTTGATGAGGTAAGATATGCCTTGAATACCTCCTGTTTACTCCATTTTGACATCTGTTGTCTATTTATAATAAAATATTCTTTGACCAGATTGTTCTAGTTTCTTGGTCAGAAGTACTGGTAATTCCCATACTGAAACCTGATAAAGATAGATCATGCCCTTCAAGTTATCGTCCTATCTTCTTGATTGGTATCCTGTGTAAGGTGATGGAACAAAGGGTAAACCTTTTGTCTAGTATGGTACCGTGAGAGAAATAATGTAATTGCCTCCAAACAATGCAGGCCAAGGTAAATATCATCTGTTGATCATGTAGTTGTCCTGGAATCTGTTATTCAGAACGTGTTCCTACTTCACCAATACCTGTTTGCTGGTTTTTTGATATGCAAAAAGCATATGATATGGCTTGGAGGAGAGGAATCCTAAATATGTTGCATGAATGGGGTATAAAAGGGTCTTGCATTTATCAGAGGTTTCCTCAATAGTCTTTCCTTTTGAGTTTGAGTTGGAATGACAGTATTCAAAAATTTAACAATGGAAAATGGAAACATCTTAATCGATATGAGAAACATTCAAGATCTCCTGCTCTGCTAAGCATAATAGCTTACCACCTTTTATTTTCTCTAAATATAGAATTACAAGTACCTCCTGTTATTCGACGTTATTACCCCCTTTGACGGCCTTGTAAATTTTTGCTTTAGTCTTTGTCGATATCAAAAAAGTATACGAATCTTATGAGGAAAATTTTTTAATATGGTAAATAGTGTTAATCCTGATGTTATAGTTTATACAGATGGCATAGATGAAGACATTGACGCATCTAACAGAGTTTTGTACGTAATCCAGGAAAGTCCATTCATCATGACCACAGCTGTACCTCATATGACTGTGTATTTTGTGGTGACATTTATCTCTGAAACCATATAGGATTCAATTTGTACAAGCCCTCCGCCGAAGTTATATATAAAAAATGATATTTTGAATTTTGTAAATTCATCCTTGACAAGCAGGAAGATGACACTTCTTTCATCCACAATGTTTTGGACTAGACCACATTTCATCTATGTGGAAAGTGAACTGCCACAGTGTAAGAGTATGGGGAGATTCCCCTATGTAAGCATAAAAGAGACTCCAAGAATTCTGTGCTGTTTCAAGAAAAAGTTTATGATGTGTACTTTTTTTTATGAAAAACAATGTTATGGGAATCTCACATCTGGAATTGTTGCAAAACTGGTTTTCCTACAGTTATGAGTGGGTTCTGATAAATTCATTTTCCAGCAGGACAGAGTTCCACTGCAGTAGAATCTTCAAGTTCAAACATTTCTTAACAATGAGCTTTCACAACGATGAATCAGCTGTAGGCTCTGCCAGTTTGGCATTTTACCATTGGCCAGCGAGGTTGCCTGATCTCACTGTCTGTGATTTTTTTCTTGTGGGGGTTTGGAAGTTTATGTGCCTCCTCTTCCAGCAACTGTGGGTGATTTGTGAAACTACATAACAACAGCAGTGGTTGCAGTAATGTGGTTGAGTAACACTAGTTATGATTGCTTGATCATGGGTTGAGTTTAACCCGATGATCAAGCATGGTCTGTTGTGTAGATGCATAACTTGCTCCAGAGGGAGCCGAATTGAGCATTTGTGAAAATTATTAGTAAAATTTTATATTCAAACATGTATTTTATAATTCGCTGCAAGGTTATATGTTCATTTGTTTAAAAAATAAAGCCTTTTGGAACTTGAATAATTTTTATACATGTTGTATTGTGCTATGAAATACACAGTCTTATAAATTTATTAGGGATATTGGATATTTGTAGAAAATGACCCTGTGTCCTGTCAGTGAACAAGTACATTTAACTTAATATATTCACTACTATGATTTTTCCATTTATTTAATCCAGAAAACAAAATAAATTTTGTATGATTTAAACAGTAAGGTGTTATAAAACAATAGTAAAAGGTAGAATGTTTAAAAACATTCTACCTGTTCTGAGCAGTTTTTCACTGATAGAACTTACCAAAATACAAATCTGTTTGATTAATATTGCTTGCAAGAAGCCTAATAACCATGAATTCTATGCAACCTCAGATTAAAATAGTCACAATCACTGAGCTTATTGTATTCTAAATATTGTGCTAGAAAAATTAGCATTTTCTTTTTTTTATATTGTTTTAAGTGATAACTGAACTTTGAATTAATTTCTCAGAAAATAACTTGTTCAAATAATAATAAAAAATTGAATAGCATTAGTAAGTACAATCTACAATGCACAGTATTGTTTCTTTTAAATCTTTTTAACAGTAATGTGTCCATATTTTTTTTATAGAAAATTCTTTTATAAAACTATGTTTCTAAGTCTGTACATGAAACAGAAAGACTGGCTGATGAGAATAATAATTCTTTTTATGTTGACTAGCTTTTCTTGACTGGAAAGAGTTAAATTTACAATAGTATTCTGAATTATGTAAAACATATTAAAAAACAAACAATAACATTATATTTATACATAAATAAAAAATAAATTTTGAGATCAGATATAAATTTTTACAGATTTTTGCATTACAAATTTTTTCACTTCTAAGAATTAATCATTATTTGAGAATAATGTATGGCAATTAGTTACCTGCTTGACTATAATATTTTAATGGTTTTGATTTTTGTGTTTTGTTTGTGTATGTAATTAAAAATAAATATATATTAGTATATTATATACATACAGAGGGTATCATGAATTTCTCCCAGGCCCAGGACTTCCATAACCTATTCTACTTGTGAAAATAATGGAAAAAGTTCATATAAATATATGTCCTAAAATACTTCTTTTGCGAGATATGGCTAGTGAAAGATTTCGCTTGGATTTCAGCTACCCCAGTAAAATGAGATTGTACTGAAATTTTTAGGATGTTGATTAAGGGAACAGAATTAGTGATTTCTTATGGTTTTTGACTTCAAAAATAAAATTAGATAAGTCTCAGAACCGTATCTGCAGTAGTTTTTGAGAAATCTGAAATGAAAACCAATAGATTGGAGTAAAAAAACCTGTTTTTTATGTTTGACG
Organism: Lycorma delicatula; assembly: GCF_047948215.1. Taxonomy (NCBI): domain Eukaryota; kingdom Metazoa; phylum Arthropoda; class Insecta; order Hemiptera; family Fulgoridae; genus Lycorma; species Lycorma delicatula. The sequence goes on from NC_134456.1 coordinate 232,588,543, forward strand.
TACAATAATTTCTTAAATGGATAATTAACACATAAAACTTTTAAACAAGACTTTAGAGGATTTAATTCTGAACAAAATGGATTAAGGTAAGTTGAATAAAATAGAAAAATTCAAAAAAATTTGAATTTTATTTAGAAATGTATACTAGACCCTAGTGCATTTGTACCAGTTTGTAATAAATGTTCAAAAATGAGCCCGTTATTTTCAATACATACCTTGGCACGCTTCTCTACTGCTTTTGTTGCTCATTTTAGTTCTTCAGGACTATCCTTAAGTTGCTCAGCTGCACCAATTGTATGAACAATTAATTCTTCACAAGAATGTATTTTTGATTTGTATACAATATTTTTCATCCATCCCCAGACGCAAAAATCTAAAGGTTAGATCAGGCGATCCAGGTGGCCAGGAACATAGACCTCCATGACCGATTCATGTCTCAGGGAATTGAGTTTAAGTGAGTGGAAACAGCAGACGAGAAGTGAGGAGGCACACCATCGTGCTGGAAGTATACTTTGCATCTCAGCACTAAATCTCAAGCAGCTGTGGCAATTCTTCTTGAAGAAAGTACAAGTAGACCTCAGCATTTAAGTGACCAGGTAATATCAATGATCCAAACAATTGATTGTGAAGATGGCCGTACCATAGATTGATGCTAAATCGGTGTTGAAAATTGCCTTCCGCCTTTTCATGAGGATTTACTTTTGCCCATGTGTGTAGTTGCTGGCACCATCTCGAGTGAAATTTGCCATGTCAGTAAAAAAACATACTTGTAGAGTTGTTGATTTGTATTACACCAGTTGCAGAATTCCAAACAAAGTGGACAGGCTCCTGGGAGTAAATGTTGAACTGGCTGTTTATAATAAGGATAAAACTTGTTTTGTTTAAGTGTTTTCCAAACTATTGAATGTGAAACTCTGATCTGCTTAGAAAGATGTCGTGAACTGACCCCTGGACTGCGCTGAACTGCATCAGTAATAATTTCATCAATAACAGCATTATGTTGGACAAATCTTTCATTGATTAATACCATAGCTTGTACGATACTAGGTAGTGTACCTGTTTCCCAAAGATTGTGAAAAGTCATACTAATTGTTTTGGGATCTGGAATCCTGAAATTCAGAAAACATATTTCACATTCTGTTGCAGCAGCTATAGCAATACTACATCCAAAATGAATACCATATTAACATATTCCTCCATTGTAAACAAGTATTGCATTACTCCAATGGCAAACCGATCAGGTTCAAACTAAAATTCACAGAAAACTTTCACTAATGACAGCACAGTTCACAGTACCCAATATACTTAATGTATCTTACAGAATGTTTTAAACACTAATACAGTATTGTGCATTGTTGATCAGCTGCTGTTATTTTATTGCCAAATTTAAAATAATATTTTCTCAAATAATTATTGTATTTCGGTCATTAATAAAAAAATTATTATCCAAGTCATTTTTATTTTAAGTTGTGAAATTTCTAGTTTTTAAAATTTTTTAATGGCAATTTTTTACAATAAATTTGTTTTTACAAATCTTTTACATCTCCAGAAAAAGAATTTGGTTTTGTTTACATTAAATAAGTACTTTTCTGATAATGAAATAATGTGCTGTTTCTAAATAAAATTGAAATCTTTCTAACTTTTATTTTTTTTATGCAACTTATCTTACTCCATTTTGTTTAGAATTAAATTCTCTACAAGTTTTTTTTTAATAAGTTTTAAGTGTTTATTAACCATTTAACAAAGTTGTTTTACATCAAAAATAAAAAAAACCGTTTTTTCGGTTTTCACCCCAGACTTCTCAAACTCTACTGCAGATATAGTTCTGGGACCCATTTTATTAGATTTTTCGTATCAAAAACTATAAGAAATCATTAATTCAGCTCCTAATTAACATCCTAAAAATGTCAGTAAAACCTCATTTCACTGGTGTAGCTGAAATCTGAGTGAAATCTTTCACTAGCCGTAACTCACAAACAAAGCATTTTAGGACATATGTTTATATGTACTATTTCCATTATTTTCACTAGTAGAATAGGTTAAGATAACCCCAGAAGAAGTTTGTCATGTGTGTGTGCGTGCGTGCGTGCGTGCGCGTGGGTAGGTATGTGCATGCACGTGTGTAGGTATGTGCATGCACGTGTGTATATTTAATTATATATTAATTACTTTTGTTACAGCTTCTATACTTGTTTTCATCAGTCAGTAACAGTTCTGAAAGAGAAAGGTTTCATAGATAAAAATACTGATGTTAATAACAGTTATTCAAAATATTTGGGGTTCCATCAACCCATAGACCTTGGATCTCAAAGTAGGATTTCTGACAATAACAGTTTATCAGAACTTCATGTAAGTGGTCAGTGAACTTGGAAAATTTTATAAATATATTAATAGTAATTAGAACCTTTTACCAACTAAGTATAATAATAAAAAAAATTACAAAATAAAACAAAACAAACCTCAAAATATATATGGTATACTCACTTCCAAATTTATAGTGTTAAAATTATTATTTGATAAATCTGATAATCTTCAAAAATGATTCTTAATTAAATCTGTGTCCATTACATATAATATTTTTAGCAAGATTAGAATGTCAGTACTGTTTCTATTAACAACTTTTATGTTATTCTTTAATATAAGTTTAAATGACCAAATTTTTATGAGTCTGCCCTTGCGAATAAGATCATTATGTGGTTTTGCAAAGTGTCAATCAAAACAACCACCAGTTTTCCATTTTGATGAAAATGATTAACATTTGTTTTGACCGATTTAAATTGTTCAATCCTCTAATAAAAATTTGCATGGTTGATACACTTTTACCATACTGTTTTAAAATCCATGAGTGAATTTTGGTGGTTTTACACTTTCAGAAAATAAAAATCTTATCACAGCATGTTGTTCTTCCCCAGTACGCATTTTAAGTGACAACGTTTTGAAATAAGCAAAAGAAGCTATAATAATAAAAATTATTTTCGAACAGCTGATATTTTTTATGTCAGGGGTACCAACTTGAACATCAGACAGTTTTAGTTTATTCTATTAAATAGTTTTCCACTGTTGCCATTTGTCTCTTTAGTTATTGAATCATCGTCTTATTACTTTTCTTAAATTTAATTTTACAAATTTTATAATATTGTTTTGTATTATATAAGCGATTTTTGTGTTGCAGCCCTTGTAAATCCTATTAATATCATTGCAGTATTTATGGTAGCATTCATATTTACAATATTCAGAATGTCAGTTCAGAATGTTACTTTAATATTTATAGTATAGACTTTATTTTATTATTTATTTATACTAGAACTGTCAAGATAATTTTTTGAGCAATATTCTTTATTCTTATTATTTCTGCTCTTATAATTTTTACTATTATTTTCTAAATACTTAATTACCCTGTATATTATAGTGTTAAATGTTGCCAATCTATGTAATCATGGATGTGTTGAATACTTGATTATAATTAAACATAAACATGGAACAATAAACAAATGATAATGATGAATGATTATATTCATTATTTCCTTACAATTTAACAATAAGGATTAATGTAGTACTTTTTTTGTGTAATCTTTTATTAAGATAAAATGTTTATCTAGGATCTTACTTTATGCTTGATCAAAATATAACATATTTATTTCCTCACATATTTTGTAAGTGTAAAGTTTATACCAGACAGTTTTTTGTGGGATGGGGAATCTGTTCATTTTTCAGATGTTCGGAGGATTTTGTAACATATTTGGACATAATTAATTAAACCAATGCTAGATTTAAGTTAATCTAATCTTATGTCTAACAGACAGTCAGATGTGGTATAGGAAAAATATGTAAAAGAAACTAAATGATATAGAATATTTTTTAACTGGAATCCTTAAAGGACGAGAAAATGTTATAAGTAAGAGTGTGTTCAGGAGAGCTTTTAATACAGAAAACAGCAGTACCTTTTGATTCCATCATTGAAAACTTCCACTAGATCCTGTAAAGAAGCAAGAGTTGATCCTGTATGGGAATAGTACGGAGAAAAATAAATAATATATTCACTTTTAAACATGTAGTGTTTGTATGTGTGGCCGAACCATAATTTTCTAATGGTAACAAATTTAGTGAAATTTTATTCAATAACTGCCAGAATTTTTACTTTAGAGCAGAAAGACTACTCAAAAAATAAACAGAAATAAATTAATTCACCATAACTTATTAATGGATATTAAATTCCTGCGAGATGCGTTTAAAAAACACACAATTAACCAAAAATATTTATTATTTTCATTGGATGTAGCCGTCGCCTGCTTTTGTATATGGTTATATCACTCATTTAATAAACTTAATGCCTGAGAAAATACTTTCTTTGGAATCACCTTATATTTTTTACTTATCACAGTATTCTAGATTAATGGGACTTCCTTAAATTACATCCCTTTCACATCACCATTTTTAATTTAGGAAAGAAATATTAAAATTATTTTATTGTTTTGGCTTGTGCTATAAATGGAGAGTGGGATAACAGTGATTTCTCATTTTGACAATAATTTATTGTTTGCAGACTGATTTTTTATTATAAATTCATGATGAATGAGATCTTTGACAGCAAAAAAACAATCAACATTGTTTTCATTCATGATGCCAGTCTGTATCTTAGCTTGCAACTTCCTCAGACAATTGATTTGCAAGTTAATGAAGTATAGCATCCACTTTCATCACTTGATGCAATTTTGTGTAAAAGATTTCTATCATCAACCATAAATTCAGCCACAATGCAGCAGCGTGTTTGATTTTTTTCAGTCTGATAAATGAGGAACAAAACAAAAATCTGAGGAAAAAGATTAATTGTTTCTCTATTAATAACTGTCATTTCTTCTAACATTTGAATAGTTATGTTTAATCTTCAGCCAGAAAATTTTTAATCGATTCTGCTGAGTTTTGTTTTTAGAAAGTTGAAGATGAGTTATCCAGTTTTCATCTTTATAGTGTATCTTTCTTTCTTAAATTGTTTATGCCATTCAAATTAGTAAATATTTTTATCGTATACAATTTAAAAATCTTTCAGTATCTGCTTTCTATAATTTCACATAAAAATAAATTCCATTCTTTTTTTTCCATTTTTAAACATAAGCAAACAAACTCATTACAATAATTTTTTCTTGACTGTGTTAACCAAACAGGTTGTAAAATGCAGAATAAAAAAAACATTTTCTCTTTTAACTTGTCCAGTGATCTGATAACAGCATCAGTAATATGGTTGTAATAATTTCAGTTCAGGAATAATTATTACTTTGAATTTATTTATAAATTTTAGGAGATTTTTTAATATAATTTAAAACAGTTTAAGTTTTAGTAAATTTAAGTTAAATTAAATTAAAAAAAATCAAATAGTTTTATTCTTATATTTAGAATATTGTTTATAGGCCCAATTTTTATGATCAGTCCCTCAACATACTTGATGTTATACATAAATATACCTTGTATGTATGTTTAACATTTTAACTAATACTTTGCGAACTGATGTATTTCTCTTATATAAATGGACAGAAGGGTGAAGTTTCCTAAATACTTAGTGACATCAGTTATCTTGAAGTTTACAGAACTAATGACTTTGCTGATGCAGTTGGTACATGATGGAACATGTAATGACATATTACCAGTTCCTAAATGTAACTATTGTTTTCTATTCAAAGAAAATTAAGACCAATCAAACGTCATTTTAACCTTAAAGGTTGGATTAATTATATTATAAGGTCTTTAATTTAGTTTTCTTAATGTCATTTGTAAAGAAAGCTGCCCAAGTGAAAACAAAAAAACATAATCTTTGACAGATAGGTTTTCAATCTATAGCTTGTAGAAAAATAAAATTCATATTGTTAATTAATTGTTACCTATGTTTTGAAATTTAATTATAATTATGTACTTCATCCTTTAAGGAATTTATTCTGTTGAATTGAAAATAATCTTTAAATGATACGTATTAATTGTTTTAACTTGGTAGGTATAAGCTTGATTTACGGGTCTAAACAACAAACAGGTGTTCTGCAATGTGAAAAGGGTAAAAAACAAGGTTAACTGTTATAGCAAATTAGTTTACTATTTCTTAACCTATTGTAATAAACTTTACAAAAAATATAACAGATCGGTCATTACCAGACAAAACCTGATTTAGCAACTCTAAATTTTACAAATGTCTTATTTATGAATTTGTGCCTTATCACATGGATGCATGAGTGTGTTATCTATGTTAAACTGAAAGTGGAGTTAAGTTATTACTATAACTGTTATTGTGAACAACTTATATTATTGTACAATTGCTTTATAGAGTGTTGAAATTAGTTAGTATATACCAGGTGTGTAAATATGCAACTGGAATTTGACCGTAGATGGTCCTAGATGTCAATGTAGTTACCATCAAACTGCATCATTGGCGCCATTTTCTTTCTTTGATGGCTGAGATTTTCAACTCACAACAATACAAGTTTCATACAACAGAATAGTTTTAATTAGCGTTGAACATGTAGAGTTTTGTACCAACAAACTACGATTTGTGGACAGCATTGATTTTCTGCTACCACTTAAAGAAAACTGCTGCAGAATCACATCAAATGCTTGTCGAAGCTTACGGTGAGGATGCTCTCGGTAAATCACAGTGCTTGGAGTGATTTTAAAAATTCAAAAGTGGTGATTTTGATGTGAGAAATGAAGAACGTGGAAGACCACCGAAAAAGTTTGAAGGCAGCGAATTGCAAGCATTGTTGGATGAGGATGATACTTAAACACAACAACAACATGCAGATCAATTAAATGTAACACAGAAAGCTGTCTCCATATGTTTGAAAGCCATGGGAAAGATCCAGAAGGTGGGAAAATGGGTTCCACATGAACTGAATGAAAGACAGCGAGAAAACCGAAAAACCACTCGCAAAATCTTGCTCGCCAAGTACAAAGGAAAGCCATTTCTCCATTGAATCGTGACAGGTGATGAAAAGTGGATATATTTTGAGAATTCTAAGCGTAAAAGATCTTGGGTAACTCCAGGCGAACCATCGGCATCGATTTCAAGGCCAGATTGCTATGGAAAGAAGACAATGCGCTGTGTTTGGTGGGATCAGAAGGGTGTGATCTATTATGAGCTGCTAAAACCTGGTGAAACCTTTAATACTGAACGTTACCAACAACAAATGATCGATTTGAATCAAGCATTGTGTGAAAAATGACCAGAATATCAAAAAAGGCAACACAAAATGATTTTGCTTCATGATAATGCACCATCACACACAGCAAAACCGGCCAAGGAAAGATTGAGGTGGAAATACTTTTGCATGTGGCTTACTCACCAGACTTGGCTCCGTCTGACTACTATTTATTTGCATCAATGAACACGGACTTTCTGAGCAGCGCTTCACTTCTTATGAAAATGTACAAAAATGGCTCGATGACTGGTTTGCCTCAAAAGAGCAACAGTTTTTTTGGTGTGGCATTCATAAATTGTCAGAGAGATGGGAAAAATTAATAGATGCAATGAACAATATTTCAAATAAAATATTTTTCATAATTTTCATACAATAAAACATGTATTTTGTATACAAAAATTCTGGTTTCACATTTTACACACTTGATAATTAATGAATTTGGTTTTGAAAAACTTGATTTAAAAATAATTAATTAACAATCTAAACTATTGTTCATGTTCTTGTTTTTTTTTCCATTATAATCTTCATTTGTTGAAATAGTTAAAAAAAAAAAAAGAATAATTTGAAATATGAATTATTTCAAGTGGTATTATTATTATTATTATTATTATTATTATGTAATTATTTAATTATATAACTTTTTTGTATGTCCTGGTGCTTAAAAAATTATTACCATATTACTTAGCAAATTCATACCATTGCGTAGTTCATGCATCTGAAATTTTAAACAGTATTTAAAAAAATATTGAAAATAAAATATTTCCTCTAATAAATATAATCTCCTCACTGATTATCATACTTTAGTTTCATTATTAAACTATGTAAAATTGTTTCTTCTCATAAATAACTCTCCTACTTTTAGATAAAATATATTGGTAAAAAAAATGTGTGAATTATGCAAGAAAAACAGTATTTAAAAATGTTATGTTTTGGGATTTCAGGTGAAGTATATGTTATTTTTAATGAAAAAATTATTTGGTGATGTTTGGCCAGACAATAAAGAGCTTAACAAACGACTTCGTTATAAAAGTTTACGTCTTATTTCAAGAACGTTTGAGATATTGACCGGAAAATTTGAATTATCAAAAGAAAAAGTGAGTATTTTAAAAATGTTTTCATAAATTTTCAGGACATTTTTATAATTTATCTTTAACAATAATATTAAAAGAAAAATTAATAATGTACAATTTTAATTTTGAAGAAAATATACATCAGGAAGGATTATTCCAAAATTGACTTCCATTTGGCTGGAAAAATAAATAAAAAATAAAAATAAAGTACAGAAAAAGATTATCTTATATATTAAGGGGCTACTTATAAAGTAACCTCCAGTAGAGTAATACAAATAAATTTAAAAATCTACTATATACCAAAAGTTACGTAATACTTATATTACTTCTTGATATAGTCCCTGCACAAATTCAAGCACGTGTTGTCATGACACCATCTTGTCTATTCCCTCTTCAAAGGATAGTGCTGCCAAAGTACCCATCCATGCATTGATCAATGCTTTTGAAGTGTAGTGTACCAGCCAATTTTTCAGTTTTGTGAACAGATGAAAATCGGACATTGCCAAATTAGGGTTGTAAGGGAGATATTTAAAAAATCTGCTACTTAAACTTATTATCTGTTTAGTATACTCTTAGTGCTAGAAGCTGTGTGAGACTGTGCATTTTCATGCAAAAAAAACTTCATTAGCATTCCTCGCTGTTTATTCTGTACCGCTCTCCTAAGCTTTCTAATGTTTCACAATAAATTTTCTAGTTACTGGCGTAACTGGCTTCATAACTTTTTCCAACAACATTCCTATATGTTAGCAAAATACAGTAGCTATCATCATTTTTTTGAATTTGAATTTTTCCAATGAGTGTATGTACATCTACTGTTTGGATTTTTCTTTTGTCTCAAAATGAATGAACTAAATCCATGTCTTATCCTCAGTCCCAGTACAGTAAAGAAATTCACTTCCTTTATTGTGGTATTGCAGAAAAAAAGCCAGTGGCATTCATGTGCAGTACTTATGAAAACCCAATCTATCTGTAACAATTATATTAAAAGTGGACCTTGAAATTTGAGGAAAAAGTTTCACTAAATTCAGTAATTGTGAAGCAGCATTTATTGAGTGGGACGCTGAATTTTTTCAACAATTCAATATCACCCTCTTCAATCCTCGTCATGGTCATTAGTTCACCCTTCTCTGAATTCCTTCACCATTCTTTCACACTCAGAATCATCACTCATTACATTTTTACCATAAACTATGCACAGCCAATGATGGACCTTGGCTTGTGGACCTTTAGCTTGCAAAAAACCAATGATGACGCTATGTACTTCACAGTATCAGGTACTTAACAATTACCTCCCTATTTGACTCTGTATTACTCTAGAAGTATATAATGATGACTGACTATATAAATGACAGTATTTAAGCTTAGTTGATATATACTGAGAAAACAGTATATAGTCTATGTTGCTAGAGAAACTGGTTTCTACAGCAACATACCCGACTGGACTGACCAACAACATTTGATCTGTTACTATTTTTAGTAATACCTGATCGGAAGTTGATTTATAAATAGCCTATGTACATAGGTTGTTTATATTAAATCTTCACTAAATCATGATCTATATTTGTCCATTTATTGGGGTGCAACATTTGAGCTCCTCATTGGATCCAAAGTGTTGATTAGCCAGTAAGATTATCAGTTGTGAGAAGTGGTAGTAATAACTTACTGGCAAGTTCACACTGCAAGGATGATATCTTCTACTACACTGCTTTTTTAAAGCTTTGTGCATTCTGCAGAATGGAGGTATATGTTTTTCATTAAATGAAAAAAACCTTTTGTTAGCGGCTTACATCATTTATTTTATATTGATCACTGAAGCTTCTTCAGTATTTAATAATAAAACTTATATTATTAGTTTTGATCCCAAGTTCCTTGGATTTTTTCAGAAATATTCCTTAGCAGTCCCAAAACATTTAAGAAAATTTTTTTCCAGTTATTACTTGTTTGTTGTTCACCCCTATTACTTTTAAACTTGTACGCAGAAGAAACAGTAAAGAAATTGAAAGAAAAATTTTATCATAAAGTAAAATTATTCAAGATGAAAAAATTAAGATGTTAAAATTCACTAATGACATTGTTTTTTAGACAGAAACTGTAGTAAGAAGATAAGAATGACATGAATTTATTGTTTTGAGAGTTCAGTCTGAAAATAATAATTGTAAAGCAATGTATGTGACAGAAAGGAGGATAATGAAGAGTTAAAGTTTTAAGGTGTACCCCCAATTTGCCTGAAGTGAGAGAAATTTATTATCTAGATAATAAAATTACAAAGATTGGACATTGCTACATTACATCAATAGCAGATTGGCTCTAGCAAGAAAAGAAATCAGCAAATATAGTTTCGGAAAAAAATATAGCTTTTAAGAATTTAAACAAAACGCTTGAAAAATTTGTAAATGTATTGCTTTATGTTAATGAGATATGAATAATAGGATAAATAGAAAGAAAAAAGTAGAGACCTTTGAAATTTGGCATTGCAAAAGGTTGTTAAAAATTAGATGGGTTGATAAACTTTGAAATGTCTTGTAATGATTTAAAAAGGAGAGAAGGAATCTTCTAAAGAGATGAAGTTGATTGGTTGGCTATGTATTAAGACATTCAAGTTTAGATAATCTGGTGACTGAAGTCTGTAGAAGGTAAAACCTGTAAAGGAAGACTTACTTTGGAATATATATGTCAGTTAATGTAGGCTTTAGTTAATACTTTTAGATAAAGGATTAACATGAAACAGAAAGAAATATCATCAAACAATTAAGTGCTAACAACTTAAAAAAAAAGTCTGGAATTTTTTTTTTATGTGAAAAAGTTTACATCCAGTTATAATTCTGTCAATATTCATCCTTTTATCATCACACCCAAGAAATATTATGCTACAGCTATTCTTTGAACTATGCTTCCACAGTCTGGAAGATTAGTTTGGTTCCTACTATATGAAGAACTTATAAACCCCATAAGTTGTCTGTCACAATTCTGTAAAAAGTTATTTATTCTTAAATTTTATGGAAATTCCTTTGAATTTAAAAAATCAATAAACATTGTTTATCTTGTAGAATTTGTTAAACCTTTTGAATAAGTTCATCAATAACCATTCAATATTACCTTTACCCCTTCCCTGTATCAAATAGCTCTGTTGGATTCCTCTTCAAATTTGTGGCAGTCTCTCTCTCTCACTCACAGCATTTGCTGTTATGTATATTATTACTATCATAAACACCATACAACTGTCAATGGATCTTGGTACTGTGTTCATCCATTTGCAAAAAACTAATAATCATGTCATATACACCTTACATTTGGTGAAAGCAGTGATAAGCTTCATGTTTCCTCAACTAGTATATTTCTAACACTGAAGAGAACGAACAACAGTCAATAACTTTTGATTATGTAATAAGATTCTTTAATTTTTTTACATGCCTAACGTTACACTCAACCCATTTTGGACTGACGTAGAGTGTATAATGCATTGTTTTAATTCAGAAAGTAGTTTTTATAAAACGCTTCAGTTTAGCTTGTTACTTATTCCTTTACATGAAAGTTGCAGGAACTTTTAGTAGAAGTAGAGATTGAACAGCTTTTCTTGTTAATCATTAGTTACAATATTAGCCTGTATTATTAAGGGCTTTGTTCCTCATTATCAGTTCTGTAATAATAATCAGTTTTGTACACTTCTAGGCAATTTAGTATCTTTCAGTTGCTCTAATGATGACAAATAGTAACTCCTTCTTTTTTTAAAGAATTTTCTCTACTGTATGTTCTATCACAGAAGCCTTTGACTCATTCTTCATTCATTTATGTGGACCAAAAACTGAACAAGAATTTATTGACTATTTTGATTTTAATTATTTTTTTTGGCTGGCTATGTGCTAGGATTGTAACCTTGTTTTGGAGGGTCAGAACCTGAAGCATTTTGGAGTTCCCTGTAATAAGTCAAACTACGCCCTATTCAGTGAGCAGGTATATTCTTCCCTCAGTACTCAAACCTTACCTAATTCAGTCGGGTATTTGAAACTCCCATGCTTCTGATAACATAGACATCATCTCCCTGCTGGTTATTATTGGGTGGGAGTACAGATGTTTTGTATAGTTTGGTGCATCAGATTCTGTTTTCTAAACCACCAACAGTGCTAATATGAGAAAAAGATTATTTATTTAGAATTATGTTTTTTAGGTTAGAAAATATGAAAGATGTTTAATATGTCATGTTAATGTAGTACATAGATATGGTATCCCAGCTGGTTTAAACACTTAGAAGAAAGCTCGCAATCGGTTCAGGCCATAAGAATTCGAGCCTCCTTACTCTTTAAGTAAAATTTTTTAGGAGATTACTTTATTTTATGATAAAATAATATTTGTTACTTGATTTCAGGTAAAAAAAAATCTTCCCATTTTGTGTGTATTACCTGAAAAATTAGAAGAAATTTTAAAGAAAGTTCCTTTGTTGGCTGATACTAATATAAATGAGATAGTTAAAATGCGGCCTAAAATCCTCATGAACACTGCTGAATCATTAATTTTAATTGACAGCTACTTGAAGGTATATCTTATTTATGTTAAAATGATTTTAAATTTAGTTAATGGATTCTGGTTATAAACAGATAAGTGAATTGTATAATAAAATGACAGTTTAAATATAACTAAAAATTATGATACCTTTTTTGTATTAGATTGACACCAATGGACACTATTGTATTACATTGACATCGATTGACACTACTGTGTTAGATTGACACATATATCCACTTCACGAACCCAGCAAAGCAAGCAACACACATGAACAACGGAGTGGGAGAACTAACTACTACACTGTAGACATACACATACAGAAAAATATCCAGTATCCCCCCGCAGAAACACCTTCAAAAAATAAGACAAAGTAAGATATGCTTATAATACACAAGAAAATCATAATGTAATAATGAACTTATTGTTTCGGTAATGAACATATTTTTGAAATTAGTCTTTTTAATGTTCTGGTTGAAGTTTTAAGAACCATCATATGCACTTTTCCATTGTTTCCAGGATGTATATTGACGATGAGCTATTTTCCAATGGAATGGAGAGAGGTTATCCTCTTTGATGATGACCAAATTGTTTTCTTGCAGATCTGGAGTAGAGCTTTTAAATTTTGATCAGTGCTGAAGATTGTTCAGATACTCATTGGACCAATGAGACCAGAAGTGCTGCACTTGCTGATTCTGTTGCCAGTGATTAAGTGTGTTTACAGGAAAGGGTTGCAAATTTGGTTCTGGAAGGCTGCTAAAGGTATCACCTATTAGGAAATGTGCCGATGTTAGAGGAAGAAGATCGGAAGGGTTGTCCAATATTGGAGTTAAGGGTCGGGAATTTACATGTGCCTCTATTGAAAATTTTCAGTTCTGAATAATTCTGCTAGCCGAATCACCTCTCTTTGGGCTCCGACAAAATTTTTTTCATTGTTGAAATATATTTCAGTAGGTTTGCTCCTTCTCGCGATGAAGCATTTGAGCGCTGAGATGAAAGAATGTGATGATAAATCTTCAGCCAACTCTTAAATGAATGGCTTTAGTGCTGAAACAAACAAATAATGATACATAACACTTCTGTGTTATGACGTTTTCTGGATAATTTTATCCAAAATGGTTTACAATAACCAATCCCAGTGTTTACAAATAGTTTAAAACTTGGATTTACACATGATTTGGGTAGGTTTCCCATTATCCGGATGATCCCCTTGGGATTTTCTGTGAAACATTTTATACATTGATGAAATATTCTACGAACTAAGTTTTTTCCTTTGATTTCTAAGGACATTGCTTCAAAAATTTCATCTTTGAAGCAATCCAACCCTGTTATCTTGCTGTCAGCAGCCATTGTTTCAGTTTTAGATATACATCGTAATTCTTATTGTTGTTGCGTGTTACTTGACAGAGTTTGCAGTCAAATTTCATCACTGAGAAAACTGCTAAGTTTTTAAGTCTACCATCAAAGAAAAACATATTACAAGTTAATGATATTAACTCATATAAACTCATTCTGTGGAATGTGTTATTAAATCAAGAGTGAACGGATTCGCAGTAAATATAGAATGAAAAATATAGTTTATAGAGTAAATATAGTTTTACCGACCATCACTCAACAATTACCCACAGTTCAAATCAGAAAATCAAGTTTGCAATTACCACAGAATCTGTTACTGGCCTATCCAGATTTCCACAAACCAAGTGAGATTGACATGGTTCTTGGTGTAGAATTATTTTATGATGTCTTATATAAAGGAAGCATTAAAACAAGTAAATCAAATCCAACATTTCAAAATATCCTATTTGGCTGGGTAATTTCTGGTAAAATATCAATTGATCAGCATTCAACAGTTTTAACATCTGTATACAATCGTATCTAGATCACATCAACGAAAATATTAAAAAATCGTGGGAATTAGAAAATTACAGCTCTACCAAAAAACAATTTACAGGAAATGACAAACCTTGTGAAGAATAGTATGAAAATAATACGACAAAATTTATGGATGGAAGGTACTGTGCGAAGATCCCTTTGAAAGGTGATTAAACCATGTTGGTAAATCAAGAACTGCTGCAGTGCGAAGATTTCTTTTGCTTGTGAAATGTCTGAATTCAAACACTGAATTGAAACTTCATGAGAGAATACAAAAACCTAGGGCATATGATAGAAACATCAAATGAAGAAGTTGGAGGGTCTAAATCATATTACATTCCACATCATTGTGTTATACGGGAAGATTCATCCACAACGAAAGTAAAAGCAGTTTTTGACACTTCCAGTAAGACAACATCTGGGATTTCACTAAATGATTTATTCATTGTTGAACCTATGGCACAGTTAGATCAGCATTATCATCAGATTCAGAACTCATGTACTTGACATCTCTTTATCATCACCTTGTTTTGTTTTTCACTTTCTTTCAACCAACTAGTTAATCTACTTTGTTTTTATTTCTCCAGTGTATACAATACATATTTTTGATTATAAAAGAGGATGGAGTGACAGTGGATGCTATCACTCCATCTTCTTTGGTAGAACAATATTTCAACTGTTTATCTGGAAGATACCAGGTTTCAATCCTGCTAGATTAGGATCTACATTTTTTCATATACTACCAAAATACATTTCGTATTACCACACGCAAATTTCAAGATAGTATATGGTGAATAATTCAAGTGAGGCTGAAATATATAACTAGGCTAGTATAAGGTATCCTCAACCAGACGGTACAGTAGGACAGTTCCTTCCTCCTGCTAGATGCAAACATTATCAACTAATCAACTAACTATTGAACCATTAGCCATATTTATTCAATTAAATATTACATGTTAATGGTACCATTGGTTTATTCATTATTTTAAAATTAGAACTTCATTAGGGTAATTAAATTAATTAATTGTTTTTTAACAGGAATTTGGTATAAAAAAAGAGTGTGTTCTACATGCTCCAGAAATATACACTTTACACCCTGATAATGTATATAATAGACTAAAGACATTAATGGAGCATCCAGTATTCTCACAGTGGGTGTATCATCCAAGCTTTATAGAAATTTTAGTACATCAAAGTAAATGTACAGAACATTTGCAGCAACTTCAAGATGCAAATATGAATTGTTTAAGTATTCAGTTACTGAAATCACATGAAGATAATTTAAAAAGGTAATCCGTTTTATTACTTTATTAAATTATTTTAAAAAATATTTTTTAAATGCATATCCTAGATAGTACTCTTTCTCTCTCTCTCTCTCTAGTAAGAAGTCTTTGACCATTACAGATTGTCATATTTTACATGTTATCATTTTAGATTTAAGTTTAGTGCAATGTCGACTGTACAAAACGTAAAACTATTCATTATGTGACAAAAAATATTTTTCTAAATGTAATAGTGTTGTAAAGAAGAAGCTAAACAAAATTGTCTTCTTTTTTTTAAACAAGAGTACTGAATGAACATCAAATTGCTATAACATTTCAATAACAACAATCAAATGTATACTACAAGGAAGCTTGATATAATGAAAGTGGAATTCTATCAATATCAGGAAAAACAGAAAACACCCTGAACATAGGAATGCTATAATTGAAGACTGATCGACGTGAAATAAAAGAATTAGTAAAAGAGTTTTATTTAAGGCAGAAAATTGTACCTACCTGGAAGAAGTTGTAACCAGTATCACAAATTAAAATAGATTTTAAATTGAGATTCTTCACTATTCAATAAATTTTAAAAGAAATATATTTCAAGTGGACAATTGCAAATCTAAAAGAAAACTTTTGATTTGATGATAGTTTGTTGTAAATGCCAAATTTATTTGCTTAAATAAAAAATAAATTGGAAAGTAGTTCTAATATTTTACATTTAGTTGAAACATGTATAAACAAAAAATGTAACTTTCACAAAGTGTTGGCAAAGTGAGGATATTATGGAAGTTATGAACACTACAAATGCTTCTAATCAATTGAACATAGCTTCTGAGGATATTATGGAAGTTATGAACACTACAAATGCTTCTAATCAATTGAACATAGCTTCTGTTAGTGTATGAGAAAGTTTTGTAAATAGAAGTGGATTAATATTGAAAGGAAGCACTTCAGTTGAAAATTATATGGACAAATGAGTAGTACCAGTGTTGAAAGATGTTGTTAATGAAAAGAGTAATCCCAAATTTATTAACTTTGTGTGATAATGGTAGATAAACTCGTTACTGTGGTAGGCAAATTGACAAACCTCTCAGGAAAGATTCCACAATTGTTAGATTATCAGATACAATCAATTATTTGGAAAAAAAACGGAATCTTGTGTGATGAATTTATGAGGTCTAAATTATATGATATAATTCAAAAAATGAAACTGATAGAAAAACATTTCAAGTTGATAAATGTTTTGTTGATCATGGTCATAGATTAGTGCACTTTCCCACACAGAGAAAGATCAAGCCAGTATAATAATACTGTTCCCTTACATCGAAAATAGTCAGAGCACTGAATATTTTACAGCAAATAATCGCTCATTTGTTCAAATTTGATTAAGATTTTTGATGAAGTAAAGGTAGTTAAAGCTACAGTTAGAATCCCATTCCACATGGACAAACTGTACTCTATCACAATTTAAGATCTAAACCTAATTCTGAACCTGTATATTCATTTGTAACCTAGCTATTTAACACCACTATGGGTAGTAGAAGCTACAGTTGAAATTTCATCTCTGCTGGTCAAGCCGTTTCTGAGATATTGCTTTGACATAGTACATACAAACATCTAGCAAAACTTAAATTAAAAAAAAAAGAACAGTTATGCCATAGGAAGTTTAATTCATTAATAGGGAATATTTTAGGAAATATTTCAAGCAAGCAGAATTTCAAATAACATTCATAAAAACTATTTTGAAATTTCAAACTAAGGAAGAATACTTTCTGAGGATGAATTTTAATTAAAGATTTCTGGGGGAAAAAATTATAGCTTATAAAATTAGAACAATGTTTGAGACCTGATTTGGTAATCCGTTATAGGGTTTCTGTCCATATAATTTAATACCTGGTATTTCCTCATACAGTTATGGTTATTTTCTTGCCACCTTTACACTCCATAAGGATAGAGTCCTAGAAGATATAATCCACACTTTGTAAAGATAAACCATGCCTCTCAGGCTACCATCCTATTTTCGTGACAAGTGTTTTATACAGTGTTGGAGATAATGGTGAACTGCAGTGTTACATGATACTTAGAGGGACATGACCTTTCATCTCCAGAACAGTGTGGTTTCCATCTTCCATTGAACATTTAGTGTCACTGGAAGCAGCTATAAAAAATGTTTTCCTGCTCTGCCAGTGCCTCGTCTCTATCTTCTTTGATATCAGGAAGGCATACAACATAGCCTGGCTTCATGGTATTCTAAACACCCTTAAAGAATGAGGAGTCAAGACAATATGCTTGCCTTTGTTAGGGGGTTTCTTAAATGACCAAACTTTCTGTGTTCATGTTGAAGATTCTTTGTCGGGTAGTGCCACCTTGGAGAATGGATTACCTCAAGAAAGTGTATTAAGTGCCACCTTGTTTGCTGTAGCCATCAACAGTATTATTAAATGTGTGTAGTCACTTGTTTCATGTTCTTTATTTGTTGATGATTTTGCTATGTATATCATCATTTATCATATATATATATATATATCATATATATCATATATATATATAGAACACTATATCTCACCTTGAAGCTTGGTCAGCTTCAAGGCGAGCTATAGAACACATATTTATGAGGTATAAAATTTAATGTTATCCAATAATAAATTTTGAGTTTAATTTGTTATTCATGTTGTACATTTTATCTTAATGGTTACATTTCCTCTATTATTTTAGTTTTAATCTTATTTTATTAATATTTTTGTTTTAAACATTAATATTATTAATATTATTTTCTGAAACATTAGAAACTTTTTCAAATATTTATTTATAAAAAAAATTAACTTTAGTTAAACCATCTTATTTTATTGATCACCTTTACTATTTTGCCATAAAAAGATAATTGAAATATCTTTATAGCTTTATTGTAAATAAGCACGCAACTTTTAATATAAAAAAGAGTGAGTACATACTGTTCTTAAGTGAAATGGTAGTTGCCCCAGCAAACCTGTGAGCTTGTGTCATCTCATATTGTTTTCCAAAACATTATTTTTATTTCATTTTTTGACTTGCAAACAATACGGGCACCCAAACAATACATTTATATTGTTGTGTGTTCAGTTCTTTCCACTTGAATTGATTACATGTATAAAAATTCTTAATGACTTAATGTTGTAAACAATAATTCCTTAACCAATGCTCTGATTGGTATTACATACAGGCCTATAAAAAATTAAACATGCAGTTAGAAATAATGTCATGTCACGATTATATTTAGATCAAACATTTGTAGTACACAATGTGTGTATAAAGAAATAAACTTAATTTACTCATTTTTTTCGCAAATTTCTTGTGTGTTATTAGTGTGGTTTGTCATGACAGAATTTAAATCTAGTTAAGAAAAAAACTTAGGAGTCAAGCACATGAAATTATATAGAGAAAAATATATAATAGAGAGAAAAAGACATTCTTCAATTGTGTTCTTTCAGTACACTGAAAGAGTATAAACGACATTCGAAACCTGTCAGTGGACTGGACAGTTTTGATTTAGGTGTAGTTAAAAAGGACAGTTAGTTAATAAATTTCATTTATAGAAGAATGAATTATCTACTATAAAAAAAAATGCAAGAAATTCAGTCATCTAGTGATTTTAAAGGCAGTGAATCAACTTTAGCTGTTATTTTCAAAGGTAGATTTCAAATAGCATTAAACTGAAAACTTTTATATCAGATGGAAGAGAATTGAATATTTGCAGGCAATGGCTCGAGTACAAACAAAGCAATGCTACAATCGTTTATTTGGATAAAACTTACATTTTAAGTTCGCATTGTTCGACAAAGTTTGAAGTCTGATGGTATTGTTGAGGGACTTCATCTGCCAGTTAATAAAGGTAATAGTAATTCATGCTGGAGGAGAAATCAGTTTTATTCTGAACGCATTACTAACTTGGAAAGCCAGTTTGAAAAGTGGCAGCTACCATGACAACATAAATATAGACCAATTTCATATTTTAGATCGATTATAGTAGTTATTGATAAAGTGCCAAATTTTAACTCCAGAAGAAAAGATAGGACTGATTGGCTGGAGAAAACCCATATTCCATATAGTTCAAAAATGCCAAAACCACAGTTATATGAATTAGTAAAGTTACACAAAAAAGTACAAAAATATCACTTGGATGAACTTCCCAAAACATTGTGTTCTTAGACTCCCATCGTACCATCCCGATTTGAATTCGATTGAGATAGTATGGTTAGCTATTAAAAGACATGTGGCAAGTGATAACATTTTCTTTTACAAATGTTGAAAAATTAACTATGGAGAAAAAAATTTACCATGAATGGTGACTGGAAACCCTGTTGTGAAAAAGTAAAAAAATAATGAAAAAGAGTATGAAAAACTGGAACCACTGATAAGATGAAATGACAGAACATACTCTGATAGTGAAAGTAACAATAAAAGAGTGATAGCGATTCGTTCAGCGAGGTCGGGTGAACTTGCCAGAAGTTTCAAGTAAACATGAATAATTTAGTATAAAGGTTGTAAAAGAATTTTATAATTAAAAGGTTAATTAAAGAATTAATTAATTACATATCGATTATAATTAGTAAATGTAAATATGAGATTATTATCGCATACAGTATGATAAATTAATACTTCGATTTGATATGTGGAGTTTTCAGGCAAAGTAGTATTATGCAGTTTGCTCATGACATCTAAGCTCTTACTTTGGCTGGGCCAAGTATACCAGTCCTTCTGTTATGTAGTAAATCATTTTTACATGAAGCATCAACCTGGTGTTACTATTAAGAGCTAAATACAACCATTTCTTTGGGGTAATACATTCACTCATGAGAATTATATGACGTTTTTTATGGCGATTTGTCACACTGTTAGTTAGCACACTAAGTCTTATGCAAACTCTACAGCATATATATAGTTCCATTTGTATAGCTCCCATCTCTTCTCCATATTCACTACTCAAGCACCTATTAACCATTTCTTCATTTTTTTATGTAGTCTCTAATTTTTATGATATGGTTTTGTTTCAAAACAACTTTTGGACGCAACAGTAAAGGTTCTGGGAACTATTAATTCCCAGATATATAATTATTTCTTATCCGAGATAGTTATTTATTACCTGTTATTTATAAGATAATTTAAAGAAGAAAATATTTTACGCTTAAACTAATAATGCATGTTTAAATAAGATTTTAATATTCTTATACATAATTATCGAAAAATTAGTTTTCATATTAAATAATATTCTTATATTTTCCTTTATTAATGTAAAGAAATTGTAATGTACTTAGTTTTTTT
Organism: Lycorma delicatula; assembly: GCF_047948215.1. Taxonomy (NCBI): domain Eukaryota; kingdom Metazoa; phylum Arthropoda; class Insecta; order Hemiptera; family Fulgoridae; genus Lycorma; species Lycorma delicatula. Next base: position 232,609,726 of record NC_134456.1, read on the forward strand.
AATTATTTTTAATTGCTAGGAAATACAGTTGGCTATAACAGTTAATGCAAAATGAATACCGCTGTAAATAAATCATTCCATATTTTTGCGATAAAAATTAACTATATGTATAATAAAAAGTGTTAATTTATGTTTTCTTTATATAATAATAATAATTAAATGTTATTCATATCTTTCAAAATCTATAGTGTAATTTATGTATTTTATTATATATTAATAATTAGTATATTGTGTGCTTATGTACTTAAAAATATGTAACGCCTTTCAATAATGTAATATGTGTCTTTTAATTATTAATAAGGAATGTAAATGAATTATTGTGGCATTTTTTTATTATTATGAATATACATGCATGCATCTGCATCATGCAGTTATGAAACATGAATTATACTTACATGTTAATTCTTGTAAATGTCTCCAACTAAGTAGAATAAAGCCACAAACTTAAAATTGCCTATGCAATCTATGAATTTTCTAAACATTAGTTTTATACAATTTTCACTTGATACTATGACTAGGCACATCTATCAACTGTTCAACTCTCTTCTGTTCATATAAGTATCTCTTGGGAATTGTAGTCCAGCAGGGTTCTTAATACTGAAATGCCAAAAATGTTATAGAAAATTTTTTTCTTATACTTAAGGATTTTAGAATCTTGCAGCATCTATCCAGCTTACTTACAAATAAAACTCTTGAAACAAGAGATCCAGGGAACATGGAAGCCATTAGCCATCAGAAAGTCACCAAAAGATTTATACATCGCATAGTTTTATGTTCTTGTCATACAGTATCATATTGTTACAACCACCTTTCTCATTCGTCAGATGCTAACAAGGGTAAAACAAATTTGTTCCTAATTAAAAATATACATTTTTGCAACAATAAACCAAACCAAATTTTATAAGAAAATGTTTTTTTTTTTAAATTTAAAATATTTTCTTTTATCTTTACATTATCTCTTCCATTGTTTCATTGTGACTGTGACACATATAAAATACCTAATGTATCAAAAATATCAGTCGAGTTACTTACTTGGAGAGTAATTATGTTTATTACACACTAGTGCCCAAGTGGTAAAACTGAGGGTAGGTGAGGGTAGGAGTCATCGGTGGCTCATCGGGGACAATGAGCAGGTATCCTGGCCATCTGCTCCTGAAGGGTGACGTCTATAAGAGCTTAGCTGAAATTGTGAGGCTTTGAAGGTGATGGCATCAGATATACAGAGAGAATGATAGACTGAAAGCGAGTGAGACAGACAAACAGAGGGACAAAATAAAAGAGAGAGAGAGAGAGCGATAGATAGGGAAGGACATAGAGAAACAGAGAAAGAGAGAGAGAGTGTGAATGCGGGAAAGACATACTGCAACAGAGAGATAGACCGACAAAAAGACAGAAGGAGAGAAAGAGAGAGAAAGTTAGCGAGAATGATATACAGAGACAGAGGGACAAAGAAAGAGAAAGACAGCAACTAAGAGAGACAGTGGGAAAGAGAGAAGGTTCGCTAGAGAGAGTAAGAATGAGAGAGAGAGAGAGAGAGACAGTGAGAATGAAAGACAGTGACAGAGTGAGAAAGAAACACAGCCAGAAAGAGGGAGAGTGGGAAAGAGAGAAGGAAACCCATAGATAGAGAGTGAGAGGGAGGAGGGAATGAGTGAGAGCGAGACAGACAGAGAGAGAGTGAGAATGAGAGACAGAGAGAAAGAATGGGAGGCCCAAAGAGTGAGACAGAGAGAAAAATACAAACAGTGAGAAAGGAGGGAAAGAGAGTGAGAGAGAGAAAGGCAGGGTTAGCGACAAAGAGAGAGTTCAGGGGATAGAGCCATCTTGGCATAAGAATGGCGACAGAAGCAACGTTTGTCTAGGTATCTGGTGCGTTAAGCCTCGCGGCTACACCGGACTGCCAACCATACAATGGAGGTTTTTTCTATGTAAGTTGTGATATTACAGGGCCGACTGTTGCCGCTAAGCGGCAACAGTCGGCCTTAGCTAGTAACTGCTACACCATTGACTTGTAACTTAGAGCAATAACACACGAAGCTACACCAGCCTGGCGACCATAGAAGTGAAATTTATTCTACATAAGGTGTGAAATTACAGTTCATTAGTTAGGCCCGACTGTAGACGCTCGCACTGCTTTTACTCTTACTAAGTACCTAGTGCGTTAAATCTCGCGGCTAGTTAATCAGCCGACCGTAAAATTGAAATTTGTTCTATGTAAGCTGTGAAATTACAATAGTTTAGTTAGGCCCAGCTGTCGACGCTAGCATCTCTACACCCCTTGACTGGAAACCTGGTGCGTTAAGTCTTGCGGTTACACGAGACTTTCGACCGTACAAGTGAAATATGAGTATGGAAGTTCCGAAATTGGAAAACTTTAGTTAGGGCTGAAAATCATCACTAGCATGGCAAAACCTTAGACTCGGTACCTGGTGCGTCACGATGCAACACCGCTCTGGCAACCTTACAAGTGAAATATGTACTATGCTTGTTGTAAAATTACAATACTTTAGTCAGGCCTGACTGTCGACGCTAGCACTGCTACTCTTTTAAATAGGTACCTCGTGCGTTAAGTCTTATGGCTACACTAGTCTGCCGACCGTAAAAGTGAAATTTGTTGTATGTAATTTGTGAAATAAATATATATTTGTTAGGCCCGACTGTCGATTCTAGACATCTTACCAGGTAGCTCGTACGTTGAGTCACGCGGCTATACCAGTGTGTCAAACATACAAGTGATAACTGTTCTTTGTAAGCTCTGAAATTACAGTAGTTTAGTTACGCTAGACAGCAAAACCTCCTGGTGCTTTCTGGTGCGATAAGTCACGTGGCTACACCAGGTTGCAGACCATGTGATAGAAATTAGTTCTATGTAAGTGAAATCCGCTAGCACTGTCAAATCTCTGACTAGGTATCTGGTGCGTTAAGGCTCGGGGCTACACAGTCTACCGACCAAACAAGTGAAATTTGTATTTTTTATATTGTGAAATTACAATAGTTTTGTTATTATCGACTGTCGACGCTACCACTGCTACTTCTCTGACTAGGTACATGGTGCGTTAAGTCTTGCGGCTACACCAGTATGCCGACCGTACAAGTAAAATGTGACCTACGGATGTTCTGAAATTGCAACACTGTAGTTAGGGCCGACTTCCGACGCTTGAACTGCTACACTTTGACTAGGTTCCTACTGCGTTAAGTCTTGCGGCTAACCCAATCTCCCATAGAATAGAAATTTGTTCCATGTAATATATGAAATTACCATACTTTTGTTAGGACCGACTATTGACGCTGGCACTGCTAGACCTCTGATTATGTACCAGCGTTAAGTCTCGCAACTACAACAGACTGCCGACCATACAAGTGAAATACGTTCCATGTAAGTTTTGAAATTACAATACTTTAGTTAGTCCCGACTGTCGACGCTACCACTGCTACACCTGTGACTAGATACCTTGTGCGTTAAGTCTCGCGGCTACACCAGTCAGCCGACAATACAGGTGAAATGTGACCTAGGTAAGTTGTGAAATTACCATACATAGGTTAGTTCCGACAGTCGGCACTAGTATTACTACTCATTTCACTAGGTGCCTGAAGCGTTAAACCACGCAGGTACACCAGTCTGCCGACCGTAGAAGTGAAATTTGTTCAATGTAAGTTGTGGAATTACAATACTTTAATTAGGCACAACTGTCGACTCTAGCACCGCTACACCTATGAGTAGAACCTGGTGCGGTAAGTCATGCAGTTACACCAGTCTGCCGACCGTAGAAGTGAAATTTGTTCTTTGTAAGCTCTATAATTACAATAGGTTAGTTCCGCCCGACTGTTGGAGCAAGCACAGCAAAATATCTGACGAGGTTCTAGGTGTGTTGAGTCACGCGGCTACACCAGTTATCCGACCAGCCCCCTTATTATTATTTTATCATCTTCATCAGCCCCCTTATCACCCACCCCTTTCCGGAAGAAAATCCAAGCTACGTCAGGTATATTTGGAGAGCCAAAGAACTGGAGTTCTATATAGATTTTAAAAAACCTACATTACGATAGTTTTTTATTTTTTCCGCCATGTTGAATCAAACGTAATTTTTTTTTTAAATATGAATATGGATATAATACACCAAATTTCCATTTAAAATTTTCCAAGAAAAACGATGGTGTAACCGGTTTTTCTATTAAATCCTTCATTATAGAGTTATAAGCATTCAAAGTTGCCAGATGAAAAAATCGTGTTAACAATAAATCAACGTAAAAGGAGCTGCTTGAACAATTTTAATGTATTTTACCGCTATAATAACAAATTTCCTGCTTATAACCTACATCTAGTGCAACAAGCTTGCGAAGATGGTTTTAACCATCGACAATTTCGTACTATGATATTGTAATACATAATAAGAAATTAGACTTAGAACAAAATATGATTATATTTTTATAATATGATCATATTTTTCGATACATCGACTAAAACATGTTAAAACGGCCATCTGAATAAGTAAAATTATCGATGTCGCAGCGTTAATAATGGCAGATAGATGTTAGAAAATCATTTAGCACTAAATTTCTTGAAATAATTTTCATCCATTTAGCACTAAATTTCTTGAAATAATTTTCATCCATTTACCACACCGGGTTAGACTAGTGATTAAATCGTCATTGAAAATCAACCGATTTCAAATTCGAGAGTTCTTAGGTTTATAACTTAGTAAAGGCACTTACTTTTATACGGATTTGAATACAAGATCATAGTTACTGATATTTTTGAGTGGTTGGGATTCAATTAACTACACATTTCAGGAATGGTTAACCTGAGACCTGCACAAGATTATATACTTCATTAAGTATTATAATACATTATGGTGGTTTTAATTCGATAAAATTTATTGAAACATCGACTTTTATGTAGAAGCGGCCCAATCTGAATAAGCAAAACTATCGATAATGGAGCGATATTAATCGCATATAGATTTGAGAAAATCCTTTACCAATAAATTTGTTTAACTAATTTTTATATGATCCATAAAAGGTTTTTGGAGCAGCACCACCGCTAGTTTTATCTACAAGTAACGATTGCTTTTTTCTATTCTCGTGAAGGAAATGAGATCTTTTGTGTAATTCAACAGAAATATAAGAACACGAAAGATATTTTATAATATTGTTTTAAACTAATCGTAAATAATATAGCGGAACCAGAATAGGAGATCCTAATCTAATTGGGAGTAAATAATATCGAGTGTTCGAGTTTCGACAAGCATAGAAAGAGAAGAGAGAGAGAGAGAGAGAGAGAGAGAAAGGGTGAGAGAGAAATACACACACGCACAGAGAGAGGGAGAGTGAGAAGAGAGACATACACAAACACAAAGAGAGAGAGAGAGAGAAAGGGTGAGAGAGAAATACACACACGCACAGAGAGAGGGAGAGTGAGAAGAGAGACATACACAAACACAAAGAGAGAGAGAGAGAGAGAGAGAGCGACACACGCAGAGATAGGGAGAGAGAGAAACATACACACTCACACTGAGAGCGAGAGAGTGTTTGAGGGAGCGGCACACACACACACACACACACACACAGAGAAACATACACACAGGGAGACCACACACACACACACACAGAGAGAGAGAGAGAGCGGTAGGGGGAGAGAGAGAGAGAGATACACACACAAACATAGTGAGAGGGAGGGAGAGTGAGAGACACAGACATACACACACAGTGAGAACGAGAGTGTGTGAGAGAGAGCTACACACACACACACACACACACACACACACAGTTAGGGAGAGAGAGAGAGACATACACAAACACAAGAAGCCAGAGAGAGAAAGACACAGAGAGAGACAGAATGAGGGAATGAGAGGAAACATACACACAGACTAGAGAGAGACACACACAGAGAGAGAGAGAGAGAGAGTGAGGGAGAGGGAGAGAGAAGAGGGACATACACACAGACACATACGAAAACACAGAAAGCGAGAGAGACAGACACACACTTACACACACACACAGAGAGAGAGAGAGATTGGGAGAGTGTCAGAGATATACACACACAAACAAAAAGAGGAAGAGAGAGAGAGATACATACACAAACACAGAGAGATAGAGGGAGAGTGAGAGACACAGACACACACACACACACACACACAGTTAGGGAGGGAGAGAGAGACATACATAAACACAAGAAGCGAGAGAGTGAGACAGTAAGAGACATATAAAAAGAGACATACACAAACACACACACACAGATATACGCAAAACTATCGATAATGGAGCGATATTAATCGCATATAGATTTGAGAAAATCCTTTACCAATAAATTTGTTTAACTAATTTAACACAGAAAGCGTGAGAGACAGAGGCAGACACACAGTGAGAGAGTGTGTGAGAGAGAGCGACACACACACAGATAGGGAGAGAGAAATAGGGAGACAACCACACACACACTAAGTCAGTCAGAAACAAAAACATACAACTTCCCTTTACTAAGTACATATATATATTTAGATACAAAGTAGTAATTCAAATAAAAAGACAAAAATTCAAAAACAAAATCAATTTATAAAAGTAAAAAAATAATAATAATTCAAAGTCTATAAAATTAAAATTAAAGTAACAATAAAGTTATTATAAATTCTGTTTCATAGCAACAGTTCAAAACGTGTAACTAAAATAAAATTCACATTTACTTTATTAGCCTGAAGAAGCACATACGACATCCTCGAGGCTTATTACTGGGTGGTTGTGTCATGAAACCATGGCACGCCAATGGGTGGCTGGGCACCAGTTGAGACACTGGGCTCATTGAGCCTTTGGGTGACACGCAGCATGTTTCCAGTTTTTGGCAAGGTGTTGGTTGCCAGCGGGCGACTAGTGATAGTTAGAAAGCCGCAGTACCCTTAACACACGCCCCCCCCCCCCCCCCAACGTAAAACAAGGAAGACACAGACGAGGACGAACTGCGGCTTTTTTTTACTTCCTCGCTATCATCCAAAGGGAAACAACTTCTTGTCAGGATCTGGTTTCATGCTGTTTGTCAACGGGTGACAAGCCTAAGATAATATGTTTAAAATGATTTGTGAAAAATATCGAACCCTTTTCAGGAATTAAAACCAAGATCGTCTGATTTAGAAATAACTATATTAATTTTATATGAACATTTCAAGTTGTAGAATCAGTTTCCATATTTGTTTTCCTACCTTCTGAATCACTCTGTATTTATAGATAAATATGGGGCGGTAGATTTATATTAATGAATAATATTTTAAGTATAAAAAAGTATTTATAGTTACCCCTAGTACCACCACCCACGCGTGTATAAAGAACGGTATGGGCGCGCAGTTTAGTCTAAAATCATTGAATTAAATTTTTAAATAAATATTTTATATAAATGAAATTATAAATATTTTAAATTAAGTTGTGTACGTAAGACGTACATCAGAAAAAATTCGCGTTACTAGAAAATCCTACAACTGTGTTGTCAGCGTTCATTTTGTGGTAGGAGTTCAATTGTCATTAAAGTAGATGATATATTTCAATTTCCTGTTTATTACATCGTAGGGTGTAATACAATTTATGCTAATTACAATCAAGAAAGGAATATTTTAATAAAAATACCAAGAACGGAAGCGGAAATTACAAAAGTGAATTTTAAGTTCAGCTTTTTATTTAATGAATTTATTACACAGTAAAAGTTCTAATACGTATGAATAAATTCATTTATAAAATTTATATAGACCTTTATTTTAATTTGTACCCTCAATTATACGATTATATACAAAATAAATTGATCATTTGGGGTTTCGAATCATATTATTAATTTTATGGTCTTTCTAAATCCATTAAAGTATATTTATGATTTATTGCATTTTGTTTAAATATTATTTTTGTTCACCGAAAAGTAAATGCCTTTATGATATGATAAAATAATTTAAAATGAAAAAAAGAGGTTTTATTTCAATTTTCTCAAAATTTAAGGGAACAGAGAGAAAGAATGAAACAGTCACACACACATGCACGGAGAGAGAAAGAGATAGAGTGTGTGTGTGTGCGCGCACAAACACTAATACAGATACGCCTATTAAATTACATATACACATTTAAAAAAATTTAAAAGTACATCAATTTTATTTTATTAATAATTTTTTTTCTTTTTGAAGTCTGTTTCGAACCTAGGTGCTTTCCCCTTGTAAGATCCAAATATTTCATTAATAAAAATTTTATTTGGCTATAACTCTGGAACCGATAAAAATAAGTATTTTTGACTTTTTCTTAATCGCAGTAAGCCCTCGTTGGGAGCTTTTTAACGATATATTATAAGCGGTACTTATTTTCATCGGTTCCACAGTTATAGCCAAATAAAATTTTAATTAATGAATGTTTGGATCTTACAAGAGGAAGGGATATCGGTTCCAATCAGACTTCATCTCCTTTTTTTTTCAATTTAAATATATTGATTTATTAATAATTATTAACCTCTGATTATAAATACTAAATAATAAGTCAACAAAAAAAAAAAAAAAAAAAAAAAAAACGAAAAAATATGAGAAGTTATAATGAAACAAAATTTTATGTACTTTTAAAAATGTATATATGTAATTTAATAGGAAATCCCGGTGGGAAATTCCCTATTTCCTTAGCGGGAGTTTGAAATTCCGCAGAGGCGTCAATTTGGTTAATATTTTCGTTTTAAATATTATTTATAATAATTAATTCAAAGGTTGGTACCGCTGGTGGTTTGAATTAAATAAATAAATAATATTAAAGTGAAAAAAAAATGTAGCCCACTGGGGGACTCGAACTGTGTAACGTTAGGACGCGACCGAAAGACGCGTTAGACCATTCGACTACAGCGGCAACCTGGTTGTAATATTGAAAAATGTTGTATATAAGTTGCGCGGAAGAAAAATTAAACGTACATTAATATACTTCAACCATCTTAACAGTATATGTGATTTTGTGTGCGTGTGTGTGTGTGTGAATTAAATTTGTTAGTATCTGAATCCGTGTGATTATTTTTTTTGGATATTTTTAAAGGAAATGATTTTCCCTAAACATCCTCGTACAGGGATGGAACTGATTATCGAGGCTTGCAACGAGATATGTCGAGTTATTAAAAACATAGGAGTTCGTGTTGAAGAAGTCGCTAGGACTTCTCATATTGAACAAGCGATAAGCAGAACATAGGTAATTTTTCGTTTGATGTAGTAGTAAAGGTTAGGAGGTGGCAGAAAACCTGCCGGTGATTCAAAATCATTCTCCCTCTATCGCTTATAATAATAAAAAAAAATTCTTTAAATTCAGTGTAAGTGAAGATTTTAAATTCCTAATTTAAACGCGTTAAAAAATCATTAAACCTGAAAATATTGTCGGTAAAGATTGCTGTTTACCGTTAAAAATTTATTATATGAAATATCTTGGTCCTGCAATTCTGCGGGGGCGAATTTCGCTCGCGCTAGTATCTCGAGAACGGTAGCCGCTAGACGCGAGGGTCTAGTACTGATCGATCCGGGCGATGGCAAAGTTCCTTTCGGGTTAAGAATTTTAAAATGGCGTTAAAAATGCTCTAGGACGCGCCTTTTCGAGGTACACCTTTTTTTTATTTAACAAAAGATATGTCCGAGCGATCCCGTTTCTTATGTATAATATAAATAAAATAACACCAGCTGTCAATAGCTAGTTATCGCAACTATAAAAAATTAAAAATCATCCGCTTTCGCTGAAAGTAATGATGACTGATAGATCCAGATCATCGTTATAAATTTACAATCGTAAATAATGATCGTTGCATATATTAAATAACGATCAACGATATACACACATATCGCTGAAAGTAATGATGACCTACATCGACATCATAAATTAAAAATTAATCGTGCTGTTTGCAGTTAAAACGTGTTTTATTATGAATTTTTCAGTGAATCTACTGTTTCGACATGAGAACACACATTCGTCATTGAAAGTAGCCGTTCTTTAATGTATTAGAGTAAACCCGTGAAAAGAGACGTGGTTCAATAGTCGATTTCTTTGTTGTAATTTTCTGGGCATCTCAAACCCGTGTTTTATTATGTATTTTGCAGGAAATCCAGTTTTTCAGCGGGAAAATTTTACTACAAACATGGGATAATCGTGGAAGAAACACGTTTAAATTGGTTGTTGGGGTGAAAGGTTAAAGCGGCTATTGAATGTAATCGTTATACGTACGCTACTTGTAATATATATATTAATTCGAAACGATTGCGATCCCATACAAGCTTTCACTTCGGCCGTGCGGTGTGAAGCACACTTTTTTTTTTTTGTTACAAATAACAATTTTTAGACGAGAATTAAGGAAAAAAAATATTTTTTTACCTACGCTCGTTGACATCGACAAATCAACAATAATGTTTTCATTATTTAAATAATAAATAATTGTTAGAATTACTGAATTTATTATTTAAATACTCAAACCATTGCCGTGTTAATTAGGCAACGTTAGCGAGCGAAGCGAGCGTAGGTTAAGTTTGATTAAATGATATTTATAAAATAAATAACTATAAGCGGTTATATGGAGTGAATTCCTAATATGTTCAAACTTGATTAGCGAGGAAAAATATTTTTTTTTCATTTTAAAATTTTTTTATGCCCAAAATCAAGGAAATACAGGGCAAACTTTGACAACTCATTCTTGAGGCTAAAAATAAGAAAAAAGTTCACATAAACATAGGTCCGAAAACGCGTCGTTAGCGATTTATACAGAGTGAAAGATTTCGCCCGAGTTTCAGTTCCTCCGGATAAATTAAGGCTTTCTGAAATTCTGGGAAGGTCAATTAAGGGGCAAATTCAATTGTTTCTTATGGTTTTTGAGCTGGGAAATCGAAAACAATAGGTCCCAGAACTGTATCTTTCTTAGTTTCTAAGATATCCCATGTAAAACACCAGAAATAGGGTCAAAAAACACATTTTTTTACGTTTGATGTACAATAACGTTGTTAAATTGGCAATAAATCGTACATTTTTTAAACGTAAATTGTAGAGAATTTAATTATAAGAAGATCGATGTAAATAATGACAACAGAAAACAAATAAATATTTAAACATTTCAACTCTTATTAACAACAAAACCGACGAAAACTTAGAAGAAAGTGTTACAAAAAAGAAAACTAATGTGTCTAGTAGGTACAATAATTTTAGAGCTACGGAAAACAAGTTGGCAACACTGATTTTATTCATCACAATTTGTTTAAATACTACTCATTGTTGTCGGTTAATTGTGATAATAACCTTTCGCTGATCAATCGTGTTTGCAGTATTACGTCGAATTCTTATCGTAAAAATTTCAGAAAACCGTTAAGAAGTGTAATTTTGTATTCATTTTACAGTGCATAAATATCAAGTCTGTTAAAAAAATTGAAATTCTGTTTAGTTTTGTTTTGAAAAATCTTCACTAATGCCGAATATGCCGACGTGATTTTCATCTATGGATTTTGCAACGGAAGTGCTGCGGCAGCGGTTACGGAATACCGACATTGGTATCCTGGTGGTGTTGTACGAAATCGTAAAGTAAAGTCCGTTGGATTATTGTTTGTGGGGACGGTTGAAAAATGAGGTTTACAAGCAAAAATTAGACGCACGCGATGAACCGATCGCTCGCATTCTCAACGCTGCAGCTATAATCAAGGAACGCAAAGATACCGTTAGACCGGCGAACCAAAATCTAGTACAACGCTTTGAAAACTGCATTGAACACAACGGTGGCATTTTTTAAAGTTATTAAACCACATGAATCCTACTTGTAAGCGGCATTTTATCATTATCATAAAAAAAACAGTAAGTATTCTTTCTTCCTCCAATTATTTTCTACTGTACATAACGAAAACGTTTTTGTATCTGTTTTGTTGTTAATAAAAGTCGACGTGTTTAAAATTTTATTTGTTTTTTGTTGACATTATTTACATCGATCTTCTTATAATTAAATTCTCTACAATTTATGTTTAAAAAATGTATCCTTTATCGCCAATTTAACAACGTTATTGTACGTCAAACGTAAAAAATGTGTTTTTTGGCTCTATTTTTGGCGTTTTACAGGATATCTTAGAAACTAAGTGAGATACAGTTCTGGGACCTATTGTTTTTGATTTCCCAGCTCAAAAACCATAAGAAACAATTGAATTTGCCCTTAGTTGACCTTCCCAGAATTTCAGAAAGCCTTAATTTACCCGGAGGAACCTAAACTCGGGCGAAATCTTTCACCCTGTATAAATCGCTAACGAAGCGTTTTCGGACCTATGTTTATATGAACTTTTTTCTTATTTTTAGCCTCTAGAATGAGTCGTCAAAGTATTGCTTTATCCTCCTGACTCATCCTGTGTGTATCTGTGTGTGTGTGTCGAACTGTTTTTGTACTTATATCTCAGGTTTAACCGAATCGATTTTTTTAAAATTTAGCTCATATATTTATATATATGGGGCATTAATCATATTAAACTTTTTTTTTGAAAATTTGGTCAGGGGATGGCAGATATTGCAAAAAAATCAATTTCGATTTTCGTCAGAAGAATTATACAGAAAATTTACCGAAGCGAATTTGTAACCATCAATGTATACATAAATAATCCAAAATTTTTACCAAAGAATTAACCCGTCCTTCTTAAAATCGAAATGTATGTTTTTACTTCCTTGACGAAGTAAAGGAAGTATTCTAATCGCGAAAAATTTCGGTTTCCAGATTTCAACGAAAATTTTGACCATCCCTGAAGCCATTTTGACTAGTTTCGGCGTGACATCTGTACGTACGTATGTATCTCGCATAATTCAAAAAAGGATTAGGAGTTAAAATGTTGGATTTAGGACTGTTGTAACATCTAGTTGTGCATTTCTCTTTTTGATTACAATCGACTGGACCAAAACTGTCCAAAACAGTCCAAAACCAAAAAAAAATTGGATTTCGAATTTGTTTTTAACTGCAGTAATAAGCCATCGATGAAAGCTTTTCAACGATATATCATAAGTTGTACTTATTTTCATCGGTTCCGAAGTTATAGCCGAATAAAGTTTTAATTAATAAAATATTTGGATCTTAGAAGGGAAGGCACATCGATTTGAATCAGACTTAATTTCCTTTTTTTTTTTTAACTTGTCGAATTTTACTTATTTTTAACTTATTTTATTAAGAGGTTATTATAACCTCTGATAGAAAAAAACCTCTACGATTTAATAAACTATATTTAAATAAAAATTATTAAAAAAAATTATGAAAACATATCAATAGTTATTAATGAAAAAAAAATTTATGTACTTTACAATTTATCACGAAAAACAATTACACCCGCAGAAGTCGGGCGTGTGGTGGGCGATATCGCGGAAGAAAATAATCGGTCCTATTTTTTTCGAGTACACCATTAATGCAGAACGATATCAGAATATTTTATTTGAGTACATCGCACTCTTGGAAGAGGAAGACACAGACACTGCCGGCTACAACATGACGGTGCGACATCGCACTACCCGGGTTCAACGTCTGATTTCGTCGAGGAATTCTTTGGTAAACGTGTTATCGGTCGAGACTTGTGGCCACCAAGATCTCAGATTTGACTGCGGCGGAATTTTTTTCTACGGGGTACCTCAAAGAAAAAGCCTACAGCAACAAACCACGAACAGTTGAACGATTGAAAGTCAATATTGAACAAGCTGTATTAAAATAAAAAAAGTTGCAAGAAACGCTGTAAAAAGAATCGAAGTTTGTATTCAAGAAGATGGCGGCCACTTCCAACTACTTTAAATGTAAGGTAATGGACGGTAATAATAAAATTTACATTTACATTTACACATGCCTTTTTATTATTTCAATACCTACCAATATAAGGTTGGGTTGCGTTTTATATGGGACACTCTGTATCTCCAGAACTACTCGACCGATTTTGAACAAACTCGGGTAGATTACCTCTATATATGGGGCACTGATACCGTTAAATTTTCACCATAGAACGTCAAGGGGGCGAGGCTGTACAGCAAGGTCACCCTCAGTATCTCCAGATTTCGCCTGATTAAGGTGATTATTTTTCTTAGGCGCATTTTTAATAATCAAAAAATAATATTTACAAAATCGCACCCAAATCCGAAAAGTAGACTAGCGGCTAAGCGGGTATACCGCCTCATTAATACACCTTATCACCAGAAGCGCTAGTGTAGGACTGACGTACAACTGTTGTAATCGTCTGCTACGGTTGTGACGTCACAGGTGAGCGGTAGAATTAAATAAACGAATATTTGAAGCCGACGCTAGAACCGCCACACCCAAGAGAATGAAATACGGTATGCGCGCGCACTTTAGTTACAATCGTTGAATTTAATAAACGAACAAAGCGTATTTAAATAAAGTAATAAATATTTTTAATTAATTTGTCTGTGTAAGCCGCGCACCAATAAGACGCCGCGTGACGGGAAAGTCCTACACGTGTGTTGTCAGCTTTTTTTCAGCTATATCTTACTTCAAAAAAGGAGTTAAGGGCAGCTTTTTGCATCTACATTTTTTATATCGATAAGCCTTCAAACCAGTGTGAAATTTTTTTTGCCCGTCCAAATTTGACGGACTGTGTAAACAAAAAGCACTTTTTATACTTAATTTTTTTTAAATTAAAAACTTAAAAATTAATTTTAATTAAAAAATTCCATCTCGCAAGTTATTCGTCGCGTTTAAAATGTAGAAATCTTATTTTTTGATATTCCTTACTATAGTATTTCTCGAAAAAAAAATTACCCAAAAATTTTCATCCCCTTCCTACAAAATTACAACTTTGTTAATTTAGAAGTACGACTATCTTAGTATTTTTTAAACAATTTTTAAAAAGGTCTTCTTTAAATTTGTTATCACCGCAAGGGATTACTAATTAAAATAAATATTAAAAAAATATATATATGTAATTAATCTGCTAACGTTTAAAAAATGTAATCTATATTTAATAATATATTTGTTTATTATCTTTTGTTAGGAATTATTCTCTTAAAAATTAATTTTACCTGAATGCTTCCCGCGAGGGTGGAAGCCACCAAATGAAAAACTTTTTTCGCAATTTCAAAATTTTAACGCTCAAAAAAGTATTTCGTTAAACAATAAAGTCACTAAAATAACTAAATGTTCCTCCCGTAATGGAGGAGCTCCCGATTTTATTTAATTAAAAAAATTTTTTTATCATTTAAAAAAGCCCGCTGATGCTTGAGGCCCCAAATTTTCAAAGGAATTATTTTATCAAAAGATGCAAATAGAACTTAAAAACGATTGAATTTGAAAGTTTTCCAAAAACGAATCGCATAATTTGATCTGAGGAAGGTTTTGCGCCATTCATTAATTATTTTTTTTTATCATAAAAACTGCACTAATTCTTTTTTCCTGTTTAGCCTCCGGTAACTACCGTTTAGATAATTCGTCAGAGGATGAATGAGGATGATATGTATGAGTGTAAATGAAGTGTAGTCTTGTACGTTCTCAGTTCGACCGTTAAAGTTAAAGTCAGCACTTATTACAGTTTTATTACGGTTTCCCTTGGTCCATCCAGTTTTGTATGACCGCATCATTCATGATTATGACTGCAGCAAGTTACTTCGGAGTATAGGCCGTATTAAGGTCCCGTTAGATATAAACAAATTAATGGAAAACTAACAGGGTTATACGCTTTTGACGGTATATATTAAGCGGGTGATGTCATCAAGGCTGGGAAGGGTTTAAGTCCTTCCAGCTAGAGGGGTGGAGCCCTTCGGGGTCGTGTTCTCTTGTTTAGGCCGGGAAGAACTCTATTTAGGATAGGGCGGTTCGCAATTATTTACATATGCATCGAGTTGTAATCGAGGCGTGCGGCTATCATAGGTAGATAGGACATAACAGCCGCAAGGACGGCTATTAAGCGCTGAAAGGCGACCGGTTTCGCAGTCTCGTGCCGACCCGAGATTATTCCCGACGAAGCTATCGGTAGTCCGAGGGGATGGATATCGTAGCTCGCGAGTGCTGAAAAGTGCGAGTAGAGGGCGTTTGAGAACTACAGGTAAAGGCTTTGGCCTAGAAACTGAAGGGATCGAGGACTGCCGGAATAGTCCATCGCGGGTGTGTTCTCAAGATAAATATTAACGATGTTCCATCCAGGTCTGTTTTTACTTTATCCTTAGACTGGCATATCCAACCTTTCCTAACGTAATCTATATAATGCACTGCAACACGCTAAGCCGAATAAAATATTTATTTATCGATAACGATAAGATAAACATTTACAAGGACAAACCTAACCAAATTACACTAATATTTAAAAAAAAAACCTAGCTTAAAAAACTTTTCATTCCGATGAAGATTTCTTTAATTAGGTAAACCGATCAAAAAATTGTATCTATTAAAGGATATTTTTATATATATAAATGTTATAACGTTCATCTGTATTAAATTGTAGTCAGCGATGTACAACAGTAGACAAAGGTCGGTCGCAAAGATGGCTAAAGATATTTTTGCAACAAAAAAAAAACATTTTATTACACAAATTAATTCGGTTTGTAGTTACAAACATTTAATTTTAAGTTATTATCCACAAAATTATAGGTAAGAAATAAAAAAAAGAATTATATTTATATGGAAAAGAGAATAAGAACCGAACGAGTCATGTAATACAATGCTACATGGTGAAAGATGAAAATATAAAAAAGTTATCGCTACCCAAAAAAAACCCGCAAAGTTATGCAGATATATCAAAAACTAAAAAACTATGAATAGGTTTTTTTTGGAGGGGGGTGGAGAAAAAAGATGAAACATTAGTTGGAGTTAGAATAGTACTACTGTAAGTACGGATTGTATACCCGATTTGATCTTTGTTAAGCGAACAGAAAATTAATAAGAATTCAGAGTATAGGAAACAACACCACCAAATTATAACTTCACCAGAAAGAAAAATAAAGGCAGCACTTAAGGAGAAAAGGGAGTACCTAGAAATTAGAATTCAAAAATTGCGAACAGTAAGGAACTGGGTGGAAAAGACCGAAAGTTCTACGGTAAAAATAAATCAGGAACGGGGAACGTATGCTACTCCGCGGATAAAAAATAGGGGTTCTCAAGGATTTACCTGGATGAACCAAGGGAAACCGTAGTAAAACCTCGAGTCAGAGCACATAGACACACAATTAATTATTAAAAAAAAAGATTAAAGTTCATATTATTAAAATTAAACATTATATGAAGGAACTAAACAACAGGGGGTGTGTTTAAAAAAAATGCAACCTCTTTGTTTGACGACGTAAAATTTATTACAAAAAATATTCAAATAACCTTTATTAACTTTACAATAGATGTTGTAAATTGATTTCCCGTGATCCCGATGCAGGTTCGTACACATTTAATATCATTTGCGACCGTTTTTCGTAACGTTTGAAATCTCACTTTAAATGTCAGCCTTCAATTCGTCAAGTGGATGAGGGCTGTTTTTGATAACTACATTTTTTAAATAATTCCGAAGGAAAAAGTCTGCCGGTGTAAGATCCCGGGGATCTTCGAAGCCAAAAATCTTTTTATATCAAACGACGACCAAAAAATTCCCGTAACACACCCGACGTTTCATTAGCAGTACGACACGTTGCGTTATCCTTGCTGGAACCGACATTCTCGTTCGTGTGAATCTAACACGGCGATAGACTGTTCGATTAAGTCGCGATAAACCGCACGGTCAAAAGATTTATCAAAAATATATTGCCCTATTACACGACGCCGGGAAATCGCACACTAAACACCAATTTTACGCGAGTGTAATGGTCGTTCATGAAACGCGTGAGGATTTTCAGCGCTCCATATTCGGTAGTTTTGGCTGTTAAAGTAGCCGTCCGAGCGAAACCGTGACTCGTCGTTGAAATAAACGCGATCCGAAATTTCGATACGGTTGTCGTCAATAAAAGAACGAAACCGACGACAGTAATATTGTAAACGTTTTCCGCGGTCTATTTCTTTCAGTTCTTGAACGACACCGATGCGATAAGCGTGCGGTTTTAACTATTCAGTAGCCCTGAAAAACCCATCGGATTGGTCTAGCGGTTAACGCGTCTTCCCAAATCAGCTGATTTGGAAAGTCGAGAGTTCCAGCGTTCAAGTCCTAGTAAAGCCAGTTATTTTTACGCGGATTTGAATTAACTAGATCGTGGATACCGGTGTTCTTTGGCGGTTGGGTTTTAATTAACCACACATCTCAGGAACGGTCGAACTGAGAAGGTACAAGACTACACTTCATTTACACTCGTACATATCATCCTCCTTATCTAAACGGTAGTTACCGGAGGCTAAACAGGAAAAAAGAGAGTAGCCCTGAAAACCCAAACTGTGAAGATAAACCTTCTGAGCGATTTTTTGGATGAGCGACTGAAACGTTTTTTCATAACCTCCAGAACTTTGCTGTTAACAGTGACGGTCGATTTGTGGTTTTCCGATCGTGTACACTTCCGGTCTCACGAAATTTATTAATCGAACGCGATAATTTCGACTTATTAGGTAGGAATCGGGGAATTTTATCCAAAATCGGTCTTCCATTCGTTCGTAAGATTTATATGCGCAGTAAGTCTCAATAATAAAAACACGTTCGTCCTTGGAAAACGACATAGTTAAAACAACAGAGACGAATTTATATTATTATAACACTAACGCATAAGAACGGCATTTTAACAGTAACAGGCTGGTAACCTTGAGTACAGTTTTGCCAACTGACATGTAGGGAGAAATAAAATTTAACTACGCGTAACTTCTACCGTCTAATCTTAGGGTCGCGTCCTTTTTGAAACGCTCGTTTCAAATGAAAATTATTTGAAGATATATTTACGAACATATGGGATGCAGAAAATCTAAGTTTTTTTTATTAATTTTACTTATAAATTCATCCGCAAAGTAATATTGTTTCTGTTAAGATATTTTAATCGTATTTTAAATGAATCGACTAAATTTTATTTTTAAATTAAAAGCCTCTTTCTTTTTAAGTTGAAGCGTTGTATTACACAGCACAAACACAAAAGCGGTTTTGTTATCTGGTTTGATAGAGCTGGATGTTATAATTTTTTAATAAAATAAGTAATTATTCCTTTTAGTAAAATTGTACGTTCATAAATATAAACAAATGGATAAATTAACGTTTTCAATTTTTTAAATACTACAGCCTACACGATTGATACTTAGTGGCACAAAATAGCAACTTTCCGTATCGTGAAAATCTCGTACAGTTTTTTGAGGATACCCAAGAAATTATACTACACGGTTATCGTAAAAGAATGGTGCGGTTTCAGTTATTGATAGGAAGATTGTAGGGAAATTTCTATATGTTATATTGGAGGCTTTCAGAGGAAAGCCTCCAACCCAAAAGTTTGTTTATCAGCAGTTGTAACCACAACGTCAGTTCCTGTATTGTTGTTGCAGTGAGTTAAGTGATTTACTATGTTCTCGGATAAAGACAAAGCAAAGTGTGTTTTATCGATGGCTGAATTAAAATCCAAAATTTTAGTTCAACGTGCGTTTCGACGTGAATTCGGAAGAGATTCGCCACATAAAAGTAACATAACGCGTCGGTTCAAACGATTCGAAGAAACCGGATCGGTTAAGAAACAGAAATCAACAGGCAGACCGAGTGTACCGGACGAAACGGTTCAACTAATTAGACGATCGGCGATTAGAAGTCCTGGGAAATCCATCCCCCGTCGAAGCGTCGAATTAGGAATTCCAAAATCAACGGTTCACAAAATTTTACGTAAAAAACCGAAATTACACGCTTATAAAATCCAGATACTGCAGGAATTGAAACCCGATGACGGTGTAAAACGTTACGATTTCGCTGCTGAAATGTCGGACAGAATAAGTGAAAACGAATCATTTTTAGACGATATAATTTTTACAGACGAAGCTACATTCCACGTGAACGGATGCGTTAACAGACACAATTCACGAATACGGGGCTCCGAAAACCCACACGCAATTATCGAGAAACAACGCGATTCGCCTAAAGTTAATGTTTGGGGTATGGTGCGATGAAAAATCGTGTAATATGGCCTTTCTTCTTCGCTGAAAAAACAATTAATGGAGTCGCGTATCTTGACACGTTAACCGATTATCGCTTTCCTCAGCCGGATGAACTCAAAAACATTCATCGACTTCATTTCCAAAAAGATGGTGCTCCCCCGCGCTTCAACGCATCGGTCACGGACGCTTTGAACGAAAAATTTGGAGATCGATGGATAGGCCGGCAAGGAGCCGTACTTTGGCCTCCAAGGAGTCCACACCTGACACCTTGCGATTTTTTCTTGCGGGGGTACATCAAAAGCGTTGTTTATACGCAAAAAAATTCGCGACCTAAACCGCTTAAAAAACAGGATTAATGAAGCGATGACAACCGTTAACGAAGAAATGTTAACTGATGTTTGGAGAGAAGTCGAGTATCGTTTGGACATTTGTCGAGCTACTAAGGGCGCACATATTGAAATCGATTAATTATGTAAAAAAATGTTTGAGACGACAAATTTGAAAAATAAAAAACATAAACTGTAAGTAATTCTGTTTTAATTTAAACCGTGTTCAAAACGGCACCATTCTTTTACGATAGCCCTGTATATTTCAATCGGTAGTATATTATGCGAGTAAAATAAATATTTAATAATAAACATAACGTTTTATTAAGGCGGTTCAAGTTGCGAAATATGTAAGGACTACAAGATCAATCCTGAGGTTAATATAAATAAGTAAATTTCCTTAACTTCTTAAATCCCTATTCTAAGATACGATTCACAATGTTCAGCGACAATAAAAAGAGAAAAAAGCAAAATACACGGAGATAATTTTTTAAAGAAATATCATAAAGAAAAAAAATAAGAAGTCTGACTGAGAAATTCCGCAAAGGGAGAAGCGAGAAAGTAAAATGACGTAAGAGAGAATAAAATCAAGACGTAAAGTTGATTCGGGCACAAACGGAAGAATTATAAAACAAATTTTTAATCTAAATACGTAAATAAGCGGAAGTAAATTTAAGGAAAGAAACAGCAGCTCGGCTGAAAAAATGGAGGATTAAATGACGCGGAAAGTTTACAAAGAGAGATAGAAGAGCGCGTTTAGTAAGATCACTTGTAGCACGAACCCGTCGGTAATAATCAAACGATAGGAAAGTAAAACTACAATCACGATCGATAAAACATATATAGATAAATAATCTTTTAAAGAAAGAGCGGTTCAAAGTAGCCCACGCATATTTTCACTTCTACAAACAAAATCCAATAACGAAAATAAAAAAAAGTTTTTGCAAAAAAATTCTACGAAACTAAATGCGTACATTACATAACGGTTATACATAGATCAATTTATAAAGATGATAATTCCTTATACAGAATATATTAAATAAAAGAAAATTGAAATACAGATAAATGAATAATTGGCTCGTGATAAATACGCATTACATTTACCGGTTGAATCAGAACACTTTAAAAACGGGATAAGATAACATTGAAACAAAGTTTTCATTAATTTCCTAAATTAGAATCCTTTCCTAACGAGGCTCCGCTGGGTTTACCAAGAAATAGGATGTTAATAAAATAATTATTTTAAAATACGGCTCATTTTACTTCCTTGTACGAACTAAAGGAAGTAATGTGATCGCGAAAAATTTCAATTTTCAAATTTCAACGGAAATATACATTTTAACCATCCCTGAATCCACTTCGTTTACTTTCGGCGTGACATCTGTATGTATGTATCTCGCATAACCCAAAAACGATTAGCCGTAGGAAGTTGAAATCTTAGATTTAGAACTGTTGTAACATCAAATTGTACACCCTCCCTTTTTGATTGCAATCGACTGGACCGAGTGTCCAAAAAAGCCCAAATCTAAAAAAAATTGGTACTTACGTATTAACGCCACCGCAGCTACAGCTTTATTTAAAAACAAAGTATTCGATCGGATTTCGGTGGAAAATGGGCCGATATAGAGTTTAACATAAATAAATATTTATTTTATAAATATAATTTAACCAAACTTAACCTACGCTCGCTAACCTTGACTAATTAACAGGAGTCTTTCGATTATTTAAATAATAAATAATTGCAATAATTACTGAATTTAAAAAATAAATACGGTGTTAATTAATCAAGGTTAGCGAGCGTAGGTTAAGTTTGGTTAAATTATATTTACAAAAAAAATAAATAAATATAAATAGCCATTTATTAAAATTAATATTAGAGACTGTTCATTTTCCACCGAAATCCGATCGACTAGTTTGTTTCAAATAAAGCTGTAGCTGCGGTGGCGTTAATACGTAAGTACCAATAAATTAGATTTTGGACTCTTTCTTAACTGCAGTAACAAAACCTCATTTAGAGCTTTTCAACGATATATCATAAGCGATACTTATTTTCATCGGTTCCAGAGTTACAGACAAATAATATTTTAATTAATAAAATATTTCGAGCTTACAAGGGGAAGACATATCGGTTTGAAGCCGACTTTTTTATTTATTTATTTTTTAAAAATTTAAATATATTGATTTATTAACAATTATTAATCTCCGATTGTAAAAAAAATTTACAATTCATAATAATTCAATACCAAAAAAAGTTATTAATGAAATAAAATTATACGTACCTCTCATTAAAAAAAAATGGTGTATGTAATTTAATAGGCGGACACGGAAGTCATGTGGTGTCCACATCAGACTTTCTTAAACAACTATACACCTGCTGCCTGCCTTGAAATTATTTATTTTTTGGTGTAAGACCATCACACCCTTTTCAGCTTCCCAAAAGAGAGAGTTCAAACATTTTAACCGTAACGGGTGGAATTATGATACATTATCTTAAAATGCATTAAAAAAATAAAACTTTTGATATAAAAAAAAAACATTCTTCGACAGTTTCAAAAATGGTGTACAGAACTTCTTAAATAATTGCTCATCAGTAAAATACTTAAAAATATATTTTTTGGTATAAGACCGCTATCTCCAGTTTACTTTTAACAGGATTCGCACTAAATTTTAAAAATCGCTTTTCCTGACCATTTTAATAAAAATTTCCCGACTTTCATAATGTTATGCTACTTCCGTTTACCGAGAAAAATACATCGATATTTTAATTTTTTTTAGGCTCCACCATCACCAACTCATTCCTTTTTTTATTATTTATTATTACACTCATTTTTTAACTACTTTTTACAGTATAATTTAAAATTAGGCTATTTTTTTATGATATACTGTTTCGATAAATTGCACTGCAAAGTACAAAAAAAAAGTTTAATGAGTTAATGAACAAATTAACACAGATAAGAAATAGTAAAACTAAACTAAAGCAATTTAAAAAAATAATTACCTCCCACCTAAGATTATTTAAAATTTTTCACAAAAACTAGCCTACATTATTATGAGAGATAAGAACGGAACAACTTATTTTGTAAAGAAAACAAAAATTATTACCAATTACTCGAAAAATATTCTATCATTATTATTGTAACATATACCAAAAAATCCCTTTTTGTATGTCGGAAGGCGGAGGTAGATTAAATCGGTGCTAAGTAGTAGAGGATAAAAAAGATCCACCTTAAAGTTAAATAAACTTCAAATTTACTCGATACGACAACCGTTGCATGTTTAGCATACGACAAGCCCCATCTTCTTACAATTCCAGCAACATTTTACTTATCCCTTACCGTAAAGGTACATAAATTAAAATCTAATAATGTGTTAAACAAAGATGGTACACCGATATATAATACGAAAGGTAAAGTCGATAGATGGGTGGAATATATTGAAGAGTTATACGGAGGAAATGAATTAGAAAATGGTGTTATAGAGGAAGAAGAGGAAGTTGAGGAGGATGAAATGGGAGAAACAATACTGAGATCTGAATTTAAGAGAGCATTAAAAGATTTAAATGGCAGAAAGGGTCCTGGAATACCTGTAGAATTACTGCGCAGTGCAGGTGAGGAAGCGATTGATAGATTATACAAGCTGGTGTGTAATATTCATGAAAAAGGGGAATTTCCGTCAGACTTCAAAAAAAGTGTTATAGTCATGATACGAAAGAAAGCAGGGGCAGATAAATGTGAAGAATACAGAACAATTAGTTTAACTAGTCATGCATCAAAAATCTTAACTAGAATTCTATACAGAAGAATTGAGAGGAGAGTGGAAGAAGTGTTAGGAGAAGACCGATTTGGTTTCAGGAAAAGTATAGGGACAAGGGAAGCAATTTTAGGCTTCAGATTAATAGTAGAAGGAAGATTAAAGAAAAAAAAACGGACATACTTGGCGTTTATAGACCTAGAAAAGGCTTTTGATAAAGTAGACTAGAATAAAATGTTCAGCATTTTAAAAAAAAAGTAATGAAATGTAGTAGAAATAACAAAGATTTGTTGCTGAATGTGGTAATAGGAGGAGAAAAGATTATGGAGGTAGAAGGATTTTGTTATTTGGAAAGTAAAATTACTAAAGATGGACGAAGCAGCGATATAAAATGCCGAATAGCACTAACAACCACTTGAAACCGATTCTTTAGAAATCGGTGAGATGACCTGTTAGAAAATATGCTGATGATAGTGAATACTTATCACAAATATTTTCTTGAATTTTAGGATCTGCATTAGAATCAGGCTGTACTTTTGAAGGGGTGATCGTATATTTGTATCCTAAGAACATTCTTTTTAACAATGCGTCAACTAAGCACACACAGAACATGCTCAATACATATGCAAAAACCAAATAACTACACAACTCACTCTACTAAAGCTAACCGAACAACTAAACCAAGGCAATACAGTAACCTAAACATTTATTAATGAATAGAGTTCTACAAACAGTTAAAAATAGCATTATATGATATTACAAAAATATCAGAATTAAAGAAAATCGCCATAAAAATTATTTAACGCGAGAAGTAAATTGTATGATCCGGAATTGGAACTTTTCCAAAAAACATGCATGAAAAATATATTTTTTTCCTCCTATTTTCAAGATATAGTCATGTTTTACATACCTTTTATACAGCTAATCCTACAATATAATAATCAATAAAAAAAATTAAAATCCTGTTTCTAATAACTTTCACCAAAATGTACTGTTTGGGATACGAACACGACTTAAAACTGAAACATAACCGAAAAAATTAAATGCATAAAAAACCTGAAAAAACACACATGTATAAAAATATATGAATAAAAAATAAACACAACCTACAGTGGGACTTACCTGTGCGAACACGATATTTTTCTTAAAATACCATGAATATATTTATTATACGAATATTCTTATATTTAAAAATATATATAAATAAGTTTGTTGATAAATCAGTAAAATAATTAGTTTAACATACTGGAAAAAGAACCACCTGCTACGCAATAAATATTCCTCCTTCCAGTCGATAGTATTACATTAACAGAGATAAATATTTAAGTAAAGTTAACGCTGTTCAAATAATCCACAGTCTTTAACCTATGAAGTAAATTGCCTGTATCGTACCTGTAACAATAGAACAAAAGAATTATGTTAAAAGAATATTTTTTGTAATTTTTTTAATAGTTATAAAAAACAACACATCTGCAACACCATTCAAAACATAATCGTTTAATCAATCACCACAAATTATAATCATGAGAAAAAATACAAAACCCTATTTATTAATGAAATAAAGAGAAAATTACTATTTGTCAAAAATAAATATTTCATAACTATTAAATATATAAGCAACAATTACACCGTATCTTTCAAAATCTACAAATTCAGAATTCAGTTACAAATATACTATCTAATAGAACTGCAGATTTAAATCTTGCACTGATAAAATGAGCTACTTATGACAGTATTTATACCGCCATATACTATAGGTTTTTCTTTTATTTAATTGGTTTGACGCTATTTTACATTCCTTTATGTGTTTTCAAATTAATTTAACATAGGGCTATTATCCAATTAAATCTATCTAGTAATCATACAACTATAAACTGTTAGAATACCACACGATGCTGAAAAAACTGTACGTTACGACTATGTAATTAATAATATACATGAAACATTACCGAGAGTCCAGACGTTTTGACATTGAGATAATTATACAAAAGCAGTATAAATGACAATTAATACACCTGAAAAAAAAAACAATTTTTTTAATTTTCTAAAACAAAAATTATTTAATTATATTAATTAATCTATATAAGTATCATCCAATAAATTCTAATAACCTTATAATAAGTGTAATGTGTTAGAATATATGATGATGCTGAAAAAAGTGTACGTTACCACGTTGTAATCACTACTGTACACGATTCAACAAGTGCATCAAAAGATGAGGTACACCTTAGCCGTCTTTTAAACTGAAAGGAATACATTAATGTGTTCTGATGCAGCACTGGCTTTGTTGGTGTTTTCACCGTCCCCCAGCAGCAGTTCTGTACATCGTTCAGTATATATCCATTATCGTGTTCAACACGCCGTTTCCTCTAGATGTTTCATCGATTACAGAACTGCGTTCGGTAGTCCGATTTTTGTAAGCAAATAATTACACGTGTGGGAAATTCGTCAGCAAATTGTTGAGATATACAATGAGAATGAATATCATACCCTACGATCATAAAAACCTGCAAAATGTTCGGAAACGGCAGAACAAATGTGAGTGACGAGCTGGTTGATAGGCGTACATAATTTATTTATTTTTTTTTTTTTATGGCCTCCTCTCACCCCTCATAGCCATTCCCAACCTCCAAGAATATTTTTCGCATCCGCAAGGAGAGTGTTCTTCGTATTTTAGGATAACACTATCACCTTGAAGTGCTATGAATAAAGTGTTTGCCCACCCTTTCTTGCTCCTATCTAAGGTGCTTATCCGTCCGGATCCCTCCCTTTACATAGAAATACATGCCGACCTCGTTTTCCACGTTACCGGCGTGTTAATCTGTTGAATGGTTAACCTTGCCGGGGACAGCCTATCAGATCCAGACTCGCTTAGCACATGTCCTTCCCGCACTCCTTACAGGTTCATCATATGTCCACTTTCACCATTGCCACCATAAGTAAGCCCTGATTCCCCACTGATGTGTGTGGGTGGAGAAAACATAATAGCCATAGCGTGAACCCCCCCCCCCCATCACCGCTGAATGACATGGTGCCAACTTTCATCCCAAGCACAATTTTTTGGGATCACCTAACTGAAAACACGATGGGTTAATCGGAAACCGTGAATGAAATGATAATGAATAACCGTCGCAGTAAAATTGGAGAAATTGCAAGTGAAGATAACGACTGCGAAAGTATTGTGTATGCGAATTCTTTAAAGATAAGCTTGGTTACCCCAACATGTGTGCACAAATTGTGCCACATCTGTTGACCGACAACCACAGACATCAACTTTTCGCATCAGCTCTTTTATTTTCATCAACAATATTCCATGACTGGTCCACATGTTTTGAAAGAAATCCGCATACTGGATGAGAGCTGGCTGCTACATTACACTATTTAAACTGAGTGAGAAACACATAAATGGATACACAAAAATACAGGCAGTCAAAAGATATATATAAACATGTAGGTTTGTCTTAAAAATATATGTTTGTTTAATAGACTGGTACCTTACCTTACCTTGTTTAATAGAATGTACCTTACGCTCTGATCGTCCCTCTTATTGTACTCACTGTCAAGCAGTCTTCAAAGCATCCATTTATAAATAAGTAGGGTGTTAAATGATAACAATGACATCTGAAACAACAAAAAAAATAATAATTTATAAGTATTTTAATAGTCTTAAACAAAAATTTATGATTTTATTATTAATCTATGAGCGTATTATCGAAAAAATCTATTAATCGTATGATAAGTAAAAACTGTTAGTTAATGTGAAGATGCTAACAAAACGGTACATTACCGCTATTTAAATTATACTGAACATGATATATTAATCAGCTCGAAAGTCTTGAAAGTGGCATAATTTTAAAATAAGTACAGTACTTAAATGACAAATCATGCATCTGAAACACAAATAAACATATTTTTTAAATCTCAAACAATAATCAAATATAATATTAATTAACTATACATGGATGTTTTACAATAAAATCTTATAATTTTAAATCAATATGTATAAACCAACAAAAAATATAGCACTAAGTTACTGAGAAAACTGTTTCCTACCGTTATGGAATTAATACTGAACATCATGTATTAGTCACACCGAACAGCTCTTTGAAATAGGATGAATTTAATATTAAGCAAACATTTCTATACATGTATTATATGTACCTGAAAACAAAAAAAAAGAAGTTTATTCATCAGAAATATTATCTTCATGATATTAATGAAACAATAGTTATATTATCTAATAATCGTCATAAAAAAATTATTATTACCTGTTAGAAAATATGCTGATGATAGTGAATACTTATCACAAATATTTTCTTGAATTTTAGGATCTGCATTAGAATCAGGCTGTACTTTTGAAGGGGTGATCGTATATTTGTATCCTAAGAACATTCTTTTTAACAATGCGTCAACTAAGCACACACAGAACATGCTCAATACATATGCAAAAACCAAATAACTACACAACTCACTCTACTAAAGCTAACCGAACAACTAAACCAAGGCAATACAGTAACCTAAACATTTATTAATGAATAGAGTTCTACAAACAGTTAAAAATAGCATTATATGATATTACAAAATTATGAGAATAAAAGAAAATCGCCATAAAAATTATTTAACGCGAGAAGTAAATTGTATGATCCGGAATTGGAACTTTTCCAAAAAACATGCATGAAAAATATATTTTTTTCCTCCTATTTTCAAGATATAGTCATGTTTTACATACCTTTTATACAGCTAATCCTACAATATAATAATCAATAAAAAAAATTAAAATCCTGTTTCTAATAACTTTCACCAAAATGTACTGTTTGGGATACGAACACGACTTAAAACTGAAACATAACCGAAAAAATTAAATGCATAAAAAACCTGAAAAAACACACATGTATAAAAATATATGAATAAAAAATAAACACAACCTACAGTGGGACTTACCTGTGCGAACACGATATTTTTCTTAAAATACCATGAATATATTTATTATACGAATATTCTTATATTTAAAAATATATATAAATAAGTTTGTTGATAAATCAGTAAAATAATTAGTTTAACATACTGGAAAAAGAACCACCTGCTACGCAATAAATATTCCTCCTTCCAGTCGATAGTATTACATTAACAGAGATAAATATTTAAGTAAAGTTAACGCTGTTCAAATAATCCACAGTCTTTAACCTATGAAGTAAATTGCCTGTATCGTACCTGTAACAATAGAACAAAAGAATTATGTTAAAAGAATATTTTTTGTAATTTTTTTAATAGTTATAAAAAACAACACATCTGCAACACCATTCAAAACATAATCGTTTAATCAATCACCACAAATTATAATCATGAGAAAAAATACAAAACCCTATTTATTAATGAAATAAAGAGAAAATTACTATTTGTCAAAAATAAATATTTCATAACTATTAAATATATAAGCAACAATTACACCGTATCTTTCAAAATCTACAAATTCAGAATTCAGTTACAAATATACTATCTAATAGAACTGCAGATTTAAATCTTGCACTGATAAAATGAGCTACTTATGACAGTATTTATACCGCCATATACTATAGGTTTTTCTTTTATTTAATTGGTTTGACGCTATTTTACATTCCTTTATGTGTTTTCAAATTAATTTAACATAGGGCTATTATCCAATTAAATCTATCTAGTAATCATACAACTATAAACTGTTAGAATACCACACGATGCTGAAAAAACTGTACGTTACGACTATGTAATTAATAATATACATGAAACATTACCGAGAGTCCAGACGTTTTGACATTGAGATAATTATACAAAAGCAGTATAAATGACAATTAATACACCTGAAAAAAAAAACAATTTTTTTAATTTTCTAAAACAAAAATTATTTAATTATATTAATTAATCTATATAAGTATCATCCAATAAATTCTAATAACCTTATAATAAGTGTAATGTGTTAGAATATATGATGATGCTGAAAAAAGTGTACGTTACCACGTTGTAATCACTACTGTACACGATTCAACAAGTGCATCAAAAGATGAGGTACACCTTAGCCGTCTTTTAAACTGAAAGGAATACATTAATGTGTTCTGATGCAGCACTGGCTTTGTTGGTGTTTTCACCGTCCCCCAGCAGCAGTTCTGTACATCGTTCAGTATATATCCATTATCGTGTTCAACACGCCGTTTCCTCTAGATGTTTCATCGATTACAGAACTGCGTTCGGTAGTCCGATTTTTGTAAGCAAATAATTACACGTGTGGGAAATTCGTCAGCAAATTGTTGAGATATACAATGAGAATGAATATCATACCCTACGATCATAAAAACCTGCAAAATGTTCGGAAACGGGAGAACAAATGTGAGTGACGAGCTGGTTGATAGGCGTACATAATTTATTTATTTTTTTTTTTTATGGCCTCCTCTCACCCCTCATAGCCATTCCCAACCTCCAAGAATATTTTTCGCATCCGCAAGGAGAGTGTTCTTCGTATTTTAGGATAACACTATCACCTTGAAGTGCTATGAATAAAGTGTTTGCCCACCCTTTCTTGCTCCTATCTAAGGTGCTTATCCGTCCGGATCCCTCCCTTTACATAGAAATACATGCCGACCTCGTTTTCCACGTTACCGGCGTGTTAATCTGTTGAATGGTTAACCTTGCCGGGGACAGCCTATCAGATCCAGACTCGCTTAGCACATGTCCTTCCCGCACTCCTTATAGGTTCATCATATGTCCACTTTCACCATTGCCACCATAAGTAAGCCCTGATTCCCCACTGATGTGTGTGGGTGGAGAAAACATAATAGCCATAGCGTGAACCCCCCCCCCCCCCCCATCACCGCTGAATGACATGGTGCCAACTTTCATCCCAAGCACAATTTTTTGGGATCACCTAACTGAAAACACGATGGGTTAATCGGAAACCGTGAATGAAATGATAATGAATAACCGTCGCAGTAAAATTGGAGAAATTGCAAGTGAAGATAACGACTGCGAAAGTATTGTGTATGCGAATTCTTTAAAGATAAGCTTGGTTACCCCAACATGTGTGCACAAATTGTGCCACATCTGTTGACCGACAACCACAGACATCAACTTTTCGCATCAGCTCTTTTATTTTCATCAACAATATTCCATGACTGGTCCACATGTTTTGAAAGAAATCCGCATACTGGATGAGAGCTGGCTGCTACATTACACTATTTAAACTGAGTGAGAAACACATAAATGGATACACAAAAATACAGGCAGTCAAAAGATATATATAAACATGTAGGTTTGTCTTAAAAATATATGTTTGTTTAATAGACTGGTACCTTACCTTACCTTGTTTAATAGAATGTACCTTACGCTCTGATCGTCCCTCTTATTGTACTCACTGTCAAGCAGTCTTCAAAGCATCCATTTATAAATAAGTAGGGTGTTAAATGATAACAATGACATCTGAAACAACAAAAAAAATAATAATTTATAAGTATTTTAATAGTCTTAAACAAAAATTTATGATTTTATTATTAATCTATGAGCGTATTATCGAAAAAATCTATTAATCGTATGATAAGTAAAAACTGTTAGTTAATGTGAAGATGCTAACAAAACAGTACATTACCGCTATTTAAATTATACTGAACATGATATATTAATCAGCTCGAAAGTCTTGAAAGTGGCATAATTTTAAAATAAGTACAGTACTTAAATGACAAATCATGCATCTGAAACACAAATAAACATATTTTTTAAATCTCAAACAATAATCAAATATAATATTAATTAACTATACATGGATGTTTTACAATAAAATCTTATAATTTTAAATCAATATGTATAAACCAACAAAAAATATAGCACTAAGTTACTGAGAAAACTGTTTCCTACCGTTATGGAATTAATACTGAACATCATGTATTAGTCACACCGAACAGCTCTTTGAAATAGGATGAATTTAATATTAAGCAAACATTTCTATACATGTATTATATGTACCTGAAAACAAAAAAAAAGAAGTTTATTCATCAGAAATATTATCTTCATGATATTAATGAAACAATAGTTATATTATCTAATAATCGTCATAAAAAAATTATTATTACCTGTTAGAAAATATGCTGATGATAGTGAATACTTATCACAAATATTTTCTTGAATTTTAGGATCTGCATTAGAATCAGGCTGTACTTTTGAAGGGGTGATCGTATATTTGTATCCTAAGAACATTCTTTTTAACAATGCGTCAACTAAGCACACACAGAACATGCTCAATACATATGCAAAAACCAAATAACTACACAACTCACTCTACTAAAGCTAACCGAACAACTAAACCAAGGCAATACAGTAACCTAAACATTTATTAATGAATAGAGTTCTACAAACAGTTAAAAATAGCATTATATGATATTACAAAAATATGAGAATTAAAGAAAATCGCCATAAAAATTATTTAACGCGAGAAGTAAATTGTATGATCCGGAATTGGAACTTTTCCAAAAAACATGCATGAAAAATATATTTTTTTCCTCCTATTTTCAAGATATAGTCATGTTTTACATACCTTTTATACAGCTAATCCTACAATATAATAATCAATAAAAAAAATTAAAATCCTGTTTCTAATAACTTTCACCAAAATGTACTGTTTGGGATACGAACACGACTTAAAACTGAAACATAACCGAAAAAATTAAATGCATAAAAAACCTGAAAAAACACACATGTATAAAAATATATGAATAAAAAATAAACACAACCTACAGTGGGACTTACCTGTGCGAACACGATATTTTTCTTAAAATACCATGAATATATTTATTATACGAATATTCTTATATTTAAAAATATATATAAATAAGTTTGTTGATAAATCAGTAAAATAATTAGTTTAACATACTGGAAAAAGAACCACCTGCTACGCAATAAATATTCCTCCTTCCAGTCGATAGTATTACATTAACAGAGATAAATATTTAAGTAAAGTTAACGCTGTTCAAATAATCCACAGTCTTTAACCTATGAAGTAAATTGCCTGTATCGTACCTGTAACAATAGAACAAAAGAATTATGTTAAAAGAATATTTTTTGTAATTTTTTTAATAGTTATAAAAAACAACACATCTGCAACACCATTCAAAACATAATCGTTTAATCAATCACCACAAATTATAATCATGAGAAAAAATACAAAACCCTATTTATTAATGAAATAAAGAGAAAATTACTATTTGTCAAAAATAAATATTTCATAACTATTAAATATATAAGCAACAATTACACCGTATCTTTCAAAATCTACAAATTCAGAATTCAGTTACAAATATACTATCTAATAGAACTGCAGATTTAAATCTTGCACTGATAAAATGAGCTACTTATGACAGTATTTATACCGCCATATACTATAGGTTTTTCTTTTATTTAATTGGTTTGACGCTATTTTACATTCCTTTATGTGTTTTCAAATTAATTTAACATAGGGCTATTATCCAATTAAATCTATCTAGTAATCATACAACTATAAACTGTTAGAATACCACACGGTGCTGAAAAAACTGTACGTTACGACTATGTAATTAATAATATACATGAAACATTACCGAGAGTCCAGACGTTTTGACATTGAGATAATTATACAAAAGCAGTATAAATGACAATTAATACACCTGAAAAAAAAACAATTTTTTTAATTTTCTAAAACAAAAATTATTTAATTATATTAATTAATCTATATAAGTATCATCCAATAAATTCTAATAACCTTATAATAAGTGTAATGTGTTAGAATATATGATGATGCTGAAAAAAGTGTACGTTACCGCGTTGTAATCACTACTGTACACGATTCAACAAGTGCATCAAAAGATGAGGTACACCTTAGCCGTCTTTTAAACTGAAAGGAATACATTAATGTGTTCTGATGCAGCACTGGCTTTGTTGGTGTTTTCACCGTCCCCCAGCAGCAGTTCTGTACATCGTTCAGTATATATCCATTATCGTGTTCAACACGCCGTTTCCTCTAGATGTTTCATCGATTACAGAACTGCGTTCGGTAGTCCGATTTTTGTAAGCAAATAATTACACGTGTGGGAAATTCGTCAGCAAATTGTTGAGATATACAATGAGAATGAATATCATACCCTACGATCATAAAAACCTGCAAAATGTTCGGAAACGGGAGAACAAATGTGAGTGACGAGCTGGTTGATAGGCGTACATAATTTATTTATTTTTTTTTTTTTATGGCCTCCTCTCACCCCTCATAGCCATTCCCAACCTCCAAGAATATTTTTCGCATCCGCAAGGAGAGTGTTCTTCGTATTTTAGGATAACACTATCACCTTGAAGTGCTATGAATAAAGTGTTTGCCCACCCTTTCTTGCTCCTATCTAAGGTGCTTATCCGTCCGGATCCCTCCCTTTACATAGAAATACATGCCGACCTCGTTTTCCACGTTACCGGCGTGTTAATCTGTTGAATGGTTAACCTTGCCGGGGACAGCCTATCAGATCCAGACTCGCTTAGCACATGTCCTTCCCGCACTCCTTACAGGTTCATCATATGTCCACTTTCACCATTGCCACCATAAGTAAGCCCTGATTCCCCACTGATGTGTGTGGGTGGAGAAAACATAATAGCCATAGCGTGAACCCCCCCCCCCTTCATCGCTGAATGACATGGTGCCAACTTTCATCCCAAGCACAATTTTTTGGGATCACCTAACTGAAAACACGATGGGTTAATCGGAAACCGTGAATGAAATGATAATGAATAACCGTCGCAGTAAAATTGGAGAAATTGCAAGTGAAGATAACGACTGCGAAAGTATTGTGTATGCGAATTCTTTAAAGATAAGCTTGGTTACCCCAACATGTGTGCACAAATTGTGCCACATCTGTTGACCGACAACCACAGACATCAACTTTTCGCATCAGCTCTTTTATTTTCATCAACAATATTCCATGACTGGTCCACATGTTTTGAAAGAAATCCGCATACTGGATGAGAGCTGGCTGCTACATTACACTATTTAAACTGAGTGAGAAACACATAAATGGATACACAAAAATACAGGCAGTCAAAATATATATATAAACATGTAGGTTTGTCTTAAAAATATATGTTTGTTTAATAGACTGGTACCTTACCTTACCTTGTTTAATAGAATGTACCTTACATTCTGATCGTCCCTCTTATTGTACTCACTGTCAAGCAGTCTTCAAAGCATCCATTTATAAATAAGTAGGGTGTTAAATGATAACAATGACATCTGAAACAACAAAAAAAATAATAATTTATAAGTATTTTAATAGTCTTAAACAAAAATTTATGATTTTATTATTAATCTATGAGCGTATTATCGAAAAAATCTATTAATCGTATGATAAGTAAAAACTGTTAGTTAATGTGAAGATGCTAACAAAACAGTACATTACCGCTATTTAAATTATACTGAACATGATATATTAATCAGCTCGAAAGTCTTGAAAGTGGCATAATTTTAAAATAAGTACAGTACTTAAATGACAAATCATGCATCTGAAACACAAATAAACATATTTTTTAAATCTCAAACAATAATCAAATATAATATTAATTAACTATACATGGATGTTTTACAATAAAATCTTATAATTTTAAATCAATATGTATAAACCAACAAAAAATATAGCACTAAGTTACTGAGAAAACTGTTTCCTACCGTTATGGAATTAATACTGAACATCATGTATTAGTCACACCGAACAGCTCTTTGAAATAGGATGAATTTAATATTAAGCAAACATTTCTATACATGTATTATATGTACCTGAAAACAAAAAAAAAAAGTTTATTCATCAGAAATATTATCTTCATGATATTAATGAAACAATAGTTATATTATCTAATAATCGTCATAAAAAAATTATTATTACCTGTTAGAAAATATGCTGATGATAGTGAATACTTATCACAAATATTTTCTTGAATTTTAGGATCTGCATTAGAATCAGGCTGTACTTTTGAAGGGGTGATCGTATATTTGTATCCTAAGAACATTCTTTTTAACAATGCGTCAACTAAGCACACACAGAACATGCTCAATACATATGCAAAAACCAAATAACTACACAACTCACTCTACTAAAGCTAACCGAACAACTAAACCAAGGCAATACAGTAACCTAAACATTTATTAATGAATAGAGTTCTACAAACAGTTAAAAATAGCATTATATGATATTACAAAAATATCAGAATTAAAGAAAATCGCCATAAAAATTATTTAACGCGAGAAGTAAATTGTATGATCCGGAATTGGAACTTTTCCAAAAAACATGCATGAAAAATATATTTTTTTCCTCCTATTTTCAAGATATAGTCATGTTTTACATACCTTTTATACAGCTAATCCTACAATATAATAATCAATAAAAAAAATTAAAATCATGTTTCACCAAACTACCAAACACAATAACTTTCACCAAAATGTACTGTTTGGGATACGAACACGACTTAAAACTGAAACATAACCGAAAAAATTAAATGCATAAAAAACCTGAAAAAACACACATGTATAAAAATATATGAATAAAAAATAAACACAACCTACAGTGGGACTTACCTGTGCGAACACGATATTTTTCTTAAAATACCATGAATATATTTATTATACGAATATTCTTATATTTAAAAATATATATAAATAAGTTTGTTGATAAATCAGTAAAATAATTAGTTTAACATACTGGAAAAAGAACCACCTGCTACGCAATAAATATTCCTCCTTCCAGTCGATAGTATTACATTAACAGAGATAAATATTTAAGTAAAGTTAACGCTGTTCAAATAATCCACAGTCTTTAACCTATGAAGTAAATTGCCTGTATCGTACCTGTAACAATAGAACAAAAGAATTATGTTAAAAGAATATTTTTTGTAATTTTTTTAATAGTTATAAAAAACAACACATCTGCAACACCATTCAAAACATAATCGTTTAATCAATCACCACAAATTATAATCATGAGAAAAAATACAAAACCCTATTTATTAATGAAATAAAGAGAAAATTACTATTTGTCAAAAATAAATATTTCATAACTATTAAATATATAAGCAACAATTACACCGTATCTTTCAAAATCTACAAATTCAGAATTCAGTTACAAATATACTATCTAATAGAACTGCAGATTTAAATCTTGCACTGATAAAATGAGCTACTTATGACAGTATTTATACCGCCATATACTATAGGTTTTTCTTTTATTTAATTGGTTTGACGCTATTTTACATTCCTTTATGTGTTTTCAAATTAATTTAACATAGGGCTATTATCCAATTAAATCTATCTAGTAATCATACAACTATAAACTGTTAGAATACCACACGGTGCTGAAAAAACTGTACGTTACGACTATGTAATTAATAATATACATGAAACATTACCGAGAGTCCAGACGTTTTGACATTGAGATAATTATACAAAAGCAGTATAAATGACAATTAATACACCTGAAAAAAAAACAATTTTTTTAATTTTCTAAAACAAAAATTATTTAATTATATTAATTAATCTATATAAGTATCATCCAATAAATTCTAATAACCTTATAATAAGTGTAATGTGTTAGAATATATGATGATGCTGAAAAAAGTGTACGTTACCGCGTTGTAATCACTACTGTACACGATTCAACAAGTGCATCAAAAGATGAGGTACACCTTAGCCGTCTTTTAAACTGAAAGGAATACATTAATGTGTTCTGATGCAGCACTGGCTTTGTTGGTGTTTTCACCGTCCCCCAGCAGCAGTTCTGTACATCGTTCAGTATATATCCATTATCGTGTTCAACACGCCGTTTCCTCTAGATGTTTCATCGATTACAGAACTGCGTTCGGTAGTCCGATTTTTGTAAGCAAATAATTACACGTGTGGGAAATTCGTCAGCAAATTGTTGAGATATACAATGAGAATGAATATCATACCCTACGATCATAAAAACCTGCAAAATGTTCGGAAACGGGAGAACAAATGTGAGTGACGAGCTGGTTGATAGGCGTACATAATTTATTTATTTTTTTTTTTTTATGGCCTCCTCTCACCCCTCATAGCCATTCCCAACCTCCAAGAATATTTTTCGCATCCGCAAGGAGAGTGTTCTTCGTATTTTAGGATAACACTATCACCTTGAAGTGCTATGAATAAAGTGTTTGCCCACCCTTTCTTGCTCCTATCTAAGGTGCTTATCCGTCCGGATCCCTCCCTTTACATAGAAATACATGCCGACCTCGTTTTCCACGTTACCGGCGTGTTAATCTGTTGAATGGTTAACCTTGCCGGGGACAGCCTATCAGATCCAGACTCGCTTAGCACATGTCCTTCCCGCACTCCTTATAGGTTCATCATATGTCCACTTTCACCATTGCCACCATAAGTAAGCCCTGATTCCCCACTGATGTGTGTGGGTGGAGAAAACATAATAGCCATAGCGTGAACCCCCCCCCCTCACCACTGAATGACATGGTGCCAACTTTCATCCCAAGCACAATTTTTTGGGATCACCTAACTGAAAACACGATGGGTTAATCGGAAACCGTGAATGAAATGATAATGAATAACCGTCGCAGTAAAATTGGAGAAATTGCAAGTGAAGATAACGACTGCGAAAGTATTGTGTATGCGAATTCTTTAAAGATAAGCTTGGTTACCCCAACATGTGTGCACAAATTGTGCCACATCTGTTGACCGACAACCACAGACATCAACTTTTCGCATCAGCTCTTTTATTTTCATCAACAATATTCCATGACTGGTCCACATGTTTTGAAAGAAATCCGCATACTGGATGAGAGCTGGCTGCTACATTACACTATTTAAACTGAGTGAGAAACACATAAATGGATACACAAAAATACAGGCAGTCAAAATATATATATAAACATGTAGGTTTGTCTTAAAAATATATGTTTGTTTAATAGACTGGTACCTTACCTTACCTTGTTTAATAGAATGTACCTTACATTCTGATCGTCCCTCTTATTGTACTCACTGTCAAGCAGTCTTCAAAGCATCCATTTATAAATAAGTAGGGTGTTAAATGATAACAATGACATCTGAAACAACAAAAAAAATAATAATTTATAAGTATTTTAATAGTCTTAAACAAAAATTTATGATTTTATTATTAATCTATGAGCGTATTATCGAAAAAATCTATTAATCGTATGATAAGTAAAAACTGTTAGTTAATGTGAAGATGCTAACAAAACAGTACATTACCGCTATTTAAATTATACTGAACATGATATATTAATCAGCTCGAAAGTCTTGAAAGTGGCATAATTTTAAAATAAGTACAGTACTTAAATGACAAATCATGCATCTGAAACACAAATAAACATATTTTTTAAATCTCAAACAATAATCAAATATAATATTAATTAACTATACATGGATGTTTTACAATAAAATCTTATAATTTTAAATCAATATGTATAAACCAACAAAAAATATAGCACTAAGTTACTGAGAAAACTGTTTCCTACCGTTATGGAATTAATACTGAACATCATGTATTAGTCACACCGAACAGCTCTTTGAAATAGGATGAATTTAATATTAAGCAAACATTTCTATACATGTATTATATGTACCTGAAAACAAAAAAAAAGAAGTTTATTCATCAGAAATATTATCTTCATGATATTAATGAAACAATAGTTATATTATCTAATAATCGTCATAAAAAAATTATTATTACCTGTTAGAAAATATGCTGATGATAGTGAATACTTATCACAAATATTTTCTTGAATTTTAGGATCTGCATTAGAATCAGGCTGTACTTTTGAAGGGGTGATCGTATATTTGTATCCTAAGAACATTCTTTTTAACAATGCGTCAACTAAGCACACACAGAACATGCTCAATACATATGCAAAAACCAAATAACTACACAACTCACTCTACTAAAGCTAACCGAACAACTAAACCAAGGCAATACAGTAACCTAAACATTTATTAATGAATAGAGTTCTACAAACAGTTAAAAATAGCATTATATGATATTACAAAAATATCAGAATTAAAGAAAATCGCCATAAAAATTATTTAACGCGAGAAGTAAATTGTATGATCCGGAATTGGAACTTTTCCAAAAAACATGCATGAAAAATATATTTTTTTCCTCCTATTTTCAAGATATAGTCATGTTTTACATACCTTTTATACAGCTAATCCTACAATATAATAATCAATAAAAAAAATTAAAATCCTGTTTCTAATAACTTTCACCAACATGTACTGTTTGGGATACGAACACGACTTAAAACTGAAACATAACCGAAAAAATTAAATGCATAAAAAACCTGAAAAAACACACATGTATAAAAATATATGAATAAAAAATAAACACAACCTACAGTGGGACTTACCTGTGCGAACACGATATTTTTCTTAAAATACCATGAATATATTTATTATACGAATATTCTTATATTTAAAAATATATATAAATAAGTTTGTTGATAAATCAGTAAAATAATTAGTTTAACATACTGGAAAAAGAACCACCTGCTACGCAATAAATATTCCTCCTTCCAGTCGATAGTATTACATTAACAGAGATAAATATTTAAGTAAAGTTAACGCTGTTCAAATAATCCACAGTCTTTAACCTATGAAGTAAATTGCCTGTATCGTACCTGTAACAATAGAACAAAAGAATTATGTTAAAAGAATATTTTTTGTAATTTTTTTAATAGTTATAAAAAACAACACATCTGCAACACCATTCAAAACATAATCGTTTAATCAATCACCACAAATTATAATCATGAGAAAAAATACAAAACCCTATTTATTAATGAAATAAAGAGAAAATTACTATTTGTCAAAAATAAATATTTCATAACTATTAAATATATAAGCAACAATTACACCGTATCTTTCAAAATCTACAAATTCAGAATTCAGTTACAAATATACTATCTAATAGAACTGCAGATTTAAATCTTGCACTGATAAAATGAGCTACTTATGACAGTATTTATACCGCCATATACTATAGGTTTTTCTTTTATTTAATTGGTTTGACGCTATTTTACATTCCTTTATGTGTTTTCAAATTAATTTAACATAGGGCTATTATCCAATTAAATCTATCTAGTAGTCATACAACTATAAACTGTTAGAATACCACACGATGCTGAAAAAACTGTACGTTACGACTATGTAATTAATAATATACATGAAACATTACCGAGAGTCCAGACGTTTTGACATTGAGATAATTATACAAAAGCAGTATAAATGACAATTAATACACCTGAAAAAAAAAACAATTTTTTTAATTTTCTAAAACAAAAATTATTTAATTATATTAATTAATCTATATAAGTATCATCCAATAAATTCTAATAACCTTATAATAAGTGTAATGTGTTAGAATATATGATGATGCTGAAAAAAGTGTACGTTACCACGTTGTAATCACTACTGTACACGATTCAACAAGTGCATCAAAAGATGAGGTACACCTTAGCCGTCTTTTAAACTGAAAGGAATACATTAATGTGTTCTGATGCAGCACTGGCTTTGTTGGTGTTTTCACCGTCCCCCAGCAGCAGTTCTGTACATCGTTCAGTATATATCCATTATCGTGTTCAACACGCCGTTTCCTCTAGATGTTTCATCGATTACAGAACTGCGTTCGGTAGTCCGATTTTTGTAAGCAAATAATTACACGTGTGGGAAATTCGTCAGCAAATTGTTGAGATATACAATGAGAATGAATATCATACCCTACGATCATAAAAACCTGCAAAATGTTCGGAAACGGGAGAACAAATGTGAGTGACGAGCTGGTTGATAGGCGTACATAATTTATTTATTTTTTTTTTTTTATGGCCTCCTCTCACCCCTCATAGCCATTCCCAACCTCCAAGAATATTTTTCGCATCCGCAAGGAGAGTGTTCTT
This sequence comes from Lycorma delicatula, assembly GCF_047948215.1. Taxonomy (NCBI): domain Eukaryota; kingdom Metazoa; phylum Arthropoda; class Insecta; order Hemiptera; family Fulgoridae; genus Lycorma; species Lycorma delicatula. The sequence goes on from NC_134456.1 coordinate 232,651,738, forward strand.
CGTATTTTAGGATAACACTATCACCTTGAAGTGCTATGAATAAAGTGTTTGCCCACCCTTTCTTGCTCCTATCTAAGGTGCTTATCCGTCCGGATCCCTCCCTTTACATAGAAATACATGCCGACCTCGTTTTCCACGTTACCGGCGTGTTAATCTGTTGAATGGTTAACCTTGCCGGGGACAGCCTATCAGATCCAGACTCGCTTAGCACATGTCCTTCCCGCACTCCTTATAGGTTCATCATATGTCCACTTTCACCATTGCCACCATAAGTAAGCCCTGATTCCCCACTGATGTGTGTGGGTGGAGAAAACATAATAGCCATAGCGTGAACCCCCCCCCCCCTTCACCGCTGAATGACATGGTGCCAACTTTCATCCCAAGCACAATTTTTTGGGATCACCTAACTGAAAACACGATGGGTTAATCGGAAACCGTGAATGAAATGATAATGAATAACCGTCGCAGTAAAATTGGAGAAATTGCATGTGAAGATAACGACTGCGAAAGTATTGTGTATGCGAATTCTTTAAAGATAAGCTTGGTTACCCCAACATGTGTGCACAAATTGTGCCACATCTGTTGACCGACAACCACAGACATCAACTTTTCGCATCAGCTCTTTTATTTTCATCAACAATATTCCATGACTGGTCCACATGTTTTGAAAGAAATCCGCATACTGGATGAGAGCTGGCTGCTACATTACACTATTTAAACTGAGTGAGAAACACATAAATGGATACACAAAAATACAGGCAGTCAAAAGATATATATAAACATGTAGGTTTGTCTTAAAAATATATGTTTGTTTAATAGACTGGTACCTTACCTTACCTTGTTTAATAGAATGTACCTTACATTCTGATCGTCCCTCTTATTGTACTCACTGTCAAGCAGTCTTCAAAGCATCCATTTATAAATAAGTAGGGTGTTAAATGATAACAATGACATCTGAAACAACAAAAAAAATAATAATTTATAAGTATTTTAATAGTCTTAAACAAAAATTTATGATTTTATTATTAATCTATGAGCGTATTATCGAAAAAATCTATTAATCGTATGATAAGTAAAAACTGTTAGTTAATGTGAAGATGCTAACAAAACAGTACATTACCGCTATTTAAATTATACTGAACATGATATATTAATCAGCTCGAAAGTCTTGAAAGTGGCATAATTTTAAAATAAGTACAGTACTTAAATGACAAATCATGCATCTGAAACACAAATAAACATATTTTTTAAATCTCAAACAATAATCAAATATAATATTAATTAACTATACATGGATGTTTTACAATAAAATCTTATAATTTTAAATCAATATGTATAAACCAACAAAAAATATAGCACTAAGTTACTGAGAAAACTGTTTCCTACCGTTATGGAATTAATACTGAACATCATGTATTAGTCACACCGAACAGCCCTTTGAAATAGGATGAATTTAATATTAAGCAAACATTTCTATACATGTATTATATGTACCTGAAAACAAAAAAAAAGAAGTTTATTCATCAGAAATATTATCTTCATGATATTAATGAAACAATAGTTATATTATCTAATAATCGTCATAAAAAAATTATTATTACCTGTTAGAAAATATGCTGATGATAGTGAATACTTATCACAAATATTTTCTTGAATTTTAGGATCTGCATTAGAATCAGGCTGTACTTTTGAAGGGGTGATCGTATATTTGTATCCTAAGAACATTCTTTTTAACAATGCGTCAACTAAGCACACACAGAACATGCTCAATACATATGCAAAAACCAAATAACTACACAACTCACTCTACTAAAGCTAACCGAACAACTAAACCAAGGCAATACAGTAACCTAAACATTTATTAATGAATAGAGTTCTACAAACAGTTAAAAATAGCATTATATGATATTACAAAAATATCAGAATTAAAGAAAATCGCCATAAAAATTATTTAACGCGAGAAGTAAATTGTATGATCCGGAATTGGAACTTTTCCAAAAAACATGCATGAAAAATATATTTTTTTCCTCCTATTTTCAAGATATAGTCATGTTTTACATACCTTTTATACAGCTAATCCTACAATATAATAATCAATAAAAAAAATTAAAATCCTGTTTCTAATAACTTTCACCAAAATGTACTGTTTGGGATACGAACACGACTTAAAACTGAAACATAACCGAAAAAATTAAATGCATAAAAAACCTGAAAAAACACACATGTATAAAAATATATGAATAAAAAATAAACACAACCTACAGTGGGACTTACCTGTGCGAACACGATATTTTTCTTAAAATACCATGAATATATTTATTATACGAATATTCTTATATTTAAAAATATATATAAATAAGTTTGTTGATAAATCAGTAAAATAATTAGTTTAACATACTGGAAAAAGAACCACCTGCTACGCAATAAATATTCCTCCTTCCAGTCGATAGTATTACATTAACAGAGATAAATATTTAAGTAAAGTTAACGCTGTTCAAATAATCCACAGTCTTTAACCTATGAAGTAAATTGCCTGTATCGTACCTGTAACAATAGAACAAAAGAATTATGTTAAAAGAATATTTTTTGTAATTTTTTTAATAGTTATAAAAAACAACACATCTGCAACACCATTCAAAACATAATCGTTTAATCAATCACCACAAATTATAATCATGAGAAAAAATACAAAACCCTATTTATTAATGAAATAAAGAGAAAATTACTATTTGTCAAAAATAAATATTTCATAACTATTAAATATATAAGCAACAATTACACCGTATCTTTCAAAATCTACAAATTCAGAATTCAGTTACAAATATACTATCTAATAGAACTGCAGATTTAAATCTTGCACTGATAAAATGAGCTACTTATGACAGTATTTATACCGCCATATACTATAGGTTTTTCTTTTATTTAATTGGTTTGACGCTATTTTACATTCCTTTATGTGTTTTCAAATTAATTTAACATAGGGCTATTATCCAATTAAATCTATCTAGTAATCATACAACTATAAACTGTTAGAATACCACACGTTGCTGAAAAAACTGTACGTTACGACTATGTAATTAATAATATACATGAAACATTACCGAGAGTCCAGACGTTTTGACATTGAGATAATTATACAAAAGCAGTATAAATGACAATTAATACACCTGAAAAAAAAACAATTTTTTTAATTTTCTAAAACAAAAATTATTTAATTATATTAATTAATCTATATAAGTATCATCCAATAAATTCTAATAACCTTATAATAAGTGTAATGTGTTAGAATATATGATGATGCTGAAAAAAGTGTACGTTACCACGTTGTAATCACTACTGTACACGATTCAACAAGTGCATCAAAAGATGAGGTACACCTTAGCCGTCTTTTAAACTGAAAGGAATACATTAATGTGTTCTGATGCAGCACTGGCTTTGTTGGTGTTTTCACCGTCCCCCAGCAGCAGTTCTGTACATCGTTCAGTATATATCCATTATCGTGTTCAACACGCCGTTTCCTCTAGATGTTTCATCGATTACAGAACTGCGTTCGGTAGTCCGATTTTTGTAAGCAAATAATTACACGTGTGGGAAATTCGTCAGCAAATTGTTGAGATATACAATGAGAATGAATATCATACCCTACGATCATAAAAACCTGCAAAATGTTCGGAAACGGGAGAACAAATGTGAGTGACGAGCTGGTTGATAGGCGTACATAATTTATTTATTTTTTTTTTTTTATGGCCTCCTCTCACCCCTCATAGCCATTCCCAACCTCCAAGAATATTTTTCGCATCCGCAAGGAGAGTGTTCTTCGTATTTTAGGATAACACTATCACCTTGAAGTGCTATGAATAAAGTGTTTGCCCACCCTTTCTTGCTCCTATCTAAGGTGCTTATCCGTCCGGATCCCTCCCTTTACATAGAAATACATGCCGACCTCGTTTTCCACGTTACCGGCGTGTTAATCTGTTGAATGGTTAACCTTGCCGGGGACAGCCTATCAGATCCAGACTCGCTTAGCACATGTCCTTCCCGCACTCCTTATAGGTTCATCATATGTCCACTTTCACCATTGCCACCATAAGTAAGCCCTGATTCCCCACTGATGTGTGTGGGTGGAGAAAACATAATAGCCATAGCGTGAACCCCCCCCCCCTTCACCGCTGAATGACATGGTGCCAACTTTCATCCCAAGCACAATTTTTTGGGATCACCTAACTGAAAACACGATGGGTTAATCGGAAACCGTGAATGAAATGATAATGAATAACCGTCGCAGTAAAATTGGAGAAATTGCATGTGAAGATAACGACTGCGAAAGTATTGTGTATGCGAATTCTTTAAAGATAAGCTTGGTTACCCCAACATGTGTGCACAAATTGTGCCACATCTGTTGACCGACAACCACAGACATCAACTTTTCGCATCAGCTCTTTTATTTTCATCAACAATATTCCATGACTGGTCCACATGTTTTGAAAGAAATCCGCATACTGGATGAGAGCTGGCTGCTACATTACACTATTTAAACTGAGTGAGAAACACATAAATGGATACACAAAAATACAGGCAGTCAAAAGATATATATAAACATGTAGGTTTGTCTTAAAAATATATGTTTGTTTAATAGACTGGTACCTTACCTTACCTTGTTTAATAGAATGTACCTTACATTCTGATCGTCCCTCTTATTGTACTCACTGTCAAGCAGTCTTCAAAGCATCCATTTATAAATAAGTAGGGTGTTAAATGATAACAATGACATCTGAAACAACAAAAAAAATAATAATTTATAAGTATTTTAATAGTCTTAAACAAAAATTTATGATTTTATTATTAATCTATGAGCGTATTATCGAAAAAATCTATTAATCGTATGATAAGTAAAAACTGTTAGTTAATGTGAAGATGCTAACAAAACAGTACATTACCGCTATTTAAATTATACTGAACATGATATATTAATCAGCTCGAAAGTCTTGAAAGTGGCATAATTTTAAAATAAGTACAGTACTTAAATGACAAATCATGCATCTGAAACACAAATAAACATATTTTTTAAATCTCAAACAATAATCAAATATAATATTAATTAACTATACATGGATGTTTTACAATAAAATCTTATAATTTTAAATCAATATGTATAAACCAACAAAAAATATAGCACTAAGTTACTGAGAAAACTGTTTCCTACCGTTATGGAATTAATACTGAACATCATGTATTAGTCACACCGAACAGCTCTTTGAAATAGGATGAATTTAATATTAAGCAAACATTTCTATACATGTATTATATGTACCTGAAAACAAAAAAAAAGAAGTTTATTCATCAGAAATATTATCTTCATGATATTAATGAAACAATAGTTATATTATCTAATAATCGTCATAAAAAAATTATTATTACCTGTTAGAAAATATGCTGATGATAGTGAATACTTATCACAAATATTTTCTTGAATTTTAGGATCTGCATTAGAATCAGGCTGTACTTTTGAAGGGGTGATCGTATATTTGTATCCTAAGAACATTCTTTTTAACAATGCGTCAACTAAGCACACACAGAACATGCTCAATACATATGCAAAAACCAAATAACTACACAACTCACTCTACTAAAGCTAACCGAACAACTAAACCAAGGCAATACAGTAACCTAAACATTTATTAATGAATAGAGTTCTACAAACAGTTAAAAATAGCATTATATGATATTACAAAAATATCAGAATTAAAGAAAATCGCCATAAAAATTATTTAACGCGAGAAGTAAATTGTATGATCCGGAATTGGAACTTTTCCAAAAAACATGCATGAAAAATATATTTTTTTCCTCCTATTTTCAAGATATAGTCATGTTTTACATACCTTTTATACAGCTAATCCTACAATATAATAATCAATAAAAAAAATTAAAATCCTGTTTCTAATAACTTTCACCAAAATGTACTGTTTGGGATACGAACACGACTTAAAACTGAAACATAACCGAAAAAATTAAATGCATAAAAAACCTGAAAAAACACACATGTATAAAAATATATGAATAAAAAATAAACACAACCTACAGTGGGACTTACCTGTGCGAACACGATATTTTTCTTAAAATACCATGAATATATTTATTATACGAATATTCTTATATTTAAAAATATATATAAATAAGTTTGTTGATAAATCAGTAAAATAATTAGTTTAACATACTGGAAAAAGAACCACCTGCTACGCAATAAATATTCCTCCTTCCAGTCGATAGTATTACATTAACAGAGATAAATATTTAAGTAAAGTTAACGCTGTTCAAATAATCCACAGTCTTTAACCTATGAAGTAAATTGCCTGTATCGTACCTGTAACAATAGAACAAAAGAATTATGTTAAAAGAATATTTTTTGTAATTTTTTTAATAGTTATAAAAAACAACACATCTGCAACACCATTCAAAACATAATCGTTTAATCAATCACCACAAATTATAATCATGAGAAAAAATACAAAACCCTATTTATTAATGAAATAAAGAGAAAATTACTATTTGTCAAAAATAAATATTTCATAACTATTAAATATATAAGCAACAATTACACCGTATCTTTCAAAATCTACAAATTCAGAATTCAGTTACAAATATACTATCTAATAGAACTGCAGATTTAAATCTTGCACTGATAAAATGAGCTACTTATGACAGTATTTATACCGCCATATACTATAGGTTTTTCTTTTATTTAATTGGTTTGACGCTATTTTACATTCCTTTATGTGTTTTCAAATTAATTTAACATAGGGCTATTATCCAATTAAATCTATCTAGTAATCATACAACTATAAACTGTTAGAATACCACACGTTGCTGAAAAAACTGTACGTTACGACTATGTAATTAATAATATACATGAAACATTACCGAGAGTCCAGACGTTTTGACATTGAGATAATTATACAAAAGCAGTATAAATGACAATTAATACACCTGAAAAAAAAACAATTTTTTTAATTTTCTAAAACAAAAATTATTTAATTATATTAATTAATCTATATAAGTATCATCCAATAAATTCTAATAACCTTATAATAAGTGTAATGTGTTAGAATATATGATGATGCTGAAAAAAGTGTACGTTACCACGTTGTAATCACTACTGTACACGATTCAACAAGTGCATCAAAAGATGAGGTACACCTTAGCCGTCTTTTAAACTGAAAGGAATACATTAATGTGTTCTGATGCAGCACTGGCTTTGTTGGTGTTTTCACCGTCCCCCAGCAGCAGTTCTGTACATCGTTCAGTATATATCCATTATCGTGTTCAACACGCCGTTTCCTCTAGATGTTTCATCGATTACAGAACTGCGTTCGGTAGTCCGATTTTTGTAAGCAAATAATTACACGTGTGGGAAATTCGTCAGCAAATTGTTGAGATATACAATGAGAATGAATATCATACCCTACGATCATAAAAACCTGCAAAATGTTCGGAAACGGGAGAACAAATGTGAGTGACGAGCTGGTTGATAGGCGTACATAATTTATTTTTTTTTTTTTTTTTATGGCCTCCTCTCACCCCTCATAGCCATTCCCAACCTCCAAGAATATTTTTCGCATCCGCAAGGAGAGTGTTCTTCGTATTTTAGGATAACACTATCACCTTGAAGTGCTATGAATAAAGTGTTTGCCCACCCTTTCTTGCTCCTATCTAAGGTGCTTATCCGTCCGGATCCCTCCCTTTACATAGAAATACATGCCGACCTCGTTTTCCACGTTACCGGCGTGTTAATCTGTTGAATGGTTAACCTTGCCGGGGACAGCCTATCAGATCCAGACTCGCTTAGCACATGTCCTTCCCGCACTCCTTATAGGTTCATCATATGTCCACTTTCACCATTGCCACCATAAGTAAGCCCTGATTCCCCACTGATGTGTGTGGGTGGAGAAAACATAATAGCCATAGCGTGAACCCCCCCCCCCTTCACCGCTGAATGACATGGTGCCAACTTTCATCCCAAGCACAATTTTTTGGGATCACCTAACTGAAAACACGATGGGTTAATCGGAAACCGTGAATGAAATGATAATGAATAACCGTCGCAGTAAAATTGGAGAAATTGCATGTGAAGATAACGACTGCGAAAGTATTGTGTATGCGAATTCTTTAAAGATAAGCTTGGTTACCCCAACATGTGTGCACAAATTGTGCCACATCTGTTGACCGACAACCACAGACATCAACTTTTCGCATCAGCTCTTTTATTTTCATCAACAATATTCCATGACTGGTCCACATGTTTTGAAAGAAATCCGCATACTGGATGAGAGCTGGCTGCTACATTACACTATTTAAACTGAGTGAGAAACACATAAATGGATACACAAAAATACAGGCAGTCAAAAGATATATATAAACATGTAGGTTTGTCTTAAAAATATATGTTTGTTTAATAGACTGGTACCTTACCTTACCTTGTTTAATAGAATGTACCTTACATTCTGATCGTCCCTCTTATTGTACTCACTGTCAAGCAGTCTTCAAAGCATCCATTTATAAATAAGTAGGGTGTTAAATGATAACAATGACATCTGAAACAACAAAAAAAATAATAATTTATAAGTATTTTAATAGTCTTAAACAAAAATTTATGATTTTATTATTAATCTATGAGCGTATTATCGAAAAAATCTATTAATCGTATGATAAGTAAAAACTGTTAGTTAATGTGAAGATGCTAACAAAACAGTACATTACCGCTATTTAAATTATACTGAACATGATATATTAATCAGCTCGAAAGTCTTGAAAGTGGCATAATTTTAAAATAAGTACAGTACTTAAATGACAAATCATGCATCTGAAACACAAATAAACATATTTTTTAAATCTCAAACAATAATCAAATATAATATTAATTAACTATACATGGATTTTTACAATAAAATCTTATAATTTTAAATCAATATGTATAAACCAACAAAAAATATAGCACTAAGTTACTGAGAAAACTGTTTCCTACCGTTATGGAATTAATACTGAACATCATGTATTAGTCACACCGAACAGCTCTTTGAAATAGGATGAATTTAATATTAAGCAAACATTTCTATACATGTATTATATGTACCTGAAAAAAAAAAAAAGAAGTTTATTCATCAGAAATATTATCTTCATGATATTAATGAAACAATAGTTATATTATCTAATAATCGTCATAAAAAAATTATTATTACCTGTTAGAAAATATGCTGATGATAGTGAATACTTATCACAAATATTTTCTTGAATTTTAGGATCTGCATTAGAATCAGGCTGTACTTTTGAAGGGGTGATCGTATATTTGTATCCTAAGAACATTCTTTTTAACAATGCGTCAACTAAGCACACACAGAACATGCTCAATACATATGCAAAAACCAAATAACTACACAACTCACTCTACTAAAGCTAACCGAACAACTAAACCAAGGCAATACAGTAACCTAAACATTTATTAATGAATAGAGTTCTACAAACAGTTAAAAATAGCATTATATGATATTACAAAAATATCAGAATTAAAGAAAATCGCCATAAAAATTATTTAACGCGAGAAGTAAATTGTATGATCCGGAATTGGAACTTTTCCAAAAAACATGCATGAAAAATATATTTTTTTCCTCCTATTTTCAAGATATAGTCATGTTTTACATACCTTTTATACAGCTAATCCTACAATATAATAATCAATAAAAAAAATTAAAATCCTGTTTCTAATAACTTTCACCAAAATGTACTGTTTGGGATACGAACACGACTTAAAACTGAAACATAACCGAAAAAATTAAATGCATAAAAAACCTGAAAAAACACACATGTATAAAAATATATGAATAAAAAATAAACACAACCTACAGTGGGACTTACCTGTGCGAACACGATATTTTTCTTAAAATACCATGAATATATTTATTATACGAATATTCTTATATTTAAAAATATATATAAATAAGTTTGTTGATAAATCAGTAAAATAATTAGTTTAACATACTGGAAAAAGAACCACCTGCTACGCAATAAATATTCCTCCTTCCAGTCGATAGTATTACATTAACAGAGATAAATATTTAAGTAAAGTTAACGCTGTTCAAATAATCCACAGTCTTTAACCTATGAAGTAAATTGCCTGTATCGTACCTGTAACAATAGAACAAAAGAATTATGTTAAAAGAATATTTTTTGTAATTTTTTTAATAGTTATAAAAAACAACACATCTGCAACACCATTCAAAACATAATCGTTTAATCAATCACCACAAATTATAATCATGAGAAAAAATACAAAACCCTATTTATTAATGAAATAAAGAGAAAATTACTATTTGTCAAAAATAAATATTTCATAACTATTAAATATATAAGCAACAATTACACCGTATCTTTCAAAATCTACAAATTCAGATCTCAGTTAAAAATATACTATCTAATAGAACTGCAGATTTAAATCTTGCACTGATAAAATTAGCTACTTAAGACAGTATTTAAGAAAAGAACGTAATTAATATATATTCTGAATATGAGCCAAAACGGGCCAGAACTACAATTTTTCGAAATAACACGATCCCAGCTCCACCTACCGGATCCATTTTTTACAAAAATATTTCGTTTATCTTAACTAATATATATTCTGAATATGAGCCAAAACGGGCCAGAACTACAATTTTTCGAAATAACACGATCCCAGCGCCACCTACCGGATCCATTTTTTACAAAAAATTTTTTCGTTTAATTTAACCGATATATATTCTGAATATGAGCCAAAACGGGCCAGAACTACAATTTTTCGAAATAACACGATCCCAGCGCCACCTACCGGATCCATTTTTTACAAAAATATTTCGTTTAATTTAACCAATATATATTCTGAATATGAGGCAAAACGGGCCAGAACTACAATTTTTCGAAATAACACGATCCCAGCGCCACCTACCGGATCCATTTTTTACAAAAATATTTCGTTCATCTTAACTAATATATATTCTGAATATGAGCCAAAACGGGCCAGAACTACAATTTTTCGAAATAACACGATCCCAGCGCCACCTACCGGATCCATTTTTTACAAAAATATTTCGTTTATCTTAACTAATATATATTTTTCACTTTTCTAGAAATATAGAGATGAAAGAAACTAAACATGAATATAACATTATATTTCATTAAAATTAAAATCTCTTGATATAAATGAAAAATATAGTAGCTCAGAGCATAAATAATGTAATGCGATGTAACTATTGTATGTTTCTATCTCTTAAATGATTTAAATTTTTTGTTACGAATAAAAAGGGGAAGTTCCGTCAGACTTCAAAAAAAGTGTTATATCCATGATACCAAAGAAAGCAGGAGCAGATAAATGTGAAGAATACAGAACAATTAGTTTTACTAGTCATGCATCAAAAATCTTAACTAGAATTTTATACAGAAGAATTGAGAGGAGAGTGGAAGAAGTGTCAGGAGAAGACCAATTTGGTTTCAGGAAAAGTATAGGGACAAGAGAAGCAATTTTAAGCCTCAGAATAATAGCAGAAGGAAGATTAAAGAAAAACAAACCGACATACTTGGCATTTATAGACGTAGAAAAGGCATTCGATAACGTAAGACTAGAATAAAATATTCAACATTTTAAATTAACTACGGTTCAAATACGGAGATATAAGAACAATTTCTAACATTTACAGGAACCAAACAGCAACAGTAATAATTGAAGAACATAAGAAAGAAGCCGTAATAAGAAAGGGAGTCCGACAAGGATGTTCCCTACCTCGGTTACCTTTTAATCTTTACATGGAACTAGCGGTTAATGATGTGAAAGAACAATTTAGATTCGGAGTAACAGTACAAGGTGAAAAGATAAAGATGCTACCATTTGCCGATGATATAGTAATTCTAGCCGAGAGTAAAAAGGATTTAGAAGAAACAATGAACGGCATAGATGAAGTCCTACGCAAGAACTATCGCATGAAAATAAACAAGAACAAAACGAAAGTAATGAAATGTAATAGAAATGACAAAGATGGACCACTGAATGTGAAAATAGGAGGAGAAAAGATTACGGAGGTAGAAGAATTTTGTTATTTGGGAAGTAGAATTACTAAAGATGGACGAAGCAGGAGCGATATAAAATGCCGAATAGCACAGGCGAAACGAGCCTTCAGTTAGAAATATAATTTGTTTCCATCAAAAATTAATTTAAATGTCGGGAAAAGATTTTTGAAAGTATATGTTTGGAGCGTCGTTTTATATGGAAGTGAAACTTGGACGATCGGAGTATCTGAGAAAAAAAGATTAGAAACTTTTGAAATGTAGTGCTATAGGAGAATATTAAAAATCAGATGGGTGGATAAAGTGACAAATGAAGAGGTGTTGCGGCAAATAGATGAAGAAAGAAGCATTTGGAAAAATGTAGCTAAAAGAAGAGACAGACTTATAGGCCACATATTAAGGCATCCTGGAATATTCGCTTTAATATTGGAGGGACAGGTAGAAGGAAAACATTGTCAGGCAGGCCACGTTTGGAATATGTAAAACAAATTGTTAGGGATGTAGGATGTAGGGGGTATACCGAAATGAAAAGACTAGCAGTAGATAAGGAATCTTGGAGAGCTGCATCAAACCAGTCAAATGGCTAAAGACAAAAAAAAGTTACGAATTATGTTATATTTAAGTACATAATTTCTATAAGTTTTCGAAAAAGTACAAATAGATTAATGAACGATTTGTTTTTATTTAAAATGAAGAAACGGTTACATCTTTTCATTTTTATCTTTGTCTAAAATTACATCTGTCTGCTTAATATAGAATTTTATTAACTCTTACATTATATTTGATAAAATCTTCTATAAATGATGATCTGTTCTGAAATTTACACAGTAATCAGGTTTCCATTAATTAAAAGTTATAGAAATTTTGAAAAATAAAGTTAGATAAACGATAGAAAACTTGTGTGATTGTGTTTAAAAGGTGTTTTTTTTAATTATTAAAAAATACTCATGAAATAAAATTATAATTACTCATATTAAACAGAAGAAATAACAGAAAACAATGGTTTATGTTATGCCCAAATAAAAAATACTGAAATAACAATAAACAATATTAATCTATTTTGTTTATTTAAGAATAAATAAATAAATTTGAGATCATGTAATCTCAAATAAAGAGATTCAAATTATTGCTTTAAAACAGCATAAATTCTACCAGTCTTTCTCAATAATTGGTAAAATAAGTCTCTGATATAAGTAGTAATTTCATGCTGCTGTTACTAGTTTAACAATTCAACTGTAAATATAAAAAATGAAACATTCGGTTTCATATCAAATAAGATTGTAGAGAAAATTTCAACTGCCTACAATGAATAATCTTGGATTATTTAACGTAACACCCAATTTCATTCTGTTGCAACAACTTTAACAATTCTACTGTAAATATGATATGAAACATTCAGTTTCGCATTAAATAAAATTACAGGAAAAATTTCAACAGCTTACAATGAATAATGTTACATTATGTAAGGTAGCAGCCATTTAATTTCATCATCTTTTTTTAAAATTCAATCTAAAGTATAGAAAAAAATGTTACAGAAATAAATAGTAAATATAGCGAAAAAACTGAAAATGTTGATACATAAAAATGTTTAATTACATTACTGTAATAGAAAAAAGAAAGAATGTGTCATCATAAAAGCATGGAACATTCTAGAAAAAACTATTTTTTATCAAACATATCATATTAATTAAAAATATAATACAAAATATATCATCATATAATTCAATCGATGCATATTTATACTAAAAATAGATAAAATATTAAATGAATTATTATACTTCATCGCATTTTATAATTTTGAACAAAGTCATGTGCCATGTTATCTTATAAAACGCAGTAAGCATTTACGTTAAAGTTTTAATTAAATAATTCAATTTAAAATACTTAAAACTATAAAATAATATTATTTATTAAATTCCTAGCATTAATATGTTGTATTCAATAAGCTTACCCTAATTTTAACTTAAAATGGTCAGTTTTACATTTTATTTTAAAGTAACGACGGATTTGAAGGTAACTGCTCCGTAATCGCGACGACGAAGAGATACGTTAACCGACTAACGTGGAAAACAAGACCGTCCTTATCTTCCCTTAATTTCTTCTTCTTAACTGAATTTATAACCTTTAATTTTAATGAATGAATAGTTTTTATTTATTTATGAATTTTTATTATAATTATAAGTGAATTGAATTTTTATTTATAATAAATATTATTTTATTATAATTTATAAAAATAATGTAATTTTTATTTTCATAAAAATAATAGAAATAGTCATCAATAAAAACAACTGTGATCAATGCAGCATTATGTATATATGTAGCAAATTTTATTTGATCATATGTTCGGGCAAAGATAGGTTATGTGAAATTAAATCAGTAGTAAGGAGTAAAAAAAATTGAGAGAACGTTTAAAAAACAATGGTTGTAGAATATTTTAAGAAAATCTTGTTTAATGGTTTTTTGGTTACTAATAATTAAATACGACTATTATAATTTAACCAAATTATTATTGAATTTTAAGATTGAAAGGTTAGACTACGTTCACGTTCGTTTTTAACTGTTTTATTTTCAGTTTTACTGTGTGTTGTTTAAATAGAAGATATGAAATGTAAGTTGTAGATTGTACTAAATGTTAACAAAAAATATATATTAGAATTTCTACCCGGCTTCGCACGAGCTCTGTTCATTAACTTTGTTATCTTTCTTTTACAGGAAAAATATTATTCTGTTGATGAATTTTTGGTAATACTAATCAAAAATATGAGTTTTCTGCATCCCGTTCAACGTGTACGTAAATATGTGCTCAAAACAATTTCCAATGTATATATATATATATATATATATATATATATATATATATATATATATATATTTATATAATTTATTTTTATATTTGTTACTTATACTGACGTGATCTATATAATGTACTATATTTCAATCAAAATAAAGTTTTATTTTTCGTTTACATATGAAAGTCTTTAGGTATTGATAAATTTTACTAAATATTCATAAAAAAGAATTTTTACTCGGCTTCGCACGGTTAGTTAATAAATAGAATTAGATATCTTGTTTTAATAGACAAATTTTTTTTTAATCGTCAGCATTATATTATTGACTATGTTGAAGTTAATTTATTTAAAATTTTCTTTAAAACCTAGCCGGGAATCAAACCAGAGACTTTTCGGTTTAATAGCCGAGCATGCTTCTATCTAGACTGTCTTTAACATTTGTGTTTTTATAAAACAAATTATATGATATCGATTAATTATAAAATTTTAAAACTTTATATTTAGACACATTTATTTTTCTGACTCAACAGAATATCGATTCCGGGAAAATCGCTTACATAAGTGTGTATGTTGGAATTTATTACGCTTAATGGGTGAAGTGAATAAAAAAAATTTACTTTCTCGTCCGTTTTTAGTAAAAAAATTCGCTTCTTGTGAAAAAAAATTAAAATTTTTTGGAGTTACAACATTCGGAGTATTTATCGGCCTGAGTATTTTCTGTAAAATATACATAAATATTTTTTAATATCTGTAAATATTTAAATGAATTGAATAAAAAGCTTCTTTTTTCTTCTAATAATTACTACAGAAATCTTAATGCTACCTTAGATCAACCTGAAAAGTAGAATCAAGTTCTGCGCGTTGTAAAATGGCTGGGTTAATGTATATGCGTAATCACAAAATTATGTAGAGCATAGGTCTATCAGCGCTACGTATAAAAAACTTAATTTTTTCAGCAAAATCATTTAAATATTTATGTAATCGGTTTTCTGCTGATGTAAATAAAGAAAAGGGTGAAGGATTAAATTCTTATCAGAAGATAAAAATATTTCTTTGACCCGGGGTTTCAAAGCTGCATCAGCGAATATTGTAGCAGTAGTATAATATGTCCACATACGGCATCAATTCGACCTTGACCCCCTCATCAGAAAGCTGGAAAATTAAAGGGAGACCACCCCTCCACAATTACTTCCTGTTTTTTGTTAAATTTTTACGCTGAAAGAGTGCATTCACTGTAAAATACATAGTAAAACACGGGTTTGAAATGACCCCAAAAATTACAACAAAGAACAATAAATTTTGTCAAGGGATCAAAGGTTGATTTTTTTTTTTTATTTTGTCTTTTGATTTTAAAATTATTCCTTTATTTTTGTTTAATTTGTTTATATTTTTTATTTTGGGTTGGTTTACTTTTATTTTTTTATTCGATGTGATTTTTAAATTGTTATTCTTCAGGATTTTTTGAATCGATTTTCTAGATTTTGTTATTATAATTATAGTATATTGGATAGTGATTGATTTGAATATTTTATTTCTGTAGGTTTATTAGGTTTTTTAAGGTGACTTGGTTGTTTTTATAAGTATACTTTAAATATTCTTTGCATATTTTTTTTTTTTGTTCAGGTAGCTTAATTTTAAAGCTTAACATTGAAAATGCTACTATGATTTTTTTCACTTTCTTGTGGACAATCTAACTGCAGTAATTTTGTGCAAATCACTTTATAATTTTCCCTAAAAAAACTCGACCCAAAATCTCGGTCGAGTTCGTTTACGGCCAAAATCGGACCATGGAAATGGAAATGGGGTGGCTTTTTCGAAAAAATAAAATATTCCTAAACTTTTTTTATTAGTAAATATCGATTTCGTTTAAACTTTTTACTTTTCCTTGAATAAAGGCCTAAAATGTATCTTAGTAAGGTTTTTTGATATCACCAACCATTGGCCCAGGGGGTGGAAAAAATAGGGTTTTGAAAACAAAATTTTTACTTCCCTTAATAGGCACAGTATCGAATCGGTTTAAAGTGGTCGTTAGTTCTCTAAACATTACTTAAAACTTTTTTTTAAACAATTTTCGATGTAACCAACTCTTACGGCAAGGATGACTAAAATGTTGCTGGAATTGTAAGATGGGGCTTGTCGTATGCTAAATATCTGAAACTTTTTTCACATGCAAACATTGTCGTATGATGTAAATTTGAAGTTTTTCTTAACTTTAAGGTGGAAATTTTGTTTATCCCCTGCAAAAAACCCAAATGTTTTGGATTTTGGGCTTTTTTTAACACTTTTGGTCAAGTCGATTGCAATCAAAAGGGGAGGTGCACAATTGTATGTTTACAACAGTCCTAAATCCAAAATTTCAACATTCTACATCTAATCGTTTTTGAGTTATGCGAGATACACTCGCACATACGTACGTACAGACGTCACGCCGAAAATAGTCAAAATGGATTCAAGAATGGTCAAATAGAAATTTCCGTTGAAATCTGAAAACCGAAATTTTTCGCGTTCACAATTCTTCCTCTACTTCGTACAAGGATACAAAACTCGAGATTTATAAACAACAGTTAATCATTTTAATTGATCCCAAATTATTTTTATTGGTAACTGGTCCCTTGTTATTGAATTCACTACTGTAACAATTCGATTTCGCAGATCTTGAAGAGTAGCAGGCTTAATTGGTACAACCCTTGGATTAGTTTAGTGGTTAACTCGTCATCGCAAATCAGCTGATTTCGAAGTAGAGAGTTCTAGGGCTCAAATCCTAGCAAAGGCACCTTTTGACAGATTTGAATACTAGATAGTGGATACCAGTGTTCTTTGGTGGTTGGGATTCAATTAACCACACATCTCAGGAATGATCGACCTGAGACTCTACAAGACTACACTTCATTTACATTCATACATATCATCCTCATTCATCTACTGAATTAATACCTTACGGTAGTTCCGGAGGCTAAAGGCTAAACAGAAAAAAGTTATTAACACTGAAGTAAAAGCTTTTATATATATATATATTTTTTTTTTTTTCTTCTTATATTGTAATGTCGACATATTACAAAATAGAATTATAAACGAGTGTTCAGGTTTAAAGTAATAAAAAATATTACATTTGCTATTTAAAAATTAAAGAGGTAAAATATTTAATTTAATAGAACGTAATAACATTAAAAATGCCGATCTTATAAAAATAAAATTTATAAAAAAATACAAATATAAAATTGTAACGACACGCTTATAATAAATTATCAGATGAAAAACAAGTTTAAATTTAATATTGTATTATAATACAATACGAATAGGATAGGGCATCTTACACTATATCAACTCATCACTTTACATCTAAAAGACTTGAAAATAATGACGTGATATTTAAAAATTAAAGGTCCGATGTTTACTCTAATATAAATGAATGTGTTAAAACTTACAAGGCTGAAGAACAACATGTGAAAGTTGTTTTTGTAACTATTGAAAGCCATTTAGCCGTACTGGGAAAGAATTTTAAAAAGTATTTTCTTTCTGGCGAATCCTGATGGCAAGTTACAAGCAGGTTAGGGATCCATTTCAAAATACTCCCAAAGGGCTGTCAACTGCTGAAGAAGAAATCTTCATAGACTTTTTTTGCCACAGCTAGTGGCGAAATCAAAAGACAGTTTAGTAATAAATCACTCTTTGAATTTTGGGCAGGGGTGGATGATGAGTTTTCTGCACTAAAATTCTGCCATTCAACAGTCTATAAAAATTGGTTTATTAAATGTGATTTCAGCTACTAGTATTTTGCTTACTTAACATTCTAATTTTCAAATTACTTTTCTTTTTTTTGAGATGGGCATCATTACTTTGGCCATTTTGTCTTATGAGAATGGAAATCTGTAGCGTATGAAAACTGTCATGCCTGACCAAATTTTGAACCCAGGACCTCCAGATGAAAGACTGAAACACTAAAAACCAGATTTTGAACCCAGGACCTCCAGATGAAAGACTGAAACACTAAAATTACTACAACATTTTAGATCTTCCTCCATGATTTAGGTTTGCAAAAAAATTCAGTTTAGTAAAAGGATAATATTTAAAAAATCATCTTTCTGTCAGGAAAAAATGTTGGTTAAAACGAATTATCAATTCAATGTATAACATAATTTCAAAATTTAGACCAGGAGCATTAGACATTGATTTTGGAAAAATTTGTGGTACTTTTTCTATCTCCCTCTTTAAAAGTTTGCAAATTTTTTGCCTGGAAATAACTCAAAGTAGCAGAAAACATTGATATTAACAATAACCAGGTTGGAGAAATAACCTAGTAACCCGATATAACTATTTATGTTTATTTATTTTATAAATTTATATTTATAAACTAACCAAACTTAAGCTGTACTTGGTTCGCTTGCTAACCTTGACTAATAAACAGTAATGTTTTCAGTATTTAAATAATAAATTCAGTAATTATTGCAATTATTTATTATTTAAATAATCAAAATATTACTGTTAATTAGTTGAGGTTAGCAAGTTTAAGTTAAGTTTGGTTATAATATATCTATAATTATAAGCAATAATGCTTATATTATTAATATGTTAATATAGAGAATGTTTAAAATGTTTGGTATAAAACAGCATGTTAGTGTGTCATTGCGTTACAGGGTTATTTCTGCAAACTGGTTATTGTTAACATCAAAATTTCCTGCTATTTTTGGTTGTTTCTAGGTGAAAAACTTGCAAACATTTGGGAGGGGAGAGAAAAAATTACCAAGTACTTTTTCGTTTTATACCACCCAAAAATTCTTGCCCAAATCAACTCAAAAATAATTATGTTGAATAAAACAATTTTTAGGTGAGAAAACAGGGGAAAAAAATTTATTTTCAATTTTTAAAAAATGTTTTTTTTTGTCAAGAATCTTATTGATAAAAAATTTAATAAACATTATTGCTTATAATTATAGATATAAATTAACATAACTTTATGTATGTTGTCCTGCTTTGTTTTACCTCCCTGTTATCTCTAGACTGAATAGATGAAATTTTTCAGTAATTTTTATATATATAAGATATTGATGTCGTTTAATTTTTATCACAATTTATCAAGGGAAAAGGGATACAAATCTCATAACTACCATAACCAAAAATGTTACTCAAACAGTAGATAAATTTTGTCATATAATTAAATGCTTCTTCAATAGCTAAGATAGTTTCTGATTATGTTGGTTGGGTCTTATTCAAATTCCAATAAAGGCGTAGGGGCAGAAAACAGTTTTTGGTTTTTTCTTTTACTTGCTCAAAGTCAAATTCTTATATTTAGGTTATTCCGTTACATTAGTATGTCACTTTGGTTATGTATTATGGCAATTTAATTATGGATGTGTGATAGCCTAATTTTTTGCTTTGTTTCATCATTTATGTTTTGCTTTATCTTCAGACAGGATTCACTGATTTTTTATGAAATTTTATTACTTACATAGCATAGTGTTGTACGTTCCAAGTGTGGATGTGTAGATATTAACAAATCAGATACCATTTAATTTTGGTTACTACAAGTTAAGGGATGGGGAGATACAGTCCCATATCACAAAATTTTACTTAAAGAGTAGAATAACCTTTATGTATAATTCTTTACTTATACTTTAATGTTCAACCTCACTTGGACAAAACTTCAAATAATTTTCCTGGTGAAGTTGAGTAAGTTATGCAACTCCTTGCCAGCTTTAAATTATTTTGTAATTATCATTTGACATGGTAATATTTTTTCTGTAAAAGAAATTGCTTTTAATTCTATTTTATAAAAGTTAGCGGGAAGACCTTTTAAATGAATCTGTAATCTAATAAAAATTGTAGTTAGTTTCTGTGCTCAGATTGCTTTAGATTTGATAGAGATGTATATTATCATTTTTTTGAGAGACTGACTATAGAGACTTTTTAAGAGAGTGACTATTGTTTTTAGCAAAAATAACCAGGTAATTTTACATATTCCTCACATCTATCAATAAATTGCAGCCCGGTTTACTTTGCACCGCAAAAGTTGAACCTTTATTAATGTTTTAATAAATGCCTTGTATATAAAAATAGTTAGTTCAAACCAAAAGAGACACATGTATTTTTAAAATATGTTAAAAAAGTAACACGTTAGAATTTTAAAATCTATTGAATTTATTATGTAATTAATACAATTCAAAGTATAAAAAATAAGTTAAAAACTTTTTCTTTCATCTGTTGTTTGGCTGGGTTGTTTCTATTCTTAAAACCTTTCTGTTGTGTGCTAATTTTTTAACCTTATTATATTTACTGCATTCTACATTTTCTGATATCTCTTTCAAATATTGCACTTTTATCTTACTCCACAATTTTAATCTCAATTTATCTTTTATTTATTGAACATTCTTTCTTTCCTTTCCTATTAATTTTATGTCCTCTTCATTTAAAATTTGAAACATTGTGTAACATAATGTTTGAAAAGTTTCTATTTTTCTTTATTTTCATTTTAGTTTCATGTTTCACTCTATACAGTGCTACGATTCATACAAATATTTTAGAGAATTTCTTTCTGATTCATAGATCTCAATTTGATACGAACAGATTTAACTACATTTATAAACTCAAGAAAAATTTTGAACCCAATCACCAGCAGGAAAAATCACGTTGACATTCTTGTGGAATGTAAAAGACCCATTTATTTTTGATACTCCACCATACAGTTCTCATTTGGCCCCATCTGATATCCACTTTAGTCCACTTAAGGAGGCAGTCATAAAAGTTTAATGGCAATGACAATGTCAAGGAAAAATTGGCTCTGACATCAAAACAAAAATTTCTACATGCAGGCATAAATAAGCTGATTCAGAGGTGTTTAAAAGTGAAAGAAGTCACATTTTAGCTGCAGAGCAATTTTTGTCTTTATTTATTAATAACCCTTGTAAAACAACATGAATAATTGAAAACTAGAAAAATTGAAAATGAAACAAAATCTTTTTTTTCAGATGTGTGAGTTATCATTTATACTATCTATTTTTGTAAAATTATCACACTTTCAAAACTTTTCGACTATCGGTAATGTATCATGTACATTATTAATTACATAGTCATAACGTACAGTTTTTTTAGCATCGTCTGGTGTTCTAACAGTTTATAGTATGATTACTATATACAGTTTATATATGATCACTAGATTTTATTGGATAATAGCCCTACAGTTAAATTAAGTTCAAAAAAATTTCAAATAACCTAAAGGAGTGGAGAATACTGTCAGGCGAATTAAATAACAAAAAAAAACTATTGTAAATACTACTTTTATGGCAGTATAAATACTGTCATAAACAGCTCATTTTAGCAGTGCACGATTGAAAAATGCAGATAGTACATTTTTAAGTAAATTCTGCATTCATAGATTTTCAACAATACGGTGTAATTGTTGCTTATATATATTTAATAGTTCTGGAATATTTATTTTGGATAAATAATAATTTTCTTTTTATTTGATTAATAAATAGATTTTTGTTTTTTTACTCATGATTATAATTTGTAGTAATTGATTATACTATTATGTTGTGAATGCAGATCTATCCTTTTTATTAAACTATTAAAATAAACACAAAAATTATATTTTTTTAGAATCATTCTTTTGTTTTTTGTTACAGGTCCGATACTGGTAATTTACTACATAGGTTAAAGATTGTGGATCATTTTAACAGCATTAATGTGACTTAAATATTTATTTCTGTTAATGTAATACTAACGATTGGAAGGAGAAATACTTATTTTGTAGCTGGTGCTCCTTTTTCCAGTATATTAAACTAATTTTTTTACGATTTCATCAGCAATCTTGTTTATATTTATTTTGTTAATATGTGAATATTCAGATAAATATATGCATGGTATTTTAAGAAAAATATCGTGTTCGCCCCGGTAAGTTCCTCTGTAGGTTGTGTTTATTTTTTAGTTATGTGTGTTTTTTCTGGTTTTGTATGCATTTTATTCATTTGGTTAAGTTTACTTATGTCGCGTTAATACACTTTCGTAAAAATTATTAGAAACTGGATTTTAATTTTTTTATTGATTATTATATTGTATAATTAGCTGTACAAAAGGTATGTAAAACATGAGTATATCTTGAAAAGAATTGGAAAAAAAAAATTTTTCATGCATGTTTTTTAAAAAATTCCAATTCCGATTCATATAATTTACTTCTTGCATTGAATAATTTTTAGGGGGATTTTCTTTTATTCAGATTGTTTTGTAATATCATATATGCTATTTTTAACTGTTATTTTAGTAATTTTCTCTTTATTTCATTAATAAATAGGGTTTTGTATTTTTTCTCATGATTATAATTTTTGGTGATTGATTAAACGATTATGTTTTGAATGGTGTTGCAGATGTGTTGTTTTTTATAACTATTAAAAAAATTACAAAAAATATTCTTTTAACATAATTCTTTTGTTCTATTGTTACAGGTACGATACAGGCAATTTACTTCAAAGGTTAAAGACTGTGGATTATTTGAACAGCGTTAACTTTACTTAAATATTTATCTCTGTTAATGTAATACTATCGACTGGAAGGAGGAATATTTATTTCGTAGCAGGTGGTTCTTTTTCCAGTATGTTAAACTAATTATTTTACTGATTTATCAACAAACTTATTTATATATATTTTTAAATATAAGAATATTCGTATAATAAATATATTCATGGTATTTTAAGAAAAATATCGTGTTCGCCCAGGTAAGTCCCACTGTAGGTTGTGTTTATTTTTTATTCATATATTTTTATACATGTGTGTTTTTTCAGGTTTTTTATGCATTTAATTTTTTCGGTTATGTTTCAGTTTTAAGTCGTGTTCGTATCCCAAACAGTACACTTTGGTGAAAGTTATTAGAAACAGGATTTTAATTTTTTTTATTGATTATTATATTGTAGGATTAGCTGTATAAAAGGTATGTAAAACATGACTATATCTTGAAAATAGGAGGAAAAAAAAATATTTTTCATGCATGTTTTTTGGAAAAGTTCCAATTCCGGATCATACAATTTACTTCTCGCGTTAAATAATTTTTATGGCGATTTTCTTTAATTCTGATATTTTTGTAATATCATATAATGCTATTTTTAACTGTTTGTAGAACTCTATTCATTAATAAATGTTTAGGTTACTGTATTGCCTTGGTTTAGTTGTTCGGTTAGCTTTAGTAGAGTGAGTTGTGTAGTTATTTGGTTTTTGCATATGTATTGAGCATGTTCTGTGTGTGCTTAGTTGACGCATTGTTAAAAAGAATGTTCTTAGGATACAAATATACGATCACCCCTTCAAAAGTACAGCCTGATTCTAATGCAGATCCTAAAATTCAAGAAAATATTTGTGATAAGTATTCACTATCATCAGCATATTTTCTAACAGGTAATAATAATTTTTTTATGATGATTATTAGATAATATAACTATTGTTTCATTAATATCATGAAGATAATATTTCTGATGAATAAACTTCTTTTTTTTTGTTTTCAGGTACATATGTTACATGTATAGAAATGTTTGCTTAATATTAAATTCATCCTATTTCAAAGAGCTGTTCGGTGTGACTAATACATGATGTTCAGTATTAATTCCATAACGGTAGGAAACATTTTTCTCAGTAACTTAGTGCTATATTTTTTGTTGGTTTATACATATTGATTTAAAATTATAAGATTTTATTGTAAAACATCCATGTATAGTTAATTAATATTATATTTGATTATTGTTTGAGATTTAAAAAAAATGTTTATTTGTGTTTCAGATGCATGATTTGTCATTTAAGTACTGTACTTATTTTAAAATTATGCCACTTTCAAGACTTTCGAGCTGATTAATATATCATGTTCAGTATAATTTAAATAGCGGTAATGTACTGTTTTGTTAGCATCTTCACATTAACTAACAGTTTTTACTTATTATACGATTAATAGATTTTATTCGATAATACGCACATAGATTAATAATAAAATCATAAATTTTTGTTTAAGACTATTAAAATACTTATAAATTATTATTTTTTTTGTTGTTTCAGATGTCATTGTTATCATTTAACACCCTACCCATTTTAAAAATGGATGCTTTCAAGACTGTTTGACAGTGATTAAAATACGAGGGACGATCAGAAAGTAAGTTACACCCGGTCTATGAAACAAACATATTTTTATAAGACAAACCTACATGTTTTTATATATTTTTTGACTGCCTGTTTTTTTGTGTCTCCATTTATGTGTTTCGCTTTCAGTTTAAATAGTGTAATGTAGTTCCCAGCTCTCATCCAGTATGTGGACTTCTTTCAAAACATGTGGACCAATCGTGGAATAATATTGATGAAAATAAAAGAACTGATGTAAAAAGTTGATGTTTGTGGTTGTCGGTCAACAGATGTGGCACAATTTATGCACACATGTTGGGGTAACCTAGCTGATCGTGAATGAAATCGCATACTTTCACAAACGTTATCTTAACTTGCAATTTCTCCAATTTTACTGCGCCGGTTACTCATTATCATTTCATTCACGGTTTCCGATAAACCCATCGTGTTTTCAGTTAAGTGATCCCAAAAAAGTGAGCTTTGGGATGAAAGTTGACACCGTGTAAGTCGTGGGGGTTTCATCCTATGGCTATTTTGTTCTCTCCACCCACACGCATCAGTGGGGAATCAGGGCTTACTGATTGTGACAATGGTGACCCTCGACATATGATGAACCTGTCAGGAGTGCGGGAAGGACATGTGCTAAGCGAGTCTGGATCTGATAGGCTGTCTCCGGGAAGGTTAACAGATTAACATGCCGGCAATGTGGAAAAGGAGGTCGGCATGTTTTCAATATAGCGGGAGGGATCTGGACGGATAAGCTCCTTAGATAGGAGCAAGAAAGGGTGGGCAAAGACTTTATTCATAGCACTTCAAGGTGATAGTGTTATCCTAAAACAAGAAGAAGTACTCTACTTATTTTATAATTATGCTACTTTCAAGACTTCTGAATTGATTAATATATCATGTTCAGTATAATTTACTTAGTGGTAATGTACAGTTTTGTTAGCATCGTCATATTTTCTAACAGTTTTTACTTATTATATGATTATTAGAATTTATGGATAATAAGCCCATAAATTAATAATAAAATTATAAATTTTTGTTTAAGATTATTAAAATACTTTTAAAATTATTTTTTGTTTTTGTTTCAGATGTTAGTGTTATCATTAAAACTCTCTACTTATTTTAAAAATTGATGCTTTCAATACTGCTTGACAATCATTAAAATACGAGGGATGATCAGAAAGTAAGTTAAACCCGTTCTATGAAACAAACATATATTCATAAGACAATTCCGTTTTGCTGAACAAAAACCTATATATTTTTTGACAAAATCGCCAACATTTTTCATACATTGTGACAAGTTTTTTAATTTCAATCTCATCAAAATTTAATATAAATTTGGTGTAATGAAGCACCCAGCCATCATCCCCTATGCTGATTTCTTTCAATACCTATGGACCAGTCGTGGAATAATGTTGAAGAAAAAAAAGAGCTGACGCAAATCGTTGATGTTTGTGGTTGTTGGTCAACAGATGTGGCACCATTTGTGCACACATTTTGGGAAAACCAAACTGATCGTGAATGATATCGCATACACAATACTTTCGCTGATGTTATGTTCACTTGCAATTTCTCCAATTTTAGTGCGCCGGTTACTCATGATCATTTCATTCATGGTTTCCGATTTACCCATCGTGTTGTCAGTTTAGTGACGCCCAAACAGTTAAATTGGGATGAAACTTAGCACCATGTAAGTCGATTATAAAATAATTATTGTTTTTATTTTTATGTTATTAGCCAGTAATTGTCACTAAAGTTGTCAATGAAAGACTAAATGTAAAAGATGTAGGAAAGTCAGGGTTCTGTAATCGCACAAGTATTTGGTAAGGGTGGTCCTAGCACATCCCTGAATGGTCTATATTTTGGAAAACAGGAAAATATTAACATAAAAAATGTTTGCTACTATTTTGAATAGTAACTCGATGCTTCTATAGTGTGTCTATGCAAACCATAGAAATTGAATAGTTTTTTCTCTGATCAGACCTGGGCTCCATTAATTGTATTTGAGCAGTTGTGTTGTTTAGAATTAAACTGTACCCCTTAGAGAACTTACATGTTTATAGTTATTGGTAATCGTAGTAGTAAACATACCATCTATCAATGGACTGCGAGAGCTGCACGGTGTTGCAACCTCGCCCAAGTCTTGAAATTCTTCCGAAACAAAAGGTCAATTGTTGTAAAATGAAGATAAGTGTAAATTTAACCAAGATATGGGACATGCAGTTGTACAACCTCATGCGGGGTCGATTTTAGGATAGCGATAGGAGTAAGCACAATGATAAGATCTTTGTCAATGTGATTTGTATTGGTGAAAATTAACCTGGCAATATGCTTGCAAAGCAATTGTTGTAAGGCAAACTGATAATTTTTTACCTGTTTTTATTTCCTCCATTAAATGTAATAGAAATTATTAATAATAAATAATAATAGTAAATTAATAAAAATTATCAGCTTGCATTACGGTGTGCAAGTGTACTTCTGGGTTAATTGTCTGCAATAACTTGTTTGTTTGTCAATGGAGTTTTATAAATGAGGTGTCATTTTGTTCAAAATGAAATGCTTAATAATTTTATAATAAGAAAAAATTTGATTTATAAATAATTACAAAGATATTGAAGATTAAAAAGTAAGATGGCTGCCATTTTGAAATTTTTGAAGGTGACGTCAAATTTTTTTTTATTTTTTAGAGTAAAGAGTCTTAGATTTGCCAAATTTAATTGAAGTAGGTTTATCCATTCCTGAGAAATAATTTCTTTGTTGAAAATCAAAAAATGGTTACCCGATTGGATAGGCAATTTATATGACCTATCAGAAATACTGTTGAAACTTTCATTGGTAGTAAGAATAATGGAATGTGATCCTAATGCTACAGTTGATATGGTTGCTAACTTGATCTTCAGAATTGCATTTATATAACAGGTGAATTAACATTTGTGTTGTTAACGAAATTGGTTTTTAATTTTAAACTAAACTAGAGGTAAACTTATTGAAATGAATAAACCATATGCGTATATTACCAGTATAGCCTGTCTATTACCCTGGTACCTATGTTTTATGGCATAACCCACTATCCTATCATATGGTTTTTTCAGGCAGTATTATAGAAATACCCAAGAAAACTAGTTTATTATTTTCCAGTAAGTTTCATCTTCAGGAGATTATAAATCTATTCCAGTAGATCCAGTTGTCACTTCAAAAGTATTATATCATCAGAATAATGTGTTTTGTAGATCAACATAACTATTGTATGCACATATTTTTAATTAAATACTGTAAAAATTAGATCATTGGGACTGCCTTTATAATTTTGTTTTAAGAAGTTGCACATTATAAAATCAGCACTGCCTATGGAGTCTTTTGCAATCAATTCAATGACAAAGAAACACTATTAAGGTACTAGTAAACATCCGTATGATAATTAAATGGTATAGGACATCCACTTGTTTGTTGATCTGCTTGTTTATGATCGTTTTATTGTTGTTATTTAATTTAATTTGTAAAATGTTCATTTTTCTTTCTTTAATAAGTTGACAATTAATTTCATTGATTCTTCCATTTTCATTGGAGTATGCCCTTTTATTAAATTCGTTGTATAATTAGAATCTTGTTTTTGATTTTTAAAAGATCTTAAGTGTTTGTTAAAATATAATTTTCATTTTCTTCATGTTTGTCCAATATATGTTGCATTGAACAAGTGATAAAAGAATGAAGATAAGAAAGGTAAGCAGTACACAACATAGAAACTATTGTGAGGTTAGCAAAAAAGATAATAGTAATTATTATCTTAATAACAATTATAGTAGCAATAGGTTTACTTGAAAATAGTATTTGTTATTTTTTGAAAGTAAAATTAAAATATGACGTGTGTGATTTTTTTTTTTGTACTCATAATGTATTCTTTTCCAGGTAGAAGCCATGAAACATAATGCCTGGAATCTCCAAAACGTTACAAGCAAGTAGCCACATTGAATCACAATGTATGGACTATTGTGGAGAGCCCACACTAAGGAATAACCGTTAAAAAAGATAAACAGCTCTTCTGTTGTTAGGATCAATAAAATTAACAATTGGTATGACCTTAACAAAATAATTTAAAATCTAAACTATAACTAATAATTTATATGTTAATTAATAATAAACTACAACTAATACTTAAGTTATAATGAACTACAATTATACTTTCCATTCAGTTTTTCCTTAGATGTTTATTAGTTGAGTATAATTTTTGACAGTATTTTTTAAAAAAGTAGAAAAGCCAGAAATAAAAATTGACCCTTAAATAGATATCAGAGTCAAAGATAGAGTTATGGATAATAAATATTCTCGTAAGTAATTTTAGGTACACCTGTTTGGAGGTAAGTTATCAAACTGATAAATGAGTACTAAGAATGTAGTAAATTTGTTGGATCTTTTCCTTTACGTGTCGAGGAGTTTTTTTTTTCAGAAATTATGTAATTTATGATCTTAAACTACGATGCTATTAACAAACAAACAAAAAATGGAGAATTGTCCTTACTTGTCATTATGGAGGTTAATCTTTCAGGATTTGTTAAAAAAAATCATGATCTTGGTACTGCTGGTTTCACATAAATTCAACAAGATATGACTCAAACAGTTTACTACTGGTGCTGCAGTTAATTTTATTCTGTTGTTTGGCAGACCTCTACATACTTACATACAGGAGTGTGCACTCCTGTTTGTGGGTTAACAAAAATTGTGCTGAGCAATTAACCATTTGATGTTAATATCCATTAAGTTTTGAATGTCACGATTCACACATAACCTTTGTGTTATGATTAATCTCCAGCTCCTCCTGACAAAACTTTACAGGTTAGCTTCTTTGCCTACCAATAAATGAAAAACATAATTATGTTGAATGGTAATCTAGACCAATAAGAAGAGTTTTTGAGATAACTGTTTGTATTTGTACAATCATCACAGGAACACATCCTTTGATCGTGTGCAGCCATACACAAAATTGTCTCAAGACCATGTTGATAAATGCAAGGTTTGTGTATATACCATGTTTCTGTAAAATCATGCCACCATTGTTTTCATTTGCAATTTGTTCCATGAGACAAATAACACTCATGACAACTATGGAAATAAACATGTGACTGACAATATGTACTTATAAAATTGTTTATAGCCGACATCGATAACTGCATGTTCGAACACACAAAACATCATATGTTATCAAAACATAATGCATGATAAAGAATGTTTATAATATACAATTGGTATATGACTTGTCATGTCTTGTATGTTTTTTTAAAGATTAGTATATTTTATGTTCAAAATAAAACGACAAATAAATCAAAAGAATATAATGAAAAATAATTTCTTTACCTTAACTGAAAAGATCGAACCTTAGGCTAGGATTTAAGCTAGAAGATAGTTACAGAATAAAAAGAAACTAAGAGTAGAATCCAACTTACACAAACTTACAAACTATGAATTCCCCCCCTAAAAAAAATACAGAAACACAAACTCAAATGAATTCGTATTTATTTTTTACTTATTATTATGTTTTACTTAGTACATTAGTATTTTATT
Source organism: Lycorma delicatula (assembly GCF_047948215.1). Taxonomy (NCBI): domain Eukaryota; kingdom Metazoa; phylum Arthropoda; class Insecta; order Hemiptera; family Fulgoridae; genus Lycorma; species Lycorma delicatula. Next base: position 232,682,256 of record NC_134456.1, read on the forward strand.
AAACAACATTGTTTAATAAAATAAGCAGTAATCAGATTTTCTACTGCTTCACTATTATTCATTTCTTTTCATTAGACTTTATAAAATAGTATCTCACATGAAAAAGTTTTAATTGAAATGGTTTGTAACAGTAAGTTAGTATTTCTTTAGATCAAACATCTGCTGAATCTTACAGAAAGATAATTAAAATAGTCTGATTACTGTATTTCAGGTAGATATGCTGTACATTAAAATCATGCTACGTACATTCAAGTATTTATTAATAAAAATTTGGGTAGAAAAACTAGAATATTCATATTGTTTCATCATGTACTATAAACCGTCCTCCTAAAACAGAAATTATCCATGTTTTTTTGTCTTTGTTATGTATCTTTAAGCATTTTTTAGTGACGTTATTTTAAAACAAGAAATCAGCATAACTATTTTCAGTTTTATTTCATGTTCATTTCTTGAAATTTTGTTTTTAATTGCTTGTGACCATTCAAAATAGGAATATCCGAATCTTGACGAATTGACCGCTAATTATCTCAGATAACCGATAAATGGCATCGCAATTTCCGCCACAAAATGTGCGTACATGTATGTACGCATGTATGTTGGCGTGTAAATCGCCTTTTATCTCCAGAACAACTTGACCGATTTTCAACAAACGTTACGATTATATTTCTATAGTAGCGACATTGATGCTATTAAATTTTCAATTCAAAAGGTCTGACTGGGGATACAGGGAGAAAAAATCGTCTCCAGTTTTTGCATAATTAAGGTTATATATTTTTTCATAATCGAAAAATATATAGCAAAATAACAAGTATATAGGAGTATATATAAATTAAACCCAAGAATATATAAATTAAACTTTAATGATTCTACTAAATAAATACCACATTGCATAAACTGGATGCACATTCTTTTTTTCTTTTTCCTGTTTAGCCTCTGGTAATTACTTTTCAGATAATACTTCAGAAGATGAATGAGGATGATATGTATGAGTATAAATTAAGTGTAGTCTTGTACAGTCTAACCATTGCTGAGATGTGTGGTTAATTGAAACCTTACCACTAATGAACACTATCCACAATCTACTATTCAAATCTGTGTAAAAATAACTGACTAAGGATACACATTCTGAAATAGATAAAAGTTCATAAACAGGCACTATACTCAACAAAATGAAATTTCACATGTAGCTTCATGGAAACAAGACAAAGCCATTACCCACAATAAGCATTTTATATAACAGAAAATCAATATTTCAACCGTTGAATAAGAAATATCCAAACATACCAAATCTGACAAAAGCATCATTTTACATGAAAATGTCATAAACTGAAAATGAGAAAACACTTATGCCACTCAGCGGAATCTAGAGTTGGAGGTTTCAGTGGTTTAGGTACTTTTAAATTTGTATGATTTATTTTGTAATTGTTTTTACTTTCCCAGGAATAGGTAGTAGTTGCAGCAGCTATAGCTCTAAGGAAAGGTGATCAGTAAATTTTTGGGTGGGTGTTTTTGGAAACTCAGTGTTTCTGACCCCCTTTAAAAAAAAAAAAAAAATCCATGGAAAACTCTAGGAGAATGTGTGTGTGTATTATGTATTATGTTAGCAAATATTTTGATAAATATCACTATACTGGCTGACATTAAAACTTGCTATTTGTATTTAATTATTTTTATATATGGGGCATTGATTCCATTATTTTTGGAATTAATCAGACAAGGTTATGGGGTAATTATCACTATTTTAAGATTTTAATTTTTTGTGAGAGGAATCATAGCACTTGAATTTAGCAGGGGTAATATTGTATGAGTTATTTATAGTAATGGAATTTTAAGTCAATTAGACTGAAGGATAGGGATATAATTATTTTAATTGTATTCTATAATTTTTGTTAAGCATTTCCAAAATAAATTTCTAATACTCATGAAATTTGGAGAAAATATTCATTGACAAAGTTCTAATTTCTGTAAATTTTGTATGTTTACTATCATTCCTGTTAGGGAAGTGACAAGGTATACGTGGTAATTTTACTTAATCATTTATTTATTTTATTTATTACCAAATTCCTTTAAGCATTTACATATACAAAAAGGACCTATAGGGGGCATAAATACCCTCACATAGGTTGGTCCTATAATTAAAAAAATTTATATATTTTACACAAATTATGAAGTATACCTCACTCAATTAAAACAGTGCATAAATAAACTATACCAAACATTTTAAAAACGAATGTTTTAGTATATAAAAAGATCATAACAGACAAAAAAATATAGAATCCATTTCTAGAATAAATCCTCTATACAGTATCAATCGTTTTGATTTGCTCTTTCAATTTTCATTTTAACATTTTTTATTAACATTGAAATCCTTAAATTTATTTGGCAATTCATTAAAATATTTTTTAGAGTAGTAGACGCAGCATCTTTGTCCAATCAATTGTTAACAGGTGTTTTGGTAACTTAATACTTTTAAAACGAGTGTTAATTGGATTTTGAATAAACTCATTTTTTAGTTCATTATATAGGTACACAATAGAATTCACAACAAAAACATGCCTGGTGTCCAATGGTCTGTCAGGATCCTGTTCACTGATTCCAATTAATTTAAGATTTCTAAATTATTTAGTTATTTAATTTCACTAGATTATAAAAGAGCATCACATGTAATAATGTTCACTTCATGAATTTTTGTTTCAGCTTTAACTTGAAAATATGTGCAAAAAACAATTATATTTATTTAATATGTTATTTCAGGCACGACAAAATTTAATTGAACTTTTTTTTGTTCATAGCATAAAAGAATCTTTGCTATCAATTGTTTTTTTTTTAGGGAAAATTATGAATTGTGCACTTGAACATGTTCTTTTTGATGATTGTGGAACCTCAGCCAAAATGTAATGACAATCATAATTGATCTACTTAATCACGTTAACTAATTACTACTAAGATAATTGAAAAAAATTGCAAAAATGGGTTCCATTTACCTCTTGCTTTTGTTTTTTAACAATTCTACATACTCGATGAAGCTGACCTTATATTAAAAAAAAAAGATTTGCTGAGCGGTGATGTTGGGGGTAGCCCTCAGTTTTAATTTATAAAAGGTTGGCAATATATTTGCTTTTATGTTGACAGCAGTTCGTAAAAAAATTAATATATTAACTGGTTGTATGAGACTTATGCTAGATTTCTTATGTGTTACGGGCGAACCAAATTTTATTAATTTGGTAATAAACATTATGTATCAAGCAGAAATAACATAGTCCTACTTTCTGTCATTGTGACATTAACAGCTGTTAATGAATTTTTTTTAACCTCTGGGACCACCGTTAGGTATTACTTAAGAGGATGACAATTTTTGTAGCTTTTGAAAATGCCATGCCTGACCGGGATTCGAACCCGGGACCTCCGGATGAAAGGCTGAGATGCTACCACTCGCGCCACAGAGGCCGGCGCTGTTATGAATTATTGACGTAAAAGTTACGTACAGTTGCTGTTATATTTCCTATCCGGTGCGTCCTTTATTATTTCAAAAGGTTTGTTAACATGCTTCCAAGAATTGAATACAAAGTACACATTTTCCCCAGTTGGATCTTAGTATGAGTGTTGCTTGTTTACTCGACTGAAATTTGAAGTCGTTGAGTCTTTGCAATTTCACATGAAACTTACTTTAAGGGCTTTAATTGAAATTATATAATATTATAGAGTAACGGACAAATGGATAATGGCTGTCCTTCTGCGGAGGATGTAGAGAACCAAAATTGTGTAAAGAGTATTTTGACACAAATTTGAAATGTGAACATAAGATAACTAAATTTAAATCAGCTCAAAAAGTAATTTAAGATATATTACTCCCAATAATGGCATTTTCTATTATATTAATTGCAATTAAAAATAAAAATAAATAAAAGCATAAGTAGCCTAAAGGTAATATGTACTTCGCTGAAGACAACCAAAGCCTATGCGATATCTTTACCCGTACTCCTTGTGACGTCACTAAGTAGTTAGATTTCTATGCTAGTTAGTCGACGTTTTTAATCTACTTTAATGTTCGGTGTAACGTTGTAGCTCTCTGTAATATGATTTGGTAAGTTTTCAGTGTTTGGTTAAAAAAAGAAAAAAAAAATGTATTTGTGCCATGAGTTTAGAGATAATAACTTGTTTGGATGTGTGCTTTGAGTTAAGCAATTTTATATGTAGTGTTGCCGTTGTTGCTGTTTTACAGTTTCGTGTAATGGCGTCTCTGTGTAAGGTATTTCGTAGTTTACTTTATTTGAATCATGTTTTATTATTAAATGTAAACGTCTTGCTTTTCGGTTGACATTGCTTTATGTAATTAAACTTATCTATCTACCGATTATGTATGATTTACTGTAGTGTTTGTTATGTATTTTTGTAAATGATGTGTCAAAATGTGTGCATTTTTAATTTCGAAGATTTAGTCTTTCATAATTTCACTTCGCTTATTAGCTAATCAGTAGAGGTATATTTTTTAGTTCGAGTTTGTTTTCATTATTGAATTAGGAGTAGGGCTATTTTAAAGTACATGCAAGCACAAAAAGGAATTAAGATACGCTAGATGCTCTCGTTACTATTAGATATTTTTACATTCCTTAATGTATTTTCTCAGAACTGTTAAATTATATAGAAGATTATTGAGATATAATGATTGCTTTGACTGAGTAATGATTGGTTTTTAATATAATTATAACAGAAATTTTCTGTTTGCGTCTTGTTTTTTAACATTTATTTAAAATAGCTGCTTTGCCAAAGTGGTTGTTTTTATTGTCTGTAATTTTGCTAATGAAATTCTTTGAAAAACTCTTAGCCTTGATTGAATTATTTGTATGTTTTCTTTGCATTTTACTTTCTTTGTTTTTGAGGTAAATATAATAAATACTGGCCATATTGGAATATCACAATTTCCTTGCATATGCTTTTGCACAAATGGTCTGTAGTAGTTTTATTATGTTATATGCTTCAATTTTGGGGTTACAGTGACTAAATTATGTTGCACATTATTATATGTTATAAATTACAAAAGTAAGAAAAAGTTAACCATTAACTATTTTACTTATGACTGGTACTAATTAAAGTAGTACCAATTTTAAATTACACTTCACATTTAAGGTACACTAAATGTTTTTGCAGCTAACTACTGTAAAAATCAGTTTTTGAAATATCATTATCAATATATTTACATTTTAATATTTACTCATTAAGAGTCAAATATTTATAAATTATATGGTAATTTTGAGCAATTACTTGATCCAATTTCAATTTTATTCATTATTTAATGTAGTATGCTTAGGATTAGGAAAACACAAAATCTTAATGCTGTTAGCATTAATAGGTACATTGTTTTCAATGTTAAATTTATATTTGATTCTGTCAGAAAACTGGAAGGACTACTCTACTACATTTAGAAGATGTGACTATGTGCAAATTTGAATTTTTAGCAGCATTAAAATTCTTGTCAGTTTTACTAGTAACTGGAACTGACGAGTGAAAAAAAAGCAAACTTGTTTCTCACTTCTTAATTATTAAATCACTGTGTACCTATATCTTACAATAATAAAACATAATCCCTATTTTACCAAGATTACAACATGTGGCAAGGGGTTCTTTGCAAGAATGGCAAGCAGGCAACAAGCTTAATTCCATGTGACTTAACAATAGATTGTGCACAGCATACAATATGGTGATCGCTCATAGTGATTGAATTTACAGTTTGTCAGTGCTAGCATTTAGTATTATACTTAGAAATTCAAAAGTTAGTTTGCACTTTATCCATGAAGAATCGAAGGCAAAGTACAGGCCAAATACCTATTGTCAGACTAAAATATTTATTGCCAATGGTGATGTTCTGTAATTTCATGCACTGCTTATGAATAATTTTGTTTTGGTATCAAAGATTTTCCATTGTAATATTCAACATTTCTAATTTTATATATCAGGTTGATCTGTTTATTACTTAATTGTTTGATATATTTTTAATATCCAGGCACAGTTTTAGAAGGAAATGAATTTTAATTTGGGAGAACTATTAGTGTCTTTGGGACTTGGTGGATAGTTTTTGGTTTTATATTGTAAAAAAATATTTTTTTAAATACTAAAAGCCCAGAAGAAAAAAAGACTGTTTTATTAAATTAAAAATTAAAAAAAAATTGGAATTGTCAGAACTGTTACTTAAAATTGAAATTTATATATCATTGGAAAAATTAGTTCTTGATTTTTAAAATAGGCTTATCTGGTCAATATTTTTGCAAGAAAATATTTTGGAAGGGTTTGTAAATACTAGCTCATGATTTTATCAGTGAATAATTCTTGCTAATCCCTAATATGTATTTATTAATGGATCTGTTTAGTAAGTATGGGTGTACTACATTATGGTTGTATCAGTGAAATTTCACACTGGTATAATTTTTTAATTTTCCTAATGTGTACATTCCAGTCTGTTCAACTAGTGAACAATAAGCAACTGACACAAAGTCCATGAAATGAGTTTGATATGTATGACATATAAATGAGGTGTAGTCTTGTTGAGACTCAGGCCAACCATTCCTGAGATGTGTGATTTAACCCCAACCACACCAGTAACCATTGACAAGTAATCAAATTCATGTAAAAGGAACTACTTTTTACTTGGATTTGAACCTCAGAAACATTGATTTTAAAAATCACATATTAGTTTGATTTGGCAAATTATATCATTACAGTATTGAATTTGAAATAGGAAATTCAGTGATCAGATTTTAACGATTATGCTTTTCTCTATCCCATAAATACTCTGAAAGTTTGTATTACATTAAAGACAGACTATATGAATAGCATGTTGTCCACAAAATTATTTTAGGAATAATAAATCAAGTATAATGTGCAATGTATGAGAGGTTATCTCTAAAGTAAAGATAGTTTCACTGTAAAAAAATTATTCTGAAAACTATAAATATTTTTTATTTCTCTTAAACTACATACCTTTTACTATTTCTCTATATAATCTCTACATGAATTAAGACATTTATTGTAGCGATACACCAGCTTCAATATACCCTCCTCGTATTCTTCTGCCACCAGTCCATTTAGCTACTGATTAACAGCATTTTTAAGTTCATAATCACCCGCAAATTGCATACCACTCAAAAATTCTTTCACTTTCCCATACAAATTGTAATCAGAAGAAGGTAAGTCTGGAGTGTTTGGTGGTGATTGTAAATTTCCCCATCCAAATGCCCTTAGTAAATCATGTGTCAGACCTGCAACATGTGGACGGCACTGTTGCTCAGCCGCCCATGTTGTAGATTTTGAATGGTGCGCTGTAACTTACATAGAGTTCGCAGTAGGCTTCTGCATTTATAGTCATTACACATGACACGAAATCAATCAGCAATATGCCAAACGGATCCCAAAAGATTGTGGCAATCAGTTTGCGTTCAAATGGCTCTGGTTTGACCTTTGTTGGTCTTGTTGGTGACGCCATTCACTTGACTGCCGTTTTCTTTCTGGCATGTAATACAAAATCAATGTTTCATCACTGGTAACAATTGAATTAAGGAACTCATCACCTTTTTCTGTGTAGCACATCAAAAATTCCAAAGCAGATCGCATTTGGATTTTTTGTGATGTTCTGTTAAGACTTGCAACACCCAATGCGCACAAACCTTTCTGGAGCCTAAATAGTCATGAACAATGTGACCAGTAACAGCTCTTGAAATATCAGGAAAAAGAATGGTCAGGTCAGAAATTGTTGAGTGACGATCTTTTCTGATTTCATCATTGATGTGTTTCAACAAGCCCTCAGTGATTATAAAGGGCCTCCCCGAACATTCTTCATCATGCACATTAATTCTGTTATTTCTAAACCTTTCACACCATTTTTGGACATTTCTTTCACTCATTACATTATCACCACACACAGCAACGAACTGCCTATGAATTTCAGCTGACTTAATGTTTTTATGGTTAAAAAATTTCATTATTCCCTGTATTTCACAGTCTGCAACAACATCGACTCACACACAATCAAAGATACTACAACATGACAACTTACAAACAACAATGCAGTGTGGCCATGAATCACAGATTCGTTAACCTTAAGGAGAAAAATTTCCCAGCAGTCTTTATTTTGAGATATCCCTTGTAATATCACTATTCAAACAATAGTGCCTTGTTACCGCTTTAGAAGAAATGATAAAAGCTAAACATTAGTTAGAGAATAGCGGAAGAGTTTCTTTAATATGTTGTTGAACTTTCTCCTTCAGTAATTCAATTTAATTATCTATTTGTGACATTTATTTACTTTAGTTTATCCAATACAGTAGTTAAGTGGGATAGATATTAATTGACTAATAGATTATTAGTAAAGTTAATAAGTATTAACTCAAAGGAACTGCTTTAAAGGATTATTTAAAAACATAATTATTTAAATTTTATGTGATAACATATCTAGGCTGCCAAATCAATGTACTGTGTACATTATAATGAATAACTATAAATTTATAAGAATATCTTAATACATTTTCTGTTTATGTTATGTAAATGATAAGTGCTTTTATGTAAGTGAAGTAGAACAATTTTTCATTCCAAACTCAAAGAATTTAAGATCACGTTCTTAATGCAGCCTAAAGAAAACCCCCAATGCATTTAATTGTGTGTGTGTGTGCGCGCGCACACACACACACACACACGATTATGCACACAATATTCTTATAGAATAAAAGCGTTTTTGTATGTTAAAATAAAGCAGTTATATATATTGTATTGTATCTGTAAGGTAATTAAATTAATACTATTTGTTAACTGTAAATAAATAAACTTCATTTTATATTGTGTGGAACAAAGTACATAATAAAATATTATTTTTACTAAAAAAAAGTAAGTATTTTTGACTTCATTTTATTTGAAAATGTTCATTAGGACTGAATTTGATGAATATTTCTTCTTCTGTAGCATTTTGCTTGTTTGAAGTGTTTGCATTTGTTGTACCAAGAATTAGCATAATTTACAACAGTGTGAACTTCTTTTCTTTTGAATTCCTAGTTGTACGAAAAATATTTAATGCATACTTTTTATGTAGTCACTTTAATACGTAGTTTCAATTTCCATTTGAAGCAATTTTATTATGTTTCTGTTGACCTCTAATCTGTATTTGGACTTGCCTTTGTCAGTTTTGATAAAGGCCTGTGCCTCTGGACTAAGTACAATATCCTTTGTCAGTTTTGATAAAGGCCTTTGCCTCTGGGCTAAGTACAATATGACAAAGAAATAGGAATTAAACAAGTTATATTGTGGAAGTTCCAACTTATACCCCCTGTGGAAGTTAGAACTTATACTTGTATAAGTTCTAACTTATAGTTTTCAAGAACTGTCAATACAGTTGTATTCGCCAGTTTTAGTTAGTATTATTTTTAGTGCCAGTATTTAGCAGTTACGAATGTAACTGCTCAAACACAACCACACTTTGTTGGCATTGTTTTATGTCTTGAGCTGAGTACTGTAACTGGCAGAACATAGTTGATAAGCTTGCTGTCGGTAAATGTAGTGCCGAATTTGATTTCTCTATTTAGTAGTCAATTTTATAAGCTACTTACTGTAGTAATAGTAAACAGTAAAAAAAATCTTGTTGCTGTAATGGTCTGGACTTAAATTTGCAAATTTCTAGTAATAGAGACCATATTGCTATAATTAGAGACCCAGATTATATCTTAATAGTTGGATTATTAATATTATCCAGTATTGATATACCAGTATGATTATTGGTATTATCTTTGTGTTGATTTTACAGGAGATCTAGAGATTTAGAATTGTACTGTTATATAGGAGGAATTTATTATATAGAATATTCTAGTGAGATATATATATATATATATATATATATATAATATATATATATATATATAATATATATATATATATGTAGGTAATATTTTTATCTTGATTTTAAGATAATCTGGAGGTTAATATAGATATGTTTGAGTTTTGTGTGTGTGTATATATAAAAAATAGAGCAGGTGAGAAAGAGTGATAGTGGCTTGAGATCTTATTTTAAATTATGTAAATTTTTTACTTTTGCTTGAATATTCAGTATTTAGCACTCATAATCTTTCTATTTTTAGGATTACAATTTTATTTATGTAGCAAGCAAAATAATACTATGTGCTTTATGTGTATTTTTTCACCTAAATGTAGTATTAATATATAATTCGTATGCAATATAAATGTGTGACACACACACACTCGCTGAAGGCAAACAAATGCTCGTGCATGTGTGTTTGCCTTCACTCTTTTGTGTGTGATTCACATTTTTATTAGTGGTTGGTTTTACAATACAAGTTATTACTCAAAGTTTCTGAGAAATTGATTCTAAAAGAATTATTAACTGCTGCTGTCCTTAAAAGAAGGTAACTGGGGCTTATACTCTGATAATTCCAGACTGTTTCCTGAATTTGAAGTCAAGGAAGTAACTGGTGCTGTTATGTTCATGTTTTGCTAAGCTGCTTGTTTCTCTTCAGTGCAGTGAGCAAATTGCTCTTTCAACCAATTTGTGGAAGTCAAATGGCAAGGCATGCAATTTAGGGGAGGGAATTGTCTGTTGCTTAATGTTTAATTGCAACAGCTAGTTATTATTATTCAATATCTTAGCCTATTTGTATTCCGTATTAATTAGGTATTTAAAAATTTCCATCGGGAGCTTTTTCCTTTAGAGGATGGATGAGGAGAGTTGGAGAGTTTCATCATAGCGATTTTTTTAAAATTTTTTATTGGGTAATAATTGTACAGCTATCATTAAACACTAATCCGGATAGGAAATCCCACGGGCATGTCTTAATGTCTCTTTCCTGTTATTATGCTTTAGAAGCAAACAGCAAGCTTACTGGATTCTGTTCAAAAAGTGAACAAAGTTTGTTGTACTTCATCTGATGTTCATATTCCGATGTGTGTGTAACATACCATTTGATAGCCTTGTAACTTTGCAAACATCTTGATAATCTGTTGTTTGTGTCACAGATGATCGGTGACACTTTTATAATCATTTCTACTGTCATGCATGGTGATGGTGACTCAAATTTTTGTCTTAGAGAAATTCTTTCCCTCAGGAATAATTAAAATGCTCTGTGTAGTGTGTGACTAAATTCATGGGTAAAAAAGTCTATTTTAGCATTTCATTTTTCATCTAAAATGTTTTGAGTTGTTGGAACAACTTTTGGAAGTTAGAGCAAAGCTTACATCAAATGTTATGTTCTTTGGCGTAGGTGATTCCAATGGCAGAACTATTGAAACTGTTAAGAAAAGGTTTAATCTTATACAAAGGTTTTAATCTTATCTTAAGGTTTAATTCTTAGTACACTACTTTTCTGACTGGTTCATAACAAACTATACATTTAGGGATTTGTTGCATTGACATAAGTTTACGGGTCAGTCCATATCAAATCAACCAGTTTAATTTGTAAAGTGTGCTGTCAAAAAAATTTATTTATTTTTTTAAGTTTGTACTATACGCAGAGAGTTGACCATTAATTTCCAGTTGACCATTAAACAGGTATTGATTAATTTTTCTAGATGTTCAATTTTTTTTTAGCGTATTACTGTTTTGAGCGTATTTTGTATTACTGTATCAGCGTATTTTTTTCTTTTAGAGGTTTGTGTTAGATGCAGTAGCTTCTTGGTTTTTAAAGATATTCAGTTCAAACAAAAACCATGCTAAAGAGCATAAAATGTACAATATTTTCTGTCCAGTATATAGTTAGGCCTACTTTATGTTTTCAAATTAAAAATGTTAAAGGTAAAACAAGACGCCTTTAATTTTTTTATGGATAAAATCTTTATAGTATTCCACTTCCCTAAAAGGTTTCAGGCCTTAGAGTCCATCCTTTTTTGGGTTTTCAAATATTGTAATTTTTCTAAAATTGGGTATTTTCAATCTGAAATTTCTGATAAGGGCGACACTTAAATAATCAAAAATTTTTCATCAAAAATTCTTTCATTGGAATGTAATAAGTATTTAAAATTTCATCACTGAGACTTTATTAGTTTTTTAGTTACAAATTGTTAAATATAGTGAAAATTTCAGGAAGCGCTATAAGTGCAGATAATACACTGCTTGTAGTAAAAATTTAAATAACAGTAATATTAAGCAATTTTTTGCTTAATTAAGATTATCAACTTATAGTTGATAATCTGGATCGATACTGGAGTACATGCGCGCACACACACACACACACACACAGAGAGAGAGAGAGAGAGACATATCTGATGCATAAGTAGTGGTTGGGAGTCTACAACTTCAGACCTGAATGCATTGATTGGTAGCTGTACAGTATCAAGTAGCTGCATTCAGGTCTGGACAAGTAGACTTCCCACCACACAATTAAGGTAGAGTTCTTGCCACCTTAAGGATTCATAGCTGCTTTTATTTTTATTGTGCAATCGACTGTTGTAGAGTTAACTTGTGAAATATTAATGTTCTGTTTTTCAGGTTATGTGACATTTTTTTATTATTACGGGGTTGTCTAGGATTATTAACTGGTGAATTGTGTCATAAACCTGATTACCAGCCTTTTTCTAAGGAAATTTATAAATAAGTGATTTGAGGGAGAGTGAACAATTATTATTAGAACTTCTATTATCAAGTGAACTAGAAACTATTTGTAAGTGTCGTAAACTTAAGTACCATCATATGTTTAGAAGAAATTGTAGTGATCCTCTTAAGTATTCACAAAAAGCTTATAAGGAGAGGTTTAAGAGAAATATTTCTTAAACATTACAAAAAAAAGCAAAATGTTCCCGTTAATTTAATCTCTGGTAAATAACTTTGTCCTACATGCAATAAAAAAATTTTGGTGTAGTAGTTATTGAAGAAAAGACCAAGTGACATTGACATAGATTACCAACCAGAAACAGACATTGAAAAATGCTTCATTGGCGAAGGTAGTAGTTTAAATATAGTAGATGCAGTTTGCAAATCATTCAATCTGTCCCCACATCCAAAATAATATTTTAAAACTGAATAAAAGAAAACGTCAGAGAGCAGTAAAAACTAAAACAGAAAAAATATGTTGAGCTGTCAAAAGAAAATTGGCTTCTTCTTTCATTGAGAGTGACAGATGAAGAGGAAAAAGATAAAGAAGGTGAAGAAGATTGGTCAAATGAATACAAGAAACTTATTGAACAGAAGAAAAATGTAAATTAGCTGAAAAAGAAGAAAAACTAAAGATCATCAGTCTTTTACCAAGCTCTTAGTCAAAACAAAGGATATGTGAAGAATTTAATGTGACAGCCTGTCAAGTAAGGTTATCATGGAACTTATTGAAAACTCAAGGTGTGTTGCCAGATTTAAAAAAGAATGATGGCAACAAATAAATTGAAAAAAGTTGTGATGTCATTAAGTTTTACGAAGATGATTGATGACAACGGTAGATTGTGCCCTGGAAAAAAGGAATGTGTATTGTTGGGTCATAAAGTTTACAAACAAAAAAGACTAAATATTGTATTTTTTGAGTGAGTTATTTGTTAGTTTTAAACAAAAATACTGCAATCATAACATTTTTTTGCTCCTTAAGGCCTAAGTGGTGTGTGTTATCTGGATCAGCTGGTACACACAATGTATATAATGTAAGTACCACCAAAATGTTAAAGTTTTGCTTGCGAGGGTAAAAATGAATACAGATTACGAAGACTTAATTGATTTATGGTTTGAGTAATGAGTGTACGCTCAATAATAGTCAGTTTTGTAGAGGAAAAGAACTTTTTTTAAGGGATAAAACTGACAATCTTCCTGATGACGTTACTTTTGTGGAGTGGGTTAGTACTGATCGAGCTGAGCTAATAACTCGGGGTATGCCTAATGATGATTTTTTTTTGAGGAGTTGAAAAACTGTTAACATTAAAGAAACATTACTGCATTTCAAAAGCACAGTCAAAATACTTGAAAGAACTCAAGGAAAATTTATCAAAAGATGTTTGTATAACACTATGTGTTTTCGCAGAGAACTTCACATTTGTCTTAAAAGATGAAATTCAAAGTTTTCATTGGTCCAATCCACAAGCAACCTTACATCCCTATGTGTTTACAGAAAAGATGAAGAGAAGATTTACTGCAAGAGTTTGTGTTATAAGTGACAACTTTGAGCACAACACCCTACTGCTCTTGCTCATCAAAAGTACTTTTGATAAGAATGATAAGAAGAATTTAAGTTAAAGAAGTTAAGAAAGTAGCCCAAGAAGTAAAATAATGTATCTTAGCGATGGAGCCAGCAGTCAATATAAAAATAAAAACTTCTGCAACATTTGTCACCACAAGACAAATTTGATCTAGTAGTTGAGTGAAACCTTTTTGTTTCCTCACATGGCAAGAATGCTTGTGATTGAATCAGTAGCTTCACAAAAAGGCTAGTTTGCAGCAACCACACAGCAATAAAATTTTAACAGCTGAAGATATGTACAGATTTTATCTTGATAATGTACCAGGCTTAAATTTTATCTATACAACATCAGAAGAAGTTCAATCAAGCAGCATGAAATTACAGAACAGGTTTGATAGTTGCATACGAATACCAAATATAAGGTCATGTCGTAGATTTGTATCTCTAAATCAAACACAGATCAGATGTTATGTGTACTCAGAATAAGAAAAATTTACTGACTGCAGCACTTCAGTACTTCCAGATAGTGTATTTTCATTTGAAAAAATGATACAGTAGTATGCATTTATGACAATAAATAGTGGATCGTGAGAATTGAGGAAACAGCAGAGGAAAACAACGACCTCCTTTTCATCCTTCTTCCATCTACATGCTCCAAGAACCTCTTTCCAAGCTTCTAAAAATGACAGTGTGTGGGTTCCAATCAGTAAGGTACTATGAAAACTTATGCCAACAGAATTCACAAATGTTGAAACTACAACAGGTTGTAGTTTCAACATAAGTGAAAAATTGTGTTCAAAAATTAACAATTAAAATTAGCTTACATGTTCTTAAGAGCAGCCATGACAAGGACAATATATATAACACATTGTATTTTCTTTTGTTAAGATTGTAAAGAGCAGAAGTATAGTAAATAAAAATAATGTGTTATAAAAATAATACTATAAGCAATTTAATATCTGCACTTAATAGCGCTTCCTGTAATTTTAGCTATATTTAAACATTTATAACTAAAAAACCAATAAAGTCTCAGTGTTGAAATTTTAAACAATTATTATAACCCAATGTTTCCGTAAAATTTTGGATTTTTCAATTTTGCCCCGTCTGAGATATTTCAGATTGAAAATACCCAATTTTAGAAAGTCGCTATATTTGAAGATCCATTAAAAAAAAGTATATAACTCTCAGGTCTGAAACTTTTTAAGAAAGTAGTTTTCCATAAAGACTATCCAGAAAAAAAATTGAAGGTGAGTCATAGTTTTACCTTTATTATTAGTAAAACATTAACCTTTTTAATTTTAAAAGAAAAGGATTTTGTTTGAAAACATTAACATTTATCAATTTTTTTGTTTATTTACAGTTAAGTAGGCCTAAATATATACTGGACAGAAAATATTGTACATGGTCTTTGAACTGAATATCTTTAAAAACCAAGAAGCTACAGCGTTTAACACAAACCTCTGAAAACTGAAAAATAGGCTGACACATCAATACAAAATGGCCGCTCAAAAAAAAACATTAAAAAAAAATTAATGAATACTGTTTTCAACTCTCTGAGTACAGTACAAACTTAGGTAAAAAAATAAAAAATAAATAAATTTTGTTAGCAATCAATCATTGGTTGATTTGATTTGGATTGACCCTTACTTATATTCTCAGAAACATTGGTTAACACCCTGCAGCTGAAAATAAATTTATGAAAGTCAGTTTGAATCAGTTTGTACATGTACGTTAGCAGTAGATAATTTTTTTTAAATGTGAGATGAGAGTATACAAAAAGTTTAAGAAATTACTTTTCTTTTTTAAGGAATATCTTGGTGTGCGCACTTGTGTGTTTGTGTGTAACTTTGTAAATTTAACAAAAATATTACTTCTAAATTAAGTATTTTTGAAAAATTCATAGGGCTTACAAAATCTATGCGTGTGTGTGTGTGTGTGCGCACACACACAGAGAGAGAGAGAGAGTGAGAGAAAGAGAGAGAGAGATGTTTTCATAGTAAATGATCATTAGCTTTTATTAAATGTGTTACATTTAGCACTAAGTATATATTGTTCTACTATAACAGTTGTTTTGCTTCAGTAACAGTTGGTACTAGCTTTAAATTTTTTAGTCACCATCTGTAGATAATTTTTTAAAGTTGATATACAAGTTTATATGTAATATCAATTACTTTTAATAGTACCCAGTGTATCTTTTTTGTAGAAAAAAAGACCATAATTTCCATTTTAAAATTTTTCTTTCTTCTTTATTTTTTCTGTTTAGCCTCTGGAACCGCCATAAGGTATTACTTCAGAGAGTGATATGTATGAATGTAAATGAAGTGTAGTCCTGTACAGGACTGTCTCAGGTCGACTGTTCCTGAGATGTGTGGTTAATTGAAACCCAACCACCAAAGAACACTGGTATCTACAATCTAGTATTCAAATTTGCATAAAAGAAATTGTCCACTAGGATTTGAACCTTATAACTTTTGACACTGAAGTCAGCTGATAACCGATGAATAGTTAACCACTAGACCAGCTTGGTGGGCTCATATTAAAACCTGGATATTTATTTCCGTTTTACTTCTGAAACATATAACATAATAGAATTAGAATGCTTTAGATATGTACTTAGTGTGCCTAATTGTAAATTCCAGCAAACCTACAATTTTTAAAATAAAATTTGCTCTTCCTTTTTTGACTTCCTTTGATGACTCTAGTACTTGTGTTTGGTTAAATTTTGTAAAACTGTACCAATTTTTCAAAAATATCTAGTTTTAGAAGTAATATTTTTGTTAAGTTTACAGTTCCATTATTTAATACTTAATAAAATTTGTTATGAAATTTCTAAGATGGATGATTTTTGTGTTTTTTTTTTATACATTATTTTTAAGCTATTAATATTATTATAAAGTGATTTGCTTATTGGTCTAGTACCATAAAAGGTATTCAAAGTGTATTAAATACAGAAGTGTTTGGTTTAAGCAGAAGTAATAGAGTACAGATAAATTTCAAAGATTATATAATATAGCATCATAAGAAATACTTGGAACTCGGAATAATTTTTTTTTAATTCATCTGATTCCAGATATAATTCTTAGCAAGTGTTACCTAACATTTTTTTCATTAGCCTTAAAAAAAAAAGACTGTAATTGCCAATGTCATATTATTGAGAAAATAAATAATTGTGTTGTAAAGTCACAGAAATAATTACAGGAAACTTATAAAGACTTTGCTGTCTTCCATGCTATGGTATCGTAATGTATGTCCTGGTTTTTTCAACATGTGGCCAATCGCTGATATTTTGCCTCCTTGGCTTTGTTCTGGTGTTTTGAAAATATATTAAATATTTCCTTGGAAAAAAAATACATGAAAAATAAAAATTTACTTTACTTTTAAAAAAAAATTAATAAAAGAATTAATATTTTCTGTTAGAAAAAGGAATAGCCATATTCATAATTTTTAGTCTTAATATTTCTATTGTTACCTAGATTTTGTAATATGATCTCTGTTTATCATTGTATAGGTGAGCTGAATTAATTTTATTTTGAGGTTTTCTATTTACATTAGGTCAAAACCCTGATTGTAATTTAACAAACTGTTTTATGTTGATGTGATTGGATCAATAAAGAGTGAATGCTGAATTCATTCTTCAGCATACTGAAGAATGCTGTTAATTATTGAAAAATGTCATAATGTTATTGGACTACCCCAGAAACATTACTTCCCTTAGGAAAAACTGTATAATATTACAGCTGTTTATTTAAACAAATTATCATTTTTAATATATGCAAAATGTTTTCCTGAGACAATATAAGAGTTGATAAAATACATGCTAATTTCAGGTATCTTGGAAAATCTGTTATTTATCTCTTTACAAGCATCAGTTTGAACCATCTATTTCAGGTAAATTTTCTGGTGGAATTGGCTCTGGGTTTGTCTGAACCTTGAGGAACTGGCCGTAAAGCGGGTGGCATATTAGGATAGACGATTCTGTTTTTATTCTTCAAATTGAAACCATGAACACCAATAAAACAAAAGTAACAATTATTGGTTTGATTTTGTGGCTCTCACCACACCATTGGAACTCCAAATCTGAATGCTTCTTGTTCACCTATTGACCACCGTCTAAGTCCTTCAACACATGAGTAGCAAATGTAGTGGAGTGCCCAATTTTTGTCTGGATCTCCTATTTTCATTCCAAAATGTATGAGGTACACTTGTCGAACGAAACTTGTTATATTCCGTTTATGCCTTTCCACCATTAATTTATCACAAATGTAACAAAAAGAATCTGCAGAATTTTTGCAGCCTCTTCAAGCCATTTTGAAGTAAACTGAAAGCTTGCTTTATGGCCTGAAAATATATTTTCCATTGACAAAAATGCGTTTGATCATGTAGGACTGAAAAAACCCCTATTTGCACATGCCTGATGGTTGAAACAGCACCAGTAAGCTGCCGATAAACATGTTATATCATTTAAGTCTTGTCACAACCTGTCAACCAAGCTCATCCACAGTCTTATCTTCAACCCCAACCCCCTCGCCATCCTCTTCAGACCACTCAGTGTTTAGCCATAAGAATGCCAAAGTAGTATAAGCCAAAAAAGTGAATATATTATATTAATTTATTATTAAAAAAAAAAATTTATGTCAGTTTTATAGTATCACATTGTTGAAATTTTTCAACTTTTTACAAGTTTTGAAATTACAATTTTCGAAAAAAATGACATCATGGAAAAAATGAGCGTAAAAATACATAGGAATCAATTATCAAAAGTTAAAAAACATTCCACAACCCAAATTTTGCAGCCTTGTGTAATAAGTAATATTTACAATACGTTAGTTTCATCATTTAGTGACAACTGACAATAAGACTAGTATACTTTTTAATTTGGTGTTGTAGGAATTCATTATGAATATGATGGAAATTTGTAATAAAATTTGACTAATAAAACAATGAATTCGGTAGTAATTATATCTCTGCTTTAAATTTATATTAATATTAGTTTACATTGTTCTAATGAGATAGTGTGTCTCAGTCAAAATGTCTTGTTACCAAATTTTTGCTCTTGGAAAATCCATTCAGGAACTTCATTTCCATTTTTTCAGTAGGAATGAGTCCACTAAAGAAGTTACAAAATTTCAGAACTGGTGATGTGGTGAAATCTGTCATTGTTAGATTCTGTATTTTTGACAACCATTCTTAGATGTAAAGAAAGTTTATAGATGTCCATTGCTGTTAGTGTTAGAGTTGGATTTTCAAAGTTAAAACTTCAGTATTTCTATTTGTAAGCATAACGTCTCATCATCAGTTTTTATATAGGTTTTCGTCTCCTCTTCATAGGTTTTTAAAGTTTATTAAGCTTGTTTTTAAAACAGCAAGCATTAGCTAAAACATGGGTTTAAACATTTTTTTTCCTTAGCTTATCGGTGAACTGGGAAGATAGATGTTTCATTGGTATGTATTGTTCTTTGGAACAATATAATGTCTTCCATACATTATAAATTCGAGTCGGCATTGACGTATGATACAATTACATTTGATGGACTACATATATCTGTAAAAGATCTGAAAAAGCCATTCTTCAGCAGAAACAAATCGGCAAAACTACTGATTTTGATTTGCAGATCACAAATGCTCAAACTAATGAAGGTATGATTATTGGTTAAACACCACAGTTTGGTACTCATTTCTGTTGTGCTATTATTGTTGTTATTTACTGTTAAAAAAAAAATAATAGGGAGGTTATGTGGTTGGTTCTTATTTAAAATAGGCCTAAGTGGTGTTAAGCCATTGTGATAGGTTTTCTTTTTACTAATCAAATGTCTGCTTGATAATCATGACTCACTCTTTGTTTAATTTATTAATTCTATTAGAAATAAATATTGGTAATCTGTATGTATGAAATGAAATGGTATATCATTATGGATAGTAATTGATGTTTTTATAATGTATAATTAAAATGATGGTGAATCTTACTCAGTTGGCCCAATTTTTAATTGATACCCAATAGAAATTTGTTAATTGGACGTATGTTTGTTGAGAGTGACTGAATTAATAAACAAAGTAAGCCATATTATTGCTTTATTGAATGAATTAAACCACTAATTTATAGAATATTAAAGTTGTATATTTTAATTTATAATTATCAAATCTGTGATTTGAAAGAACTTGTCTTCAAAGCATTCAAATATTTTACCATATCTTAGTTAATTTTTAAATATAAATCTTTACATTAAACTGCATTTTTCATTTGGCATTGTCAGCTTTTTTCTGGCTAATGTGAACTGCTGTCTGATGAAGGTGTAAATTCACATAATCGCATTCTGATAATTTATGAATTCATTTTTAAAAGTTCATTTTGAGGGGACAGTAAGTTCTAATTTGACAATTTATTTTTGAAAATTGAGATGTAATTAAAAATCCTAAAAGTGCTTTCACAGTGAGTTCTTTTTAGTTTCTGATTTGATTGTTATAAATTAAAATATATAATTTTAATATTATTCATTTATCCTTGGAACTCATCTCACATTACTATGGTAAATTTAAGTTGGAAATTCAAAATTGGTGTGATATTTTTCTCTAGTCAAAAGTCGTATAATGGTAATTATTAAATTATGTAATTCCAAATTATATATTTACATTTTGTTTGGCTTACAAAAACACAGTTCTATCATTTAAATTAATTACCATTTTAAATTATGATTGTAATTTTTAACATTTAATGTCAAATGTTACTCAACATAACGACTATATAAATTTATGTTTAGGTATTGTAAATATTTTTTCTTCATAGCGTGGTGTATTGCATGGTTCTTTTGTATGATTTTGCTTTTTTGGTTAGTGTTTTTTGCACGGTTAATTAATTTCAGTGTTATTTTTATTGTAAAAGTTTTAATGCTATAATCTTTATTAAAATGGGATCAAAATGTTTTTCTTGTTGCAGTAATACTGTGATCTGTATGGGCCTTTTATATTTTATAACTTTTTTTGCCTGTGTATGTTGGTAGACAACTGATAAACTTCTCATTTCTTAATTATTAAATGGTAATTAGTGAAGAAGATTCAATAACTGCAATAACTTTGTGTACTGGGTACTGTAATGGCTAATGCCCATTTATGATTTTATATTTAAACAGAATTATATGAAATATGCATTTTATGTAATTTTTGTTATGTTGACTGGATTTTCTACAAGTATATTGGAAGACTGTGAAGTATGCACAGCATGGTTGATTGGCTTCAAAGTCTGTAACAGCTATAAACAATATGGACGCTATGTAAATGTTTCTTTCAAACTTCTACAGTGTCATCACCAGCATTGTTCGTTCGCAGCTGGCCTTCCAAACATATTTTTTAGAACTTTGTGGGAAAGACTCCCTGACATTTTTTTAACATATCTTCACACATCTTGGATCATCACATACACTTCCCTACACAGTATGTCTGAAAAGTTCCCGAACTAAATTAAATAAAAATACAGATTTAAAGATAAATGAATTTACTCACATCAGCCCTTTACATAGAACCCTTCTCTAGTTATACACTCTTTGCAGTGCTGGTAGAGCCCATCAGATGCTATGGAAAAATCACTTTGTTGAGATCACCTTCATCTTTTTGCTGCAAACCCTTTGGATGGCCAGAATGTCGTCGAAAAAGCAGCCTTTCATTTTCAACTTAAGTTTCAGGAACAGAAATTAGTCTGTTGGAGCCAAGTCAGGTGAATAGGGTGGGTGGGATAAGACAGTGATTTAATTTGTGGATTAATAATGTCTTAAAACTTGCCATGTGTGCCGGCACATTGTCGTGCAAGAGAGTCCAACTGCCTGGATCCCGCTACTTGGACCAGATTCAATGAATGCAACGCATCAGGCATTTCATTACTTCCAAATAGAATTTAGAATTCATGGTTTTACCAGTCGGGACAAATTCATGATTAATTAGGCCCTTTTGAGTTGAAGAATTCAATCAACATTGTTTTCACTCTTGATTTTTTCTGCCCGACTTTCACCAGACTTTGTGCTCCAGGACTTAACAAAGCAGTGGATTGATGCTTTGTTTGTGGATCTAACATGAAGCATCAACTTTCATCCCCAGTTACAGTTATTTGCAAAAAATTCCGGTCATTATTGGCAGTTTCAATGAAGTCTTTGAGTGCAAGAAAGACTCGCTTGTTTTTGTTCTTCGGTCAAGAAATGTAGAACAAAACGAGAACACAACTTTTGGTGGTTCATTTTTTCTATTAGAATTGCATGTACTGTGTCGTTACCGATGTTTTCCTCTTCTGCTTTGGCTCGAAGGGTAAGATGGGGTTGTTCGAACAGGAGCGTGTGAACTTTCACAACGTTTATGTTGTGAACAACTGTTGACGGCCTCCTGCTTTGTTTGTAGTCATCCAACAACTCTATACCGTCTTTAAACTGCTTCCACCATGTGTATGTTGTATGGGATGCGGCTTCATCACTGAATGCTTGCTGTATAATAGAATAAGTTTCAATGAAAAATTTTTGCAGTCACACAAATTTTTATCGTGCTTCTCTGTTCCATGTCGTGAGCTCACACAAGGTCACATGAACACAACAACATATGTGGCCAAATATAACTCAAGACTGAAGTAACGAAACATGATTAAATTTTCTACACACACTTGTCAGACATCGTACTACATAGTTCCTTGATTTTCTAAGAGATGGTGCTTCTTGTATTGACTACAGAAATTAGGGTTGGGAACTTTTCAGACCTACTGTGTATATATAGAATCTAGTCGTTTCACACTGATAATACCATTGATGAATGTTATTATCACTTGGATGATCACAAATAAATTTTCATGGAATGCAAGTTAAACTGTAACTACAGATTCACATTTAGCAAACTGAAAATCACAGAAGGCTTTCATTTCAGAAGTCTTTCTTTGCTAGTGGTGCTTTCAATTGGAACAATAGTATGGCTTTCAATTAATCTATGGCCATGTGGGCAATTAAATATGCCCTTTTTGCTGTTTGATTCTGACCGAAAATCAACACTTTAGAAAAAAAACACTTAAATCTTTATACAACCTAAAATCAACACTTTGTAAAAGTGTGTGCACGCGCGCCTGCCTCTTGGAGTAAAGTATTTCTTGCATTCTGCTTTATTTATTTGTGTTTACATTTACACTGATGTACAAAAAATGTAAATACTGTAGAATACAGATGTTTTTGCTGTTCTTCAAAAATTTATTGTTCAGTAACCAAAACTAATAAATTTATTTTACTATTTTGTTTAAAAAGCTTGTTATTTCTTTTTTAATTTTACATATTCATTTTTCCAATCTGTTGAAGTATTCATTAGGGATACGATTCATTAACTAATGTTTTTGAAAAAATTTTGAAATTTGAACACTCAAATGATTTCAGACTATAAATAAAATAAAATAAACATTGTTGTCATAAACAAAAGAGTAAATATTTGAAATGAGAAATTAATAAGAAAGTATTTTCAAGTATTTGGTAAATTTTTTGAATCAAATTAAGAAAACAAAACTTAAGCAGTAATACAATAAGTAACAGAAAATTAAAGAAACTGACGTAGTAAATACAACATTGTAGTTGTAGTTATGAGAAGAAAAATAACATAATCTATCATAATACAAATTTGTTTATTAACCTGAAGCTTGCTTAATTTTGTACATAATTTAATTAGGATTTTCTTCTTCGCTGAAATTTGTATTAAAATCATATTTACTCGTTAAACATTACAGTTCAGCAAAACTATCATCTAACAACTTTCAATTCACCATTTAAAATTATAAAAAACATATACTTAGTAGAGTAGCTGAGTAAACATCAAATGTAGCAAATTGAGTTCAGTTGTTGCAATCTATGAGTGTTATTTTTTTTCAAGGTCCGATCGATCACTAAATTAAAACCACAGTGAAAATAAAAAATTTTTTATTTGTAACAAGTACTTACATAGTTATGCTATTTCTCTACATAGTCGCCACTCCGATTTAGACATTTGTCGTAGCGTGGTACCAACTTTCCAACACCCTCGTCATAGAACGGAGCCGTCTGTGTTTTCAGCCATGTTTCAACGCTGGTCTGCAGCTTGATGTCTGTGTCTAAATGTTGTCCTCCTAGCCAGTGTTTGATGTGAGCAAAGAGGTGAAAATCAGATGGAGCCAAGTCCGGACTGTGTGGTAGAAACGTTAGGGAGGCGCCCATTCTCATTGTTTTGTGATGGTCGGACAGCATCTTTGGAACCAATCTCGCTCACAGTTTGGGTTACTGAAGTCTCACTCACAATGGTGTAGAGAGCCGACCTTGAAATTTCAGGAAACGAATCGCTCAATACAGAAATTGTGAACCGATGATTTTCTCGAATGGCCTCTCCACTTGCTCAACGAGATCATCAGTTGACACTCGCCTGCATCGCATGTTCCCTGACCGCCTGCGATATGAACATCTGTACGTCCTGCTTTAAAGTTCCTGCACGATTGTCGCACTTTGCTGTCATTCATTGAAGTTTCACCGTACACATTACTTATTCGTCGATGAATTTCAGCTGCATTACACCCCTCAGCCTGAAGAAATCCATGGCTGAGATTTTCCATGGCTTGTTGCAAAAAAGTTCCATTCAGCTGAGATTCCAAAGTCGCTTTGATGTTGACAAAGATTCAGGAAATTTTTGAAATTTTTATACTGCGCTGCAGACCCATCACTGAAAGTAAATGTGTGTGATTTTTTCAAGGCGACACTTTAGATCTTCTATTAACTTCACTAAAAAAGCACGTACACCAATTGTGTTGTGCTGTAGGCTGTTGCTTACAACATGGTAGCTGATGCTGTTGATGTCCCAAGTTGTTTCTGAAGTACACAACAAATGGGTGTAAAGTTGCTTGGCTGTTATCCCAGTGACAACCTTGAGCTGCATCTTGGACAATGAATGAATAATTAATTTTCTGCAAAGTTCATTAATATGATCAGTTCTGTTGGATTGAGGCTTTCCTTTTTGGTACTTTTGGTGCTTTCTTTGATGTTTAGCAATACGTTGATGAGTGGAAAGCTTATCAATCTTCAATAAAATCTTCTGTGTCATCTGCTTGGTTTCTGATGAGTCTCTATCATGTGCACCCACTGTTTGAACTTAGTAGTAGTAGCTTCTGGATCACTGGCTTCAAAACTGCTTTCTAAAAATTGTTGCAGAGGTTTTGCAGAATAAATTTCACAGCGATGAAGCGTGCAGTTTTTGGATTCCAAATCACACACTGTTTTAACAATCTTGTAATCTTCTTTAGTTGGACTGCTTGCAAGCATCAATTTTACATTTTGGTGTGCAGTGCAAACACAGACTGAATGGGTTGTTGCAGCACCTACAGTGATGCACCATTTTGGTTTCAATTCACAGAATTTGGAAATTCCAGTTTCAGACCCATGCTGAAGTTGATATGCAGCAAATATTTCTTTCAAGTTATTCAGAAGTAATTATTTTTGCATTAGAACTTTGTTTCCATCTATTCTAATTGATACACAATCTTTTTTACGTGGGCAAATTTGCTAATTTCTTCATTTTGGAAAAAAACTGTTTCTTTTACAGCATCTGGAATCTTCTTGCCACATTTGTTTTTTGCAGTACTAGTACACCATTTTCTGCCTTTAAGTTAGCTGTCTTACCATCCTTTCTGAAACATGAAATTCTTGCATTACCTCTTTTATAGTCCAGTTCTGGTGGTATTAATATCAAAATCTGCAATTTTTCAGGCTGCTTTTGATAATTGGAACCTTCCCATTTAATTCTTTAATCAGCTGCTTTTAATCTAAGCATTCACGACATGCCTTGTTGGTTGTACTAGGTGTTTGAAAATCATTTCCGTCAAAGCCTCCAGCAGCAGGAATGTTATGCAAAATTGCCTCTTGAGTTTCACTTATTTTTCATTTTGCATAACCTTTAGCATTCCTTGTTGATACTCTCTGAAATTTTAAGGGGAGACCCCCCAATAAAAGTTAGACTTATATTGAGTGTTTCTGCTGGATATGCTAACTTTGGTTCATCTAACTGGGATGAAGTTGACTGAGGCTGTACTACTTTCTTTGCTGCAAATTGTTTTCAATATGTTGGACAAATCTTCTGACCAAGTTTGACATAGCTCTTTGTCACAGCTTTCAATTGATCTGCTGTTTCCACATTAATAACCCATTAGCCCTTTTTCACAGAAATGTTCTTTACACCAAAAGGATTAAAACATGATTATTGTAAAAATTCATACTTATCCAAAAGTATTGCTTTGTGATGAAAGCATATTTGGACATAATTCACTTCTTTGGTTAAGTAATTCTTGTTCTACTGAAAATTCTTTGATGCCTTGTTTAGGTGTAATGTTTTCAGATGACATGCAGAATTATCTGCAAAACCAATGGTACATGACATTGAGACGTTACCTTCGATATCCATAAAACCAAAATTCAATTTTAACTCCCAATTGCCTTTGCTTTTAATATGTGATGTGTAAAAGTGCTGAGTATTTCCATCTGAAACTGTTGAGGGAAATTTTGGAACAGGACAGAAGAAACTTAAGTGACCAGATAAACATTTCTAAAAAGTCAGACAGCTTAAAAAAATGTTTATTTACAGAATCCAAAATTTATTATATCCAAAATGTTTAACAGGGTCACTAAGTTTCAACATGACAGGTACCTTAGATCATGACCAATGACAAAACAAACTTGACGATTCTTTCATTTAAGTCACGATGTCAAAAAAGTAGTTTTCACAAAAATATGGCTAGTGCCCCAACCATACTACTTAAGAAGCTTTAACTTGCAAGGCTTTATGCAAGACCCATATGTACATTCGTTTTTTGTTTAACCTCTGGGTCCACAGTTAAGTATTGCTTCAGAGGATGATTTGTAGCATTTGTGAAAATGCCATGCCTGACTAGGATTTGAACTTGGGACCTTGGGTGAAAGGCCGAGATGCTACCGCTTGCACCACAGAGGTCGGCCCATATGTACATCCTGTAAAAATTTAATCAAAATTGGAGAGGGTCGAGAGGGATCCTTAGTCCACTTTACATGGAATGACTATAGAGAATTTATGAAACTCTGACAGAATTTATATAAATAAAGTAATACAAAGCAAATATTAGTTTGAAAAAAATTGATTTTAATTAAAGGCTAACTGTAGGAGAAATTTTATGATCCTAAATAACAATCTATTCGAAAAAATCAAAATTATTAGTATTCAAGGTAGTAAAAATTTAATTGATGTATTTGAAAATAATGTTAAAAAGTAAAACAGACTAAACTTCATTTTTAGCTCGTAATGACCTAAAAAATTCCGTCATTATCCATCTACTTTTTAACTATTGGTTTTTATCAAGATCTTGTATTGTTCATCTTCGCATTATTTTTTAAGGCTAGCAGTATTTAAATTTCAAGTAACATTTCATTTCATGTATTAAGTTTGAGTTAATAAATCTTATTTTTCATTTGATCCTATAAGCAATAATTTAATGGAATGAGGTCTTTTCAATAACTGGTTGCTTTGTAAAAGCTGTTGTAAACATCTTTGACTGATGTAAATTTCTATAAACGTTTCATTAATTGGGAGTTAATTAACAAAGTTATCTTAAGCCAAACTTAACTTGCTTTTTTATATTTTATATGATATTTTCTAAAAAAAAAAATGTTAGAAATTCCTTGGATATATTTTTCATTGAATTGCCATTCCTTATTGTCATTTTGGCTAGTATTGTGATTTTTATAGTTGTGTTGCTCTAAATGGATTAAATTTCTTCCAGTGGTTTTGTTAATCCACATTTACTAAAACTATTCAAAATCTTAGTTTTAGCTTAGTTTTAGTAAGCTTTCTGAACAATTTTGAAACAATAAATATGTCATTTGGGTCTGTTGCACTATTTTTAATAATTTTCTTACATGTATGTCTGTTTAAAATTTGTTTATAAATTTACAGATTGTAGTTTAGGAATTTCTGTTTTAAGCTGAAGGCATCCACCACAGTGTGAGCTAATAACTCATGATAAATTATTTTGTATGTATAAGAGAATTTTCTATTAAAGATGCAGTTTTCTCCCTATTTTAGAACGAAAATTAATGAAAAATAACCATCTTCCAAAAATGTCTGAAGTAACCCATGCTTTTCTTTATCCTGTAGATTTAATATGAATGAAATGTCTTGGTTTTTTGGCATGTTCTGATTAAGAGAGATTGTTATTTTTCTATTCTTGACATGATTGCTCCCAAAAGAATAAGTTCTCATTCTTTAGTTTACTTGCCACTATGATGTATATACCTTACTTGCAAGTTTTGTCCAGTGTACAGTTGTTATATTATCCAGTTAAGCTGTTACAACCATTGGGATGTGAGCTGTTATTAATGTTTATTCATTTATCACACACTTTCATTTTTAAACGTTGTTTAATACTTTGTCTATACTTTTTAATCAAGAAGATAGGGAAGAGAGTAGAGTATTTCAAAACTCATAGCGATAGAATCATTGTAATAAGGATAAAATCAAAACCTAATCCGACAACGATTGTTAACGTCTATATGCCTACAAGCGCCCATGATGATGATGAGGTAGAGTGTGTATACGAAGAGATCGATGAAGCAATTAAACACGTAAAAGGAGATGAAAATTTAATAATAGTTGGAGATTGGAATGCAAGCATTGGAAAAGGCAAGGAAGGAAATATAGTGGGTAAATACGGACTGGGCAAAAGGAATGAAAGAGGGGACCGACTTATAGAGTTTTGCACGAAGTGTAATTTAGTAATTGCCAACACCCAATTTAAAAATCATAATAGAAGAATATACACTTGGAAAAAGCAAGGTATCAGATAGATTATATCATGGTTAAGCAAAGATTTAGAAATCAACTCATTGACTGCAAAACTTACCCTGGAGCAGACATTGATAGCGACCATAATTTGGTGATAATGAAATGTAGATTGGGGTTTAAAAACCTGAAGAAAAGGTGTCAGATGAATCGGTGGAATTTAGAGAAGCTTGAGGAAGAGGAGGTAAAGAAGATTTTTGAGGAGGACATCGCAAGAGGTCTGAGTAAAAAAGATAAGGTAGAAAATGTAGAAGAAGAATGGGAGAATGTTAAAAAGGAAATTCTTAAATCAGCAGAAGCAAACTTAGGCGGAATAAATAGAACTGGTAGAAAACCTTGGGTTTCAGACGATATATTGCAGCGGATGGATGAACGTAGAAAATATAAGAATGCTAGTGATGAAGAAAGTAAAAGGAACTATCGGCAATTAAGAAATGCTATAAACAGGAAGTGCAAACTGGCGAAAGAAGAGTGGATTAAAGAAAAGTGTTCAGAAGTGGAAAGAGAAATGAACATTGGTAAAATAGACGGAGCATACAGGAATAATGTGTTAAACAAAGATGGTACACCAATATATAATACGAAAGTTAAAGTCGATAGATGGGTGGAATATATTGAAGAGTTATATGGAGGAAATGAATTAGAAAATGGTGTTATAGAGGAAGAAGAGGAAGTTGAGGAGGATGAAATGGGAGAAACAATACTGAGATCTGAATTTAAGAGAGCATTAAAAGATTTAAATGGCAGAAAGGCTGCTGGAATAGACGGAATACCTGTAGAATTACTGCGCAGTGCAGGTGAGGAAGCGATTGATAGATTATACAAACTAGTGTGTAATATTTATGAGAAAGGGGAATTTCCGTCAGACTTCAAAAAAAATGTTATAGTTATGATACCAAAGAAAGCAGGGGCAGATAAATGTGAAGAATACAGAACAATTTGTTTAACTAGTCATGCATCAAAAATCTTAACTAGAATTCTATACAGAAGAATTGAGAGGAGAGTGGAGGAAGTGTTAGGAGAAGACCAATTTGGGTTCAGGAAAAGTATAGGGACAAGGGAAGCAATTTTAGGCCTCAGATTAATAGTAGAAGGAAGATTAAAGAAAAACAAGCCAACATACTTGGCGTTTATAGACCTAGAAAAGGCATTTGATAACGTAGACTGGAATAAAATGTTCAGCATTTTAAAAAAATTAGGGTTCAAATACAGAGATAGAAGAACAATTGCTAATATGTACAGGAACCAAACAGCAACAGTAACAATTGAAGAACATAAGAAAGAAGCCGTAATAAGAAAGGGAGTCCGACAAGGATGTTCTCTATCTCCGTTACTTTTTAATCTTTACATGGAACTAGCAGTTAATGATGTTAAAGAACAATTTAGATTCGGAGTAACAGTACAAGGTGAAAAGATAGAGATGCTACGATTTGCTGATGATATAGTAATTCTAGCCGAGAGTAAAAAGTATTTAGAAGAAACAATGAACGGCATAGATGAAGTCCTACGCAAGAACTATCACATGAAAATAAACAAGAACAAAGCAAAAGTAATGAAATGTAGTAGAAATAACAAAGATGGACCACTGAATGTGAAAATAGGAGGAGAAATGGTTATGGAGGTAGAAGAATTTTGTTATTTGGGAAGTAGAATTACTAAAGATGGACGAAGCAGGAGCGATATAAAATGCCGAATAGCACAAGCGAAACGAGCCTTCAGTAAGAAATATAATTTGTTTATATCAAAAATTAATTTATATGTCAGGAAAAGATTTTTGAAAGTGTATGGTTGGAGTGTCGCTTTATATGGAAGTGAAACTTGGACAATCAGAGTATCAGAGAAGAAAAGATTAGAAGCTTTTGAAATGCGGTGCTATAGGAGAATGTTAAAAATCAGATGGGTGGATAAAGTGACAAATGAAGAGGTATTGCGGCAAATAGATGAAGAAAGAAGCATTTGGAAAAACATAGTTAAAAGAAGAGACAGACTTATAGGCCACATAATTAAGGCATCCTGGAATAGTCGCTTTGATATTGGAAGGACAGGTAGAAGGAAAAAATTGTGTAGGCAGGCCACGTTTGGAATATGTAAAACAAATTGTTAGGGATGTAGGATGTAGAGGGTATACTGAAATGAAACGACTAGCACTAGATAGGGAATCTTGGAGAGCTGCATCAAACCAGTCAAATGACTGAAGACAAAAAAAAACTTTTTAATCTTACTAGCTCTGAAATCAGTGCAGCTCTCTTGCAAAATATGTTGTTTAGTATTTTCACCAAAAGTTTTTCCACCGGCAAGTAAATAATGATCGTGAATGTTGTTAATTGTTCTTTTAACAACCATATTCATTGTCACTAGGTATTTTTTCACTTTATCTTCTTACATTGTTTCTTATTTATCATTGTTAGGATGTTTAACTCTTTTTAATTACGTATAATGGGAGTATATGAATTTTTTTATGTGGGATTTGGGTTTTTCTTTTATAATTTGTTTTTTCTTTCATTAATTTCTTTAATGAATCATTACCATCTAAAGATCATAAATTTTTTTTTCAATTTTAATTCAGATGTGAAAAGACATTTTATTGCATTATTTTAGTTATTCTACAATCATGAATTGCACAATAGTTTTATTCCATATCAGTATATTTTTGTGTGTAAAATTCAGTAATCTTTATTTGTATAAAAACAATCCACTATCTGAGTAGTTTTTTTGGTTGTTGGTGTGTTTTATTAAAGCTCATAGGTTTATATACTTTTTATATTTTTTTGTAAATGAGCAGTAGTAATTTTTATATTAAATTTTTTTATTTATGTTTAAACAGTTTTTTAACTGGATTGAAAATTTATAAAAATAATTATTTAATAATATTGTTCAAATATTATTGTTAAACAGCTCTTGTATTTGTTCTTGTACCACCCACACTTTTTTTCTTGGAATTGGAGAGAAAAAATAAGGGTGCGAGGCTTACTTGAAACATAGCCTTTAGCCAGGATAATCTATATAAAGTAAACGTTTTCTTAGAAGTACCTAAATTCAATCACATAAATATAGTTACATTAGGCTTTAGTTTATCAATACTGGATGCCACTTATACAGAATGCATCCTTAATTATTAACATCCTGTTCATATTATCGATAGGAATAAAGTTACGGTATTTTTATAAAACTGATTCATTCTGTATAGGTTGCATCCAGTTCTAATGACACTACAGTTACAGTATCAGTTACCCATTGTCGTCTTGTCTATTCGCTATAGTCAGTGTACTGTTTGTATATGTGGATGGTTATGTGCATTTTATGGTGATTTATTTTAATTACAGCATTAAAATGAGTACAAAAGGACAGCATCTACGATCTTTTACAGTAAATGAAAAACTGCGCGTTATAGAAGAGGCTGAAAAAATTGGAAATCGGGCAGCAGGAAGAAAATTTGACATAGATGAAAGCTGGATTTGAGATTGGCGTAAGAAGAAACAACTTCTGGTGAAAAGCACTGGTAATAAAAGCGAATTTTGAGGCTTAAAACCAAAATACACAGACAGAAAAAAAATTGTATGACTTATGGAAAAAAGGAAATGCAGTTATGCTGTCATGCTGTCATGACAGAAATGTGTCAATCATATGCTCGTGAAATCACTAAATCATTGAATAAAGTTTTAAAGCAAGCCGTGGCTGGATAACACGATGCATGGCACGAAATGATTTGTCAATAAGATGAAAGACGACCATTTCTCAACGACTTCCAGACACTTATGAACAAAAAATATTACATTTTCATAAATACATAATAAATCTTAGAAAAGATAAAGGCCTTCTCAAATAGGAAATGCTGACCAAATCCCCGTGCATTTTGAAATTCCATTTGAAAAAACTGTAAACAAAAAAGGTGAAAAATGTGTTATGATTCGCACTGGTGGTAATGAAAAACAAAGGTGTAGTGTTATGCTTTACATTACTTCTGATGGATCAAAATTACCTCCGTACATTGTTTTTAAAAGAAAAACTTTTCCTACTGTACAGGAAGAAGCTTTACAGAACTCTTCTTACTGTGGTCTATCAGAGCACAGGAATCAGGTTGGATGGACTAAACCTTATTTTTAGATTGGATCAGGTGTGTATGGCAAAAGTGATCAGGAGATTTACTTAATAAAAAAAATACCGGTATGCTAGTAATGGATAGTTATTGGGGGCATACGACTGTTAAAGTGAGACATTTTAAAAAAGGGTATGACAGACCAAGTAATAATTCCAGACCGATTGACATTTCTATTGCAACCACTAGATGTCTGCATTAATAAACCATTCACATCTGCATTAAAACTTCTGCATCCATTTACTGTACAGTTAATGGATGGCTGATGAAAATTTCTTTCTCACGTCTACAGGAAAAATCAAACGCCCAGATTTTAACCAGATTTGTGTTTGGATAAAAGATGCTTGGGAAGGTATTTCCATGGAATTAGTAAGGAAAAGTTTAAAAAAATGCGGAATATCTAATGAATTTGATGGTAGTAAAGACCTTTGGCAGAGTAACATGGAGACCTACCGGTAACTCTTCTACAGACATTGACAGTGATAGTGATTAATTAAAAATAAATTCCCATATTAAAAAGTGTATTGAAATTATCCTTTTCAACATGATACTTTCTTTTCGTTTTACTGGCCTACTGATTCTGATCTAAACTAGTACTTAACGGTAATTAATTATTAACGTAATATTAATGTTGTAATTTAAATGAATGAATTAAATGCTTTACTTTTTGAATATTTTCGTATTTTTTTATCATATCTGTTGCACTTTAAAATACCGGTATATACTCAATTTTTTTTTAGATTTTCGGTTCGGAAAATTGAGGTGCGAATTTTATTCAAGGGCAGGGGGTATTCGAATAAATATGGTAATATTATTTTTTTAAGTTTTTTATTTATTTCTTTTTAAATATTCGTTGTGTTGTGTGATAGATTTTTTAAATAAAATATATTTTTATTATTTACTTTTCAGTAATGAAAGTGCCAAAAATATATTTATAATTTAGGAAGTTATGTTTTCGTTTAATATTATGGTCTCAGACTTATATCACATGCATTTTAATTAGCAGAATGGTATGGATGAAATGTTGGGGAAAAAATGTCTGGACATTGTCAGAAATTGAGCCAGAGATAAGCTATGATTATAGTTGCTGCTTCAAGTCATTGTATGTCGTTATTATATTTGCATCAGTAACAAAATGATAACAAAGGAAAAAATAGTTCAGTTCAAAAAAAAATTTGTTGTAAAACAGGGTTGTTTAAAGGCTAGGATGATGGATATGTGAGGAAAATAAATTATTTATGTGTAGATCAAATTAGCAACAGTCTGTATATTGCCAATTAGTGAAATATTGTCTGTTGCTTGTATGAAAAATAAAAAATCGCATGTTAGAAAAAATATAAATTGCCTGATAGAATTAATGCTTATTATTGATTATTAATATAATATTAAATGCCGAATGTCAAACTCTTTTATTAGGCTGAATGATAAATTTTTAGTTTCTAAACAAAAAAAAATTATTAGTTTTAAAATGTCAGGAAGTGACAATTTCATGAAACCATTAGATCCCATCCATGTATAATGATTGTGTTATTCTTGACCCATGGGATATGTGCACATCCAGATTTTATAAATTTGATTTCAACAATATCTGTTAACTTCGTTGCTTGTAATCTAATTAAGAAAGGTCAAAAAGTATTGATAATAATATTTCATGTTTCAAATTATATATATGCTTACATATTCATGCGACTTGTACCAAAACATCTATTAAATGTTAAGTTGGGGATTTTTTATTTTATTAATTACATTCAAGTTCATTTCCAGTTAGTTTACAGAGTTATTGAGAATCAACTCTTGTGTGAGTAATTCATTATGATTTTATACGTATCTATTTGAATTTTTATTTAATGTAAAAACCTAATGAAGAAATTAACCAATTTATTTGTTATTATTTTTGTTACAGTATATTTAGATGAGAATGCATTAATCGCAAAGAATTCATCATTGATAATTGTAAGAGTTCCGCTTTCAGCACAACAGAAAAGAGCTTGGTAAGTATAAATGAATTCTTGCTTCTTTTTTTTTTAACTGTAGTTCATTATTATGTGTTTTTATTATTTATTGGCTGGTGGGTCATTTTGTTAAAAAAGAGAGTTAACAAGAAGAAAAGATATTATAGTCTATTATCTGTGTTCATCCTCTTATTTGTATGATGAATCTTTCTAAATATATTCATATATTATGATGTGTTTCTGTGTTTAGGTTTAAATCATCGTTCAAAGTGTTCTAGAGTTCTCTAAAACCAGTCACAAACAACTGACGACTTAAAAAAAAAACTTCAACTTATGTCATATGCAAATAAATAAATATTAAAATAAATATTAGGGAAAAAAGAAAACTGACCGGGTAGAGCATGATGAGGAGGTGGTCAACGGATAAAACAAGTCTGTTTTATACTTTCTTTGCTAATGAACACATGAAAAGAGAATTTGTGTCACCTTCATGTCATCTGTGTTGTTTATCTTATTGTTATGGATTATGCATCATTTAACCTTCTGTGAATGATGTTCTACTCATGCCTAGGATACAAAAAAATACAGGTTTTGATTGAGTTGAAAACATTTTGTTTCATAGTAGCTAGTAGAAGAAACAAAATCTTAAGTTATTTTATACTAGATTATAAATGAAAGTAGAATTAAGATCTTATTTATTTCACGGGAGACTGTTTTATAATTTTGATTGATAGTAAATTATTTTTAGAATATTTATTGGAACATTGTAGACATAATGCATAAGCCCCTTAGTATTTTTCATGATTTCCTATTTAAAATGTTGAGGTGCGGGTATTATTCAAATCATTATAATGATTGAATGACTATTACTCATTGTAATGATTGAATGATTATTACTGTTTGAATGATGTTTTTTATTTAATTATTACTTTACAAGGTAGTGTCATATATGACTGTAACTATGAAAGATTATACAAAAACAGGTACAATACGTAAACAAAGATGACTTTTATTATAACACCTACCTCTGCCTCTATAGGAAGAGTACAAGGGTTATTACTGTTATGTTTTTATTATTAGTTCTTTATTTGCAACAAAATATCTTGAATGAAACGAGTTTCTGGAATATGGTAGATTTCAGTTTTTAGTTTTAGTTTCAAGTGAACTTCCTTCACACTTTTCATTTACCTTTTAATATTCATTTGATTTCAAAGTAGTAAACATATCACATCTCATATATTCGTTTTATTTAAAAAAAAATTTTTTTTTGACTAAAAGTTGTTTTCAACCAAAAGATAATTTTGTTCATTTACTATGCCAAAAAATTAAAAGTTGTGTCAGAAGCTGAAATTATTTCTAACCGAGGAGTTGGTAAAAATACAACATCGATGAGTCATGTATTTGAGATTGGCTAAAGAAAAAGATTTTATTGCTTAGTGCCTCTTAAAAAAAATGATTGTTTGGGAACCAATTCCTCAAATTAGAGCAAGAACTATTTTTATTTATTAAAGAAAGAATGGAAAAGTGTTTTCCAGTTAACAGAGAAAAAGTGTTCTGCAAAAACAGAGATGTGCAATATAAAGGCAAAACAAAGCTTTAGTAGGTAATATTAAGAATGTTACAGCTAGCAGAGGCTGGTTTCAAAAATTTTTGTGTTTGACTATAAGAAGACTGACCAATATTTGTCAAAGATTGCCAGAAGAGAAACTTATGGAATTTCAGCGATATGTTATTGGCTTGTACAAAAAAAATTCAATTTCGAACTCACAAATATGAAACTGATCAACCCCTGTATATTTTGAAATGTCGCAGAATTCAACTATAAGTTTAATTGGCAAAAGAAGTGTTCCTATTTAAGCTTGGTTGTAAAAATCCAAGGTTTTTTATGCTTGCCATTTTAGTAGATGGAATACAAATTACATCTTTTGCTATTTTTAAGTGAAAGACTTTGCCCTTGCCCAAAAAAATCTCCCGAAGGGGGTAATTGTTTGATGCATTGGAAATGGATTCTCTTTAATGGATGAATGGTGGAAATTGGTGTGGGTTTGTTGATCAAAAAGTTTGCAAAAGGTAAAAACTATGCTTGTCTTTGATAGCTTTCAGGAACATATAACTGAAATATGAAAAATTAATCATCGAAAAATAGAATTCTGAATTAGTAAATATTACAAGAGATTAACTTCTTTCCTTCAACTTTTAGATGTAAGTATGCTTTTTAAAGATTGGTTGAAAGAATTTTATTCTTCTTGGATGGCAAACAACGATCATTCATTTTCATTTACTGGACAAATTTAAAGACCATCTCTCTCCTTTGTCTGAATGGATATTGACTGCATGGGAAAATAAATCTTCAGAGCGAGTGATTAAAAGGCTTAAAAGTGTTCAATTTCAAATAATTTGGATAGGACAGAAGATGATACCTCTTGGAAATTGAAGAAAAAACTGATTCTGGATCTGAGATTGATGACTAACTAAAGCTTAGTATTGTAATTATTTATCCGTTTATAATAACACTAATAAATTAAACTCTTAGACTAAGTGTTTATTTTTTACTAATACCATATCTTCAATTTATTGACATATCTAGGTATAAATTAGTATATATTCGAAAGTACTTTCTTTCTCAATAATCTTATAAGTAGCATGCGGGTATGCAGGATCAGGGCTTATGTCGATAAATGGGTCAGTCTGTTTCAAATGATCCAGCTAAAATTAAAATGATCCACCGGGTTGGTCTAGTGGTGATCGCGTCTTCCCAAATCAGCTGATTTGGAAGTCGAGAGTTCCAGCGTTCAAGTCCTAGTAAAGCCAGTTATTTTTACACGGATTTGAATACTAGATCGTGGATACCGGTGTTCTTTGGTGGGGTTGGGTTTCAATTAACCACACATCTCAGAAATGGTCGAACTGAGAATGTACAAGACTACACTTCATTTACACTCATACATATCATCCTCTGAAGTATTATCTAAACGGTAGTTACCGGAGGCTAAACAGGAAAAAGAGAGAGCTAAAATTAAAATGAAACCCATGGTCTCAGAATGTCATGAGAATCGTTTTATTTGTTATATTTTCCACCCTTATTAACCATGTAAAATTTCATTTTGATACCTTAAATAATTTTTAAGTTATTAATTTTTTAAATGTGTTAAAAAATATGTTATTGTTGTTTACAAGGCTTTAATGATTGTGATGTTGATTTAGTAAAAAAACTTATAACTTTATCAGTTTTCATCATATCACGATGGTTTTTTCACTAAGGTTTTTTGAAAAATATACAGAATAAGGTAATAATGTAATTAGCAATTTATCTCTCTTAATTGCTGCAGTAAATATAAGCTCAAACCTGATTTCATAATTTTTTGAAGAAAAAACAAAATGTAAAAATGTTATTTTAAGATAAAAGGGCACTGCAGTAACCAAATTTTTTTTTATATAATCCTAAAAGTATGAGCAAGTAGGTTCTGGAAGAAAATTTGTGGTTTTTTGACTGCCAGTATATTTAATACATCATGAAACAACTGACAAATAATTTACGCTAATATAATCCAATTCAAAATAGTATCAACATCCTATAAACCAATTTATGGCTCATTTCTAAAATATATACATTACCTGCTGTATTTATTTATTTAGCAATCATATGTAAGTTTGTGTACAAAATACCATGTTTTAAACATTAAGACTTGAAAGTGTTTAATTTAGTTTTGACTAAACTAAAAGTTAAAATACAACGAATTGAATAAATTAAGTGAATGAAAGAACTTACTAAGTCTTCAAAAGTCTTGATGTAGACTCATTTACTATTTACACCTGTTATGTCAGTGGAATTACACAATAAAACTATTTTGAATGAAACACCAACACCTTGTTATTTATGAACTTGTGTTTGTTTTAACATCTTGTTTCACTGAAGGTTGATAGAACTAATTTCCTTCTCAGGAAAATAATACATTCTCCCGGATGCTTTTAGACTGGGGGGGGGGTTGACTGGGGGGCTTGAGAAACAACTAAAAATGTTCAGGATTTTGAAGCTTTTTGTTGTAAAAGCTTTTGTTGTTGTTAGTAAGCTAAATTCATGAACATTATTTAGTTCCAGTTGGCAAAAAAATTTAACAAAATTATATGAAACATAAACCATGTAACGTTTTTGTAGCGGACCACAGGCTCACTTTTTTCTAGTAATGAATTAATACTGGAAAATCATCAATATTTAGCTTATAGATCTTTCAAATTTATTTTATTTTTATTAGTTGATTTTTACTTTATTTTTTATGTTGCAGGGAACGTGCAGAAGCAAACCAACAATTGCCTGGAGTTGTAAAATCTGTAAGTTTAAAAAAAGTTTTTAAAATTTATTAATGTAAAAAAATTTATTTAAAAAAGTAGAGAATTATTTAGTCAAAAAATGAGTTTTAAAAAAATAAATAAATTATAAACTGTTATGAATTTTCTTTTAACTGTTCAGATTTTAGACTTAGAATAGATCTTGAAAAATGACCAATAGCCAAAAATTGATGATACAAATTGTCCACAATGGGCAATAAGAACCAGTACAGTGTATGAAGATAAAAAATACGTTTTGCCAGAAGCTAGTATCAGATAAATAAAAACTTTACAGTTTAAATTCTTTTGGGCATAGATACAATTTCAAAACAAAATTAATACATCTATGCCCAAAAGAATTTAAACTGTAAAGTTTTTATTTATCTGATACTAGCTTCTGGCAAAACGTATTTTTTATCTTCATACACTGTACTGGTTCTTATTGCCCATTGTGGACAATTTGTATCATCAATTTTTGGCTATTGGTCATTTTTCAAGATACAGTTTCTTGATAAAATAATAATAGTATTTCTGATATCATACACTTAGTAAAAAAAAAGTTTTGTAACAAAATAAAATAACATTACTTGTTAAAGAAAAGATGATATTTAACAATGTTAGAATAAGAATTCCCTTAAAAGAAAAACTCCACATAATTTAGTCAGAGTATTTAGTAATGGGTAATAGAACTATAAAAATATTTTTAAAACTAATAAAAAATTCAGTATTAATAATAGAAAACATGAATTTATAAGGTGACTTAAAACATCAGTATTAATATTAAAAGTGTTAGCAGTTTCCTTTTTTTAAATTAAAATGAATATTTGATGAATAGTGAACATGAAAATTAAATGAAATCAGAGAAGGATGATGAAGGATGGTTAGAAGAAACAGTATTCCAGTTGTATGTATAACGGGTTAATTTGAGTAATTACTTTTTGGTATTGGTCCAATTAACTGTTTCAGCATAATTTTTGAGTTTGCCATAATTTAAATTCTATCTTATTCCAGTTGTTATTTTTGTTTCTAATTTATTCAAAGATGTGAATAACAGGTAATGAATGGTCTGTCATCGAGCTTTCAAGTTTTAATGTCCTCAAGATTAATGATGCGATTTTGATGAACATATTGTCAGTGCATGATCCATTGTTTTCATTATCGGATGGTCTTGTTACCTCATGAAAACTGGGTATATATACATTCCCAAGAAAATTGTTTAAAGTTCCCGACTTATATCATTATATTCTAGCAAATCAATATTATAGTCTCCAATAGTTGTATGATTTTTGAGGTTTTCCTTTTAATTTAATAATTTTTTTATATTAATGATAAATTGAAGTTTAGGGATGTCATGTGATCTATATATTGCCGATATCTCAAAGTTGCTCAACTCATTAATTTTCACACTTGTATTTAGAACTTTAAGTGTGTCTATTTCTATAATTTCAGTATTTTCCATTAGATTTTATCTCATGTATATAATAACACCATCCGATTTGTTAATCCTACTATTATTGTGTATTCTATACCCTGTCAAACAAAAACATGCAAAATTTTCAAGATTCCAAGTTTCAATACAAATAATGCTGTAAGGCATAGTTGATAAACTTTCAACAAAAGTTTCAAACCTTTCATGATTGGCATTTAAGCTTCTTATGTTTAGGTATAATATTAATCTATTATCATCTTACATATTTTTGTTTAGAGTTTCAAGATTACAATATGTTGTTTCTCTCACAAGATTGTCGTGTTGTATACTTTCAATAACATCTATCTAATTCACCTTCATCAGTTGCTATCTTTTCCGCTGACCACTGCATATTTATGCAGATGGGCAATTCTGTTGCTTATATAAAGTGCACAAGGGACTTTTGATGTAGTCTAGTTATTGATGTAGTAGGTGTCATTCATTGAGTTACCCTTGGTCAATGTGCCTGTATATTTGTATTGTTCTATGTCAATAATTCAGGTGTCACAGAATAATCAGTCATCTCAATTAACCTTTTTGCTCTGTTCTTATATATTTTACAAGTGTTCAAATCCATGACAGAATGATTAATGTTATAATTAGATTTGTATTTATTATTTTTATAAATACAATTTGGACTCCTTGACTTGAGCACATGTTGGTTTCATGTTTATCAGAACAATTTAGGCATATAACTTCATTTCTACATTTCTTTCCACTATGCCCAAATCTACCACACTTGACGCATGGTCTAACATTTATCATATGGTAAATTCTACAATCTTTATTTCCTACAAAAATTCAATTGTTGCTTTTCAGATTCCATAATAACTGTATCCATTCCACTATTTTGATTGGTGTTCATGTGAAAAACTTGGCCTTCAGTGTTAAAATTGCTGAAATTCCAGTTATTTATATCTTTTTTACTATCCATTTTTTCATAATTATCTATTCCAACTATTTTTATTTTGGGTTTTAGTCATTGTTTTACTTGAATTGTAAAAGCACAAGGTAATTTATTTTGTAGAATTTTTTCGGTTGTAAATACACTTTTTTCATTCATACAATTGATAACCATTTCATTGTCATTCTTCATGTAGAATTGTTTAGTTTGAATAGATTTATCTTTTATAATGTAATGCGTTACTTTATCTTTTATGTCAGTATGACCATCCTTGTTTATGCTCTTTATTATTATTATTCTCAGTACTCTTTTTGTTTGAGGTTTAATTTTGTTAGTTATTTCTGCAAAAGTTGTTGTTTTACTTCTTCACTTCTTTTTATCTTATTCAATTCCATTAACAGTGCATTTTTAATGATTAATTCCTTGTTTAATTGTTTCAGTAATATGTTTTCTTTTTTCATGATTTCATATTCTGCATCTTTATCTACTGTGTTACTATGCGTGTCTCAAGATTCTTTTTGTAGTTCTTTAAGCATTTGTGCCCTGATATCTTCTTGCTTTTGACTTTTAATCTCGGCTATTATTATTATTATTGCAAAGTCACTTAGTGATTTATCATCTTACTTTGAGGTTAGATTATGCGCTGGACAAATTACTAGTGTATCACTTATATATTTGGTTTCTCGTATTTCATAAAATCACTTTGTTGAAATAGTCCTTCACATAATAAACACACTACTATTGCAACTTTTTTTTTTCAGATAGCATTTAAAAAATTTGTCCCACTGCTTGTCAGGAGGTTGCATCCCCCCCCCCCCCGCCTGACACATCACAAATTTTCAAATTTAAATAAAATAAAAAGTAACAGACAGATTAAAACAAACATTACATCCATGCATTTCTCTCTCTTAACACTAAAAGTTAAACATAAAATCGGACATTATACCGCTTAAACTGGCCAATATCGCAAAACACTAAACAAATGTGGCTTACATACTGTACTCATTCAAAAAAAAAAATTAAATTTATTACATTTACTTACATCTTTACAACATAACTATTCGATAAATTAACTTTAAAATGCTGTATAAAATTTACAAATGTACATTTCTACCCAAAGTAAACCAAAGCTATTTTAAAAGATAATGTACAAAAAACTGAATAAATAGGCTTTTCAGTTAGAAGTTTACTATTGCTGTTACTGAATTAAAAAGCTGTTCAATAAAAGAAGGTAAACCAATATAAAAAAAATTCAAAACAACTTACATACATGGAGATAAACAGCTTATCAACTAATTTTTTATTGCTGGCAAATTTTTGCTAGCCATCTTTTTTTCTTTCTATATTTCTGTGTATTTTTATCTAGAAATTTGTATTTCCTCGCATTAGCCTTTTCACGTCTTAGATAGGGTGAACTATTTTCGTTTATCTACTTTTTATTTTTATTTTCCTCCATCTTGTCACTGAAAACTAACACAAAATTGAAGTAAAATAATAAAATCAAACGTTTTTCATACTTTCAAAGATCAAACTTCATTCTGACCACGAATTAATCATTCTGGGAAAGTCTGTCATACTCTGTAAACATTCCTGAAATGATGATTTGACATAATGTTCTTTATATTGGAATGATGCAAACTTGGATTCTGGATTCTGGATTTCAAGGTTATCAATTAAGAGCCAAAATGTTTTTAAGAAAAACTCAAAAATACATACATGATGTTATTGGTTAATAGATGCAAAATGGTGTTTTCGTCGTAATGATATGCAATTAAAGTACGCTACACAGATGACAAATTTAAAAGTACTTACCAAACATTATTGAATGGAGAAATCACAAAAACACTGACTTTTGTTGACAAAACTTCACATGACTGCTCACTTGCACCATCTAGTGCAACTATTTTGTTGCAACATTTGGCTAAACTGTGGGCACGTTCATGAAATGATTTTTCAACTGTCTTACAACATTTGAAAACGCAAAAAAATTACAATTTTAATAATTCGAGCATTATTACCATTAAGTAATAAAAATACATATTAATATCTAGAGAGCACTGCTAAAAAAATTGCATGTTGCATTTTATATCATTTTAAACTTACTTGAATCATAAAATATTGTTTGTAGATGTGTTCCCGAAATGACTTTTTAAGTATACTTTAAGTTAAAAATATATAATTAACTAATTAAAGTGTTTAAAATACTTACTATACTAATAGTTACAAACAAAATTTATGATTTGAAGGACACTTAGTAAAATTTAAATGTAATTTCAGCATTAAAATCTTAAGCCGAAGTGAATTCTTCACCTTTCTGATTTTGATCCATATTCATGATTTAAGATCCATGTTCTATTATTTAAATATCCTTATCTGTTTCATTTACGTAGCCTTCTAATGTTACACCTTCATTTTGCAATTTTACATTCTGTAATAGGCATTGATGGACGATAGACATTGGGTTTTCTGATAATTGCATTTTTCTAAATATGCCTTTATTTATTTTTAAGTACATATTGATTCAGCATAATTAGGAAATAAGTTTGCATTGTTTTGGTAACTTTTACATTCCTGACATCATAGCTCTAAAACTATGCTGCGAGAAGGAAAATATGGCAATCAGTTAAAAGGTGGTATATGGGACTTTTTGCATTTCTTAATGTTTCATGACTCAGGGATACCAAAAAAAAAGTGGGGGGTTATGTTCGTACATATGTTGGCTTGTTTGAAGCTTAATAACTTTGACTGGATTAACTGATTTTTATGAAATTTGGGGCAATTTATTGGTAAAAATTTGGGGTCGATTAACTCAAAATATTGCAAACATAACCCCACTTTATATGAGGATCAGTATATACATACAAGCTTCTAACCATTAAAAAAAAATTTCCCCCAAATTTTCCCTTTTCCCAAAAAATCAAAGAAGCATCTTTTTATATATTAAATTTTTTTTTTTTAACTGAATTTTTTTACGCCTTCCTAAGCAAAGTAGTAGTGCCAAATGGCCCAAAAACATAATCCAGGAGCAACATTGGTCCTAGGAAAAGCTGATCAAAGTTTAAAAATATTGATTTTTTTTTGTATTTTTAAACTTTTATGCATCATTATTTTTCCTCTACATAAGAATAAATAACTAATTCCAG
Source organism: Lycorma delicatula (assembly GCF_047948215.1). NCBI lineage: Eukaryota > Metazoa > Arthropoda > Insecta > Hemiptera > Fulgoridae > Lycorma > Lycorma delicatula. Next base: position 232,727,106 of record NC_134456.1, read on the forward strand.
GAAAATTAAAAATACAGTTGTCAGCTTTTTTTTTCAAATGTCATAATTTAACATAATGTTTTGGCATTCCACAATGAAATACCTCATTTTTATTTAGAATGTTTTGTTTCACAAACTGCATTGAAATTTGGTTACATAACAATGCTGTGATAATAATTGAATGTGTATATATCATTTGGAATTTAAAAAAAATTTGATTTTGTCTTCATTATTGTAGGCACTCTTGATTATTTTGTATCATAGTTTAGTGTTTAAAAACATTGTTAAGCAGAATTTCGTGGATTATTAAGTTAGTGATAAATTTTTGTTAAGTTATTTTTGGAGTAACATGTTTTATATTTTTTAAGACTACATCAGAGTAAAAGATTAAAATTAATGAATCAATAGAACAATTAGGTATGATTTTATCTTATATGAAATTATTGTATGCACTAATGCAGTAGCACATACATTGTGAATTTGTATATTTTTTAAGGTTCAAGTTTCTTGTTAGATAAAACCGGTTTTATGATTTTATTGAAAAAATACTATTAAGATTAGAATGTGTACCCTGAAAATTGCCTGTGGAGCTGTAAATCAGTTTATTTAAAGAATATGTATTACAGTTTTAAACTTCAACTATATATGAGCTTATTTTTATATCTACAGTTTTTAATTAAAACTAGTTATATTTTCAAATTTATCATTTTACGATTCTTCTATAATTGTTATTACCTTATATTTTATGTTTAGTATAGAAAAAGGAAATATGCTTCTAAATTTAACCATTTATCTGCTACTCTTATTGTAACAAAAAAAGCAAAATGTTAGTTATGATAAATAGAATCATTTCAACTTGCCCAGTAAGATACCTTATCTGTGTATACTCATGTTTTTGCTCTAATTGTTGAAACCAATTATGCTTCCAGTGGTAAGTATTAGTATATAAGTGATAAGTTCCATGATAAGTGTAAGAATACCTGTCAAAAAATATTTGAAAGCATATCATAATTGAAAATTTTATATGGTTCAAATGAGTTTAATGTTAGAATAAATAGAAAATTAGAATAAAATAAAATAAATAGAGTAAATTCTATGTTGCTGTTAATGGTATATTCAATTTTTAAATATACATTTTGTTTTAAAAATTTTGCTTATCAAATGCTAATGTTAGCTACTGGTCTAAGAGATAAATTTTCTACTGAATAGAATTTTTTTTTTTTTGCCTAAGATAAAAGAAATACTAACTTCAAAAAAATGATTAGCATATATGTTTAATGGCCTTAAAAGCAGACTTAAATCAGACATAAGGCTTAAGAGAACAAAATATTAACTATCAAACTTTGTAATATTATATTACTAAAATTATATCTTTATGTAATTAACAGTAAAGAAAGTGGAAAGTCAAATTAAAATGGGCAGTTTTGTGTATTGGACAACTTATTAGCTTTATGATATATCTTCTAAATTAAACTACAAATCGCATAATGTATGTCATTTAATTTGTGATAAATGAAAGTATAGTTTGTATTTTTGTTTTAAAAATGTTTTGTTATACTATGTCTTAAAAAGAGTATTATATATATATTTTATATAGCATTATGTATTAATACATATATTAGTATATAATTAAAATATTTTTATACCATAAGATACAGTTCATAAAAAGTATGAACATTTATTTATTTGTCTCAAGTGCTTTCAGAGCATCACCCCTCCATTATCAGCAGACTTATTTATGAAATACATATAATTAAAATATGAAAGTTAAAAATATCACTTAAAAATAAATGTAGTCAAAAAATTTTATTTAGGTATTCTGTTATGTTTTAAACATTCTTTATTAAATTTAATACTTAAAAAATACATTTCTTCAATTTTATCAGTTGCTTATAAAATCTATATATTTAACCTTTAATCTATTTATAATTTAATCTGGTTAGGAAACAAAGTTATTTATCAACCATTACATTACTGTATCAAATAAGTTTTTATTTTCATATTTTAATTGTATATTTTATAAATATGTCTGCTGTTGATGGAGATGATGCCCTGAAAGTACTCCTGACAAATAGGTAAGTGTTCTTACTTTTTTTGAACTGCATTCGGTGGTATAAAAGTATTATTATATAATAATTATTTGATACAATGGTTGTGATGGTGAGATAAGACATATGATTGAGATAAGACATATCTTACTTTAATTTTATGATGAAAGTACTTTTCCAGGATCCTGCATCCTCAGTTATGATTGAAATCATTTAATTAAACCATATTAAAATTAAAAATGTTAAAAATTAGTAGTACTAAAATAAACCATGCACATGGTAATATTTTTACATTACTTTACTTCCATGTTAGAATTAAGGTAAGATTTATCTTTATCTCAATATTCTGTACTTGGTGGTTTTTAATTAATAGAATTAAAATATTATTACCAAAGGAATAATATGAATATTAAAAAGATAAGTTCAATAAAAAATATAGGCATGCGTGTACACACACACAAATACAAAATATTTAATTTCATTTAGTTTAAATGATCTTAATATAATAATAAATGGAATTGTGCTTCCCCCCCCCCCCCGCCTAAACGTGCATGTAAAAATGTGCGATAACCCTTAAATAATAACACTTCAAGTTATACATAAAAATGTGCGATAACCCTTAAATAATAACACTTCAAGTTATACATAAAAAAATGAAATTAGCAAATGCTCTTACCTCAATTTTTTAATTTTTTGATATGATACTACAGCCCCAAGCTTTCATGGAGAAGAAACTAAAAAAATTTAAATGGAAAGGATAGGGATATGATTATGATAATAATTTTAATATTTATTCACTGCTTATTACTCGGATCTGGGTCTTGAAGAACATTACCTTTAGTGAAGCCACAGTTGAAGCAATCACAAAACCCAAAGGTCATATTTTGTCCAGCTGCCAAGCAGAGACCAAGCAGGCTCAAAGCTGATCATTAAGAAAGTTATAGTTACTCCTGCAATCTTTTTCCCTACTTCCACAGAATCTATATCTTCCTAAATTCTCTACAAACAACAGCAGCCCATGTATGGTTTCTTGTACGCCATGAAAAAAAATCCTTATCTTTTCCACTTTGTTACATAAAGAGAATGTTCTCCTTAACCACAAGAACTGGACATGTCTTCTCCCAGTTAGTTCCTGGTATATGTTGTAAAATAGTATCACTCTTCAAGGAGTGTTTTGTATATATTTCACTATAAGTCCATTGGTTTATCTTAACTTTAATTAAGTAGGATGTAGAGTCAAGAAGGAGATAAACCTTTCAAAATAAATGAGACTCCTTTCACATAAGTCTCTGCTGTCCACATTTAGCATACTGAGCTGTTGTAGGTACCTCACTTCAGCTTTTTCACTTACTATAAAAAAAAACTCTTGTCGGCCTACCTGTCTCAGCTCTATCTAGTAAACTACCAGAAATGTTAATATTATTCAATACTCCCAGTTGACTGTCAGCCAGAGTATCTGGTCTATCTCTCAAAGCTGAAGACATGATTTCATGATGATAATGTCTTTAGATATTCTGAGCCTTCTACTCCTAACAATACCTGAAGGATCAAAGGACATTACAGCTGCTTTGTTCTTGTTTCCATGATCTTAAAGATGGTTTAGATGGGACATGGTTTTACTAATACACTTGCACATTTCCTCACCCTGTTCTCATTCACTGCACTGCCCTCATCCTGAATGCATTGGTGAGTTGCCATAACTCACTACAACACTTCACATTTATTTACGTTGCTACAGCATTATAAACACCAAACTCCAGTGTACTGAGTTAACAACATTATATTTAGGAACTCTTGTCCATATAACACTTGCTGTAACTCTTGTTCTTTGCTCTGTCCCTCAGCATTATTTTCTACCACAGCTTCTTCCACAGTATTTTTCATAGTTATTTTAGTAACGTGTATCGTCTACGTGTCTCAAAAATTTGACATACACACTAAATTTTGCAGGGGGCTGAGTTCTTAAAAATGCCACATAGCATCTGACTTCCATCTAGGTCTTTACCTATTGTCCTAAACCCATATATTAGATTAATATCAAAGAGTTTATCTCTTTGAAACTGATTTTTTATCAGTTGCACTACAAACAAGATTTACTTCTTTAAAAGTATAGAATTTCTCTATAAAACTACAATAATTAAAAAATATTTCTAATCATGAAACTAAACCTACATAGAAATCACCAGTCTTATACCTAAGCAACTGGTTTCGCAGGTTTTGCAAAGAGAATACTGTAATAATCCACTTGAAAATAATTTGATGTCAATTATTTCATTACGGTTATTAGTAAGTGACAAATACTTATCAAACTGTTAGACCGATAATTTTTTTGAAGAATTAAATGGCTGTTTTGCTTCTGATTAGTAATATTGGTAAAGTTTATGTTGCTGTTATGTTTCTTCTTCCTATAGTTTACTTTTTTCTTATAAACTTTTGCTAAATTTAGGCATTTTTATAATAAAACTTAAAACAGAGGACTCCAAAACAAAATGTAGGGTAAAAAAATAGCATGACTTCAAACTAAATTATAACCTCCAGCTAGTAAATACGAAACATACATAAACAAAGCACAATGTGTTTAGTAATCAATTTAACAATGGTACCAATAGAATTAGCACAAAGTATTGTACTATACGATATCAATAACATGAAATTCTGATCAGTACTTCAAAAGTTATGGCTATGAGTTTTGGGGGAAAAGAAGCAAAATCAGATGCAATACAGTAAATAATTTTTTTTTTAATAGCCTAGAATTGTTGTGATTCCATAAATGATCTTTCAAAATGCTCTCAAAATTACACTGTTTCATGTGGCACAAAAAACAAAAATTTTTATACTTTCTGGGTCTCCTTAAAAACCCGATTGCAGTCATCATTGCTGGGAATTGGTACATTGTCTTCGACTAGAAACAGTTGGGATAAGTTTCTCAATAACATTGTACCAAGGGGTCTTGGCTGCAGTGAGTCTGCAATTTTGAAGATCTCAAACAGCAATTGATTGGCGTCGTGCCCTAGACTCTTCATTTGAGCTGTGAGAAGAACTTTATTATGTTAATTGGGTTACCATTATTTTTGGCATGAAAGTTAGAAAATTTATTATATTCACTCAAGTTGTCATGGATGATGCCAGATTGTTCTTTTTTTGATGTTGGCTGTAAATTTTGGCAAGCTTCTTTTGGTCTTGTTACATGACTGTAGTGGCATAGGTTTATTCACCGGTTGTACTTTGGCGAGCTGGGTCTCTTCCAAATGGTAATTGGATGAAGGCTGACTAGTGCATATGAACTCAACCTCATCCTCCCCTGATGAATCACAGTCAGCCTCAACACAAGTCAGTGGTTGTATATCAACCTCGAGTTTGGCTTGCATATCTTGTGGGATGATGTCTTGTTTGTTTTCTATTTTACGTACGTCAGTGACAGCTTGTTTCGTATATGGATACTTGTTTGTCATATGTACTGAATTATACCGTGTAATCATGATGCCCATTAATATTTTTCAGAGCTAGTTTCAAAAGTTGCCTACAGTACATCCCAAATAGTGGTCTCATACAGAAAAAACATAGTTTTGAGATAGGAGCATTGCTAAATTAAATTTTACCATGTGTTTATACATTTTGCAAAACATGTGTACTTGGCTACCATGGCTGTTACTCTTGACATTCAGCTTGATCAATAAAGGAAATTTATTGATCATCTGATAACATTTCTTAGAACAGATTCTTATGTAGTTCCCAACATGTACTTTATTTAATTTATTTACTATGTGGTTAATTTAAGTTTAATACATTTTATTTTTTGTGTTTTGTTAAGAAGTGACCATACTGATGTAACTTTGATGATATTATTTTATAAAAAATTGTTTAATCTTATCTTTTTATTGACTTCTTTTATTTATTACAAAAGCAATTCTATATTTATCATTAACACCACTTCTACATTGTACTTCTGTTATATTAATATAAATAATTAAAACTTTAAGTTTAGATAGTTGAGAAAATATGGTTTATCTGTTGTATTCAAATTAAATTATTATATATCTGGGTTTTCTGCTACTAGTGTGTGTGTAAATCCAATATTTAATGTAAAAACTATTTGTGTTAATTAAATGAGTCTAGTTTTTATGATAAAATAAGTATAATTGATTTTTCTTGAAGAGAGTTTCATTTTCAATTTTAAATTGTTAATTAAGCTATTGCTGGTGTATATTTTATTTTATGAGTATTTTTTGAGAGTAGAATGTAAGTTCGTTATTAATTTCCATTGTAGACTTGTATGACAAGTTTATCATATTTGTAAGTTAAATGTTTTACTGTTATTTTTTATAATATTTTTGCTGTGATTTGTGTGTTAAAGTTTGGAAATATTTCAACATTCTATTTTATACGCACTTTTAATACTTATATATATTATACTGTGTTATTGTTAAATATAATGGCCGAATTCATTCATGGAGCAAATGGTTTTATATTGCTGTTGTTTATCACATAAAGTTATACAATTTAATGTATGTAATTAATTATAACTAGTGCAAAAAAGAGATGTTTTACAGTGTTTTGTGATTATTTTCATTTAATCATTAACAAACATTTGGTATTAATCATGTTTTCTGTTTACTTTGATTTTATCAGAATAGTTGAGTTTTTGTCTGCTAGGTGTAATATATTTCTTTGACAGAATCACTAGCCTATGCTTGTAAGCATATGACTGTTTATAACTTATTTAGAACACATTTTTAAACTGTTACTTTTAAAATTAAATAAATAAGAAATATAAGTAAACCAAGCCAAGATAAAATAGTTTATTATGACTAGTTTTAATAATTTGTTTTGACTGCCAGTGCAAAATAAGTCTGAAACAGATTTTACAGAAGTCTGTCAAGCTGGTTTTGTTTTATTTTATAAGTATAATCTTAAATTTTTTGTAATACTTCTAGTTCAAGTTACATAATTTTCTAACTAAAGAAAATATTTGTTTATCCCATGACTAATTTTGTTTGGAAATTGTATTTTTTTTTAATGAAAATATACAACTATATATTAGCCAAGTACAATAATTTTAACTTCACTGCACCACTCGCAAAACGACAACTTACATTACTTACTGGCAGTTATTGAAGTTTTACACGAGTTTTTAAAATTAGAAACATGACACTAGTTATACTCTTAATACAACATTAAAATAAAAACAGAACATTTTTAAAACTCACTTAGGAATCTAAGTCTCCTAATAGATTTTTAACCTCTTCTAAAACAATTAGCACCCTTTTACCTAACAAAGTCAATGCGAATCAGAGGACACACCAAAGGTTAGATAAAAGGAATTTCAAAGGTTTTTGAACATGGAAATTGACAAAAATTGAAGACCAATAATTATAACTTTTCTAAGAGAAAAATAAATTCTTTCTTATAAGCGAACTTAAGTATGGGCAATTTCTACACAGTCCCCCAACCTTTCCACAATTTGTAATAAAAATGAAGTAAACTAGGTTTCAGAAACGATTTTGCTATTACAAACAGCTGAACTTAATAAAACTAAGAATTAGTAATTTTTTTCTTAAAGATATGAATGTAAAAAGCTCTTTTATATCCACTTTTCCACAGATTGATTACTCGTATTAGGCTCTTCAATCAAAAAAAAAAGAAAAAATATTTTTTTTTTTAATTATTGATAGGTCGTAATTTAATAACTTAACCAATACCAGTAACCTAATAAAATTTTGATTCAGAATTGCTTGTAAAACTTGCCCAAACTGAGTTTTCAATGAATAGCCTACATTTTTTTTTAGGAATTCCATTTTTACATTTATATTGGTTTGTATTTGTAAACACTATTGAAGAGAAAATAAATTGTAGCAAAGTTTTAATTATTCTTCAATGAAATAGCCTGTTTTTATAGCAATGAAAGTTTATTATTTAATTTGATTAACCAACAACTGTAATATCTCTTCTGATAATTCTCTTGAAATTGTGTGAGAATGACCACCTGTTACTGTATTTAGTTCAAGTGATGTCAACTTTCTCAAGACTTTGTTCATAATTGATGTTTTGTAAAATTTGACATAAAAACTGATACAGAGTTTATATTTTTATAATAGATAATGATGTAAGATATGAAAATAATAAGTTATTTGTAGAATATTTGAATATGTTTGTAAATGAAGTACGCATTGATGTTGGTGTTTGTAACCTGTTAACTTCTTTCAAAGTTAAGTGTGCTCTTTTTGTATGGAATTGATTAAAGTGATAGATTATTAAATTTTTAGATTTGCTAGTGAACTGAACATAGTCATTTTAAATTTGTCAGTTTTCAAAGACAAAAGTGTTAGTTTAACTCTCCTAGTGTAATATCATGTGTAACTGTTTAGAAGTGTCATAGTTAAGTTTAATTATGTTTATAAGTGCATTTAAAAATTATATTTTAAAACTATATATATATATATAAAACATGGTTCCATCTTCATATCAACATTTTCTAAGTTTTGTAATTATCTTATTTTTCAATTTTTTTTTATTTGTTGTTGGCTGAGGAAGTTTCTGAAAAGCCAACCTTGCTGGTTTTGAAAAGTATTATTGTCAGATTAAGAGTTAACTAATTTTGAAGCAAGTAGACCAGAAAATAGATTATACAGTGGATGTGATAATATATCGGTAGTTTACACATAAGTGACAAAGAACTTCTTCATGATTTGCCAGTACACCAGAAGTATCCACTGTTCACCCCATCCTCAGGAGAATACTATAATTATACTGGTTATATATAATTACTGCTTTAGCAGCTAATTTAGTTATACATGAAAAATATTGTAAATGTAGTTTTAGTGTTGTAACGGTTTTCTGAGGAAAGTTATTTTGTTATTCTGGTGATTGCTAATAAGGAAGGTTTGGTTTATAAATTTCATGTTAGCTGTGGTCTGCTGTTTTTAATTTTTCCCCTGTAGCAGTTGTGATAAGTTTTCTAACGTTTTTTTTCATATATGATGTTTTGTTATTGGGTTTCTTCTGATGAAAAAAAAATAAGGATTTGAACGTTTATGTCTATCATTTAAAAATGTAGTTTTACGGGTTTGTGAGTAAATTATTTTATGTGCCTTTACAGCAGTTTGATACGTTAATCAGACTGGGGAATTGTTCTTTACTCTTGTGATCTAGCAAGTGTCATATGATAAAACATTGCTTTGATTACCTTGACCAGCAATATCACTGGTGAGAGAGGGATTTTGGTTGAATCAAGTCCTAAATCCAAGATCATTCGTCATTTCATTAAGGTTGGAAGAGCCAGTAAATATAAAAATTTGAAGCCTCAGATTTTAAGTTTTTATTGTATTTTTTATTTCTGTCTGTAAATTCTTTTGTAAATAAGGTATCTTTTGTGAGTTTATTCTTTGTTATTATATATTTTTTTATATTGATAAGATTAGTTTTTTTATTGATCTTTTCGTTCTTTTTCTCTTTCTAGTGTATTTTGGGATCTGTATTGTGCTGCTCCAGAAAGACATGATACATGTGAACATTCAAGTGAAGCAAAGGCATTCCATGATTATGTAAGCATTAGTCTGTTTTATTAAGCATATTGTTAAAGTTTCTTTGTAAGTACTATTTATTGTTATTGGTGTTTAAAGATAGTGATTTTCATAATTTTTATGTTAAAACTTAATTAAATTTAAATCATTTTCTCATAATCTATCCATGTATATTAACTTGTTCATTAACCCTGGGAGCCTCCTTATATCTTAGTGTGAACTTCCAGGCTAGGATTGTACAGTTTTTAAGTTAATCAAAAATATTAATTGCCACCACATTGGCAGATCATTCATGTATCATCATTAATACATTATAAGGTGTGGCTATTAAATAATGAGACTAAAGATGTAAAATATTTTATTTTAAATTTATATGTATTTAGTTATACCTTCAATATACACCCCTCCTCTATCCCTACAATGCTCCAAGTGAATTTCCCATTGTTCGAAACAGTGCTGGAAGTCTTCTTCTATGACCTCTTTCACGTGCATGCCGCTCTTTCACAGCTTCATTGGTCTGAAATCTTGTTCCTTTTAATGCAGATTTGACCATGGGGAACAGATAAAAGTCACATGGTGACAGGTCAGGCGAATAAGGCAGATGGTCTAACACAGGGATGTTATACTTTGCTAGAAATGTCTTGACAGACAATGCATTGTGAGCCGGTATGTTGTCCTGATGAAGAACCCGTGACTTGTTCTTCCAAAATTCAGGTTGTTTTTCTTAATTTTTCACAGAGTTGAGCAAGGACCTCAAGATAGTAATGTTGATTAATAGTTTGACCATCAGGAACCCAGTGAAGGTACACAATCCCATGAATATCAGAAAAAAAACAATCATCATCGCTTTGAATTTTGATTTGCTCATTTGAGGTTTTTTATAGCTCTGTGAAGTTGGGGCCTTCTAATCGTGGATTGACACTTAGTTTCTAGATCATAAGTGAAAAACCAAGACTCATCACAAGTTATAAGTCTTTCCAAGAGGTTTGGGTCATTTTCCATGGCATTCAAAATTTCAGAACAATCATTTTCACAATCGTCTTTTTGTTCGATTGTGAGAATTTTAGGCACCATTTTTGTGCGAACTTTTTGCATTTTAAAATTTTTATTTAATTTTCATTTTAAAATTGTTATATAAAATTTTCCTTACGCATTCTTTGTCAGTTTCAGCAGTCACACGAGTAGTTAACCAATAGACAAATTGGATGAGATTACAAATTTTTTCAATATTTTTATTCGTCTTTCACGTGGAAGTGCGACCCGGGCCAACATCATCTTCAATATTTTCTTCACTATCTTTGAAGTGCTTAAACCACTCAAAAACCCACGCATGTGATAAACATTACATTCATTGTCATACTTTTTTTTAAATAAAAGATAAGTTTCAGTAGCGGGTTTTCCCAAGTTTCATATGAAATTTCATGACAATTCTTTGCTCTAATAAAACGCTTACCAAACAAAAAACAGATGTTATCCAAACGAAGGCCACGGCCAGATTAATATGTCTGCAGAAACTGGAGTGGCAACAATTGAAAGAGAAGGCTTCATGCTACACAGCTGTTGGTTATACGAATTTGGCGCATGTGCACTTCTGTAGCAGCATTGTTCTCGTTATTTATTAGCCACACCTTTTATGTTATTCAGAAAATCATGTTGAACAAGATAATCAATGTTATAAGGAATAAATTCTCTTGTAGAGAATATTTTATATTTTTTTACAGTATATAGTGAATAATAATAATAATGATACATAATATTAAATGAAATATAAACCACCAAAACACTAAATAGGTAGTAACATATTAATTCCAAGAATAGATTTTTATGGGATTCTGTATCTTTTTTGTTATTAAATTCTGTAATTTCATTAAAATTTTTTTATTTATGATTTATTCATTTGTTGAAATTTTTTTTTTAATTTTGAAATTTATTATTGACGAATATGCAATTTCTGCTGTCCAGTACTTGAGTGAAGTAATGTGTAAAATGTTATATTTTCCTTTGTTAAATTGTCATTATTGGCAATCGTTAGATTGTAGTTTTATTTTGTTTTTATTTAATCATCATCTTCGAATGTGATTTGGTTGTTAACGTTTTATATATTTGTTTATATTTATAAATGTAACATTTCTCAAGTAATTCATTTTTTGCCATTATTACAAACCTCAAAAATTTCTAAACTAGTTTTGTAATCGGTAATAAATGTTTGCATTCTAACAAATGGTCAGCCACATTAGATATAACTTTTTGTTTTTTAACCTGTGTAATTTCCTGTAAATCTTTTTTTAATTTAGCCATTGGTTTTACCAGCATAAATATTGTTACATCCATTTCATTTACTTTTGTTTATTCCTCTTCAATCCTCTCTGTTATTTTTATCATTGTTATTTTATAATGTTATTTGTTTTTTATATTTGTTAGTAATTTTTCCTATTATTTTATTTGTGTAATTGTATTTTAGGTAAAACTTATTATTAATCTTTACGTTATTTTCCTGATTTATAAATATGGTATTTTTTTCAGTTTTTTTTAACTTTTCTACAATTTTATCATCAAACATTAAAAATTGCTAATTTGTTATATTCATCTACTTCTTTTTTGAGTTAATTTTTATAATTTTTTTTTTTTTAATAATAAATACTTGTAAAATAAAATATCGTGTTTTTATGTGTATTAATCTTTTGTGACCACAGGTGGTTAGAATTTAAATATAGAGGGTGTCCCATATAAAACGCAACCCATCAATCGCTCATCCATGAAATTTCAAAAGTCAAGCTTACTCCCCTACCCGTTACTGAAATGGACTCGTCCAACATCTGAACATCGCAGCGACGCAGTAGAACACTACCGATAGTAACAACAATGCAATCATAACGTTCAGTGTATAGCTAGAGACAAGGTGGTGTTTTCGCTAGATGAACGTGTTTTCATCGTCGAGTTGTACTTCAGTACGAAATCAGCAGTTGCAGTGCAAGATTTGTTTCGCCATAAGTACCCAGATAAACCGGCTCTTAACAAAACATCAGTATTAAGGTTAGTCGCAAAATTTAGAGAGACCGGTTCTGTTAATAACAAGGAACACAAAAGATCTGTATCAGTGTTGAATACAGATAGTCACTGAAATCAAATACCGATTACTCGCCTCGCCAAATAAATCGATCAGACGTTTGTCTGCTGAAATTAATTTGTCTCGATCAACTGTTCATCGGGCGACCAAACAATTACAATTACATCCTTATCGCATTCAAACGATTCATCGACTTCTTGAGCCCGACAAAGAAAAACGGCTACAATATTGTCAACGGTTCCGTCGATTTCTGCGTGAGGGAATTAACGTTATGGATTCGTTATTTTTCACAGATGAAGCATGGTTTCATTTGGACGGCTACGTAAACAGCCAAAACAGTAGAATTACGTTTATCACAAAAAACAATTACACCCGCAGGAGTCGGGCGTGTGGTGTGCGATATCGCGGAAGAAAATAATCGGTCCTATTTTTTTCGAGTACACCAATAATGCAGAACGATATCAGGATATTTTATTTCAGTTCATCGCAATCTTGGAAGAGGAAGACAGACACTGCTGGCTACAACATGATGGTGCGACATCGCACTACACAGGTTCAACTTCTGATTTTGTCGAGGAATCTTCGGTAATCGTGTTATTGGTCGAGGCTTGTGGCCACCAAGATCTCCAGATTTGACTGCGGCGGATTTTTTTCTATGCGGGTTACCTCAAAGAAAAGGCCTACAGCAACAAACTACGAACACTTGAACGATTGAAAGTCAATGTTGAACAAGCTGTATTAAATATCCAGCCACAAACTTTGAAAAAAGTTGCAAGAAACGCTGTAAAAAGAATTGAAGCTTGTATTCAAGAAGATGGCAGTTACTTTCAACATTTACTCTAAATGTAAGGTAATGGATGGTAATAATAAAAACTACATTTACATTTACACATGGCTTTTTATTATTTCAATACCGACCAATATAAGGTAAGGATGGGTTGCGTTTTATATGGGACACCTGTATTATTATTTGTGGGTTTTCTATTAAGTGGTGTTTCTGTTACATTGTTTGCTTATTTCGTATTTCATATGTAATTTTTAAATTCTTATTATAATGGTCAAGTTTATCTAAAATGATCAAATGTTTGTTATTTATAATTGGATTATATATAACTAAAATATCATCTGCATATCTTTACCCATAATAATATTTTGTTTGTATTTACTCTGATTTTATTTTCAAAATATTGTGTATATATCTCAAACAAAATAGAAGATATAGCTGATCCCATTGGTAAGCCTTTTGTTCATAAATAAGAATTTATATTCATATTCAAAGTAATTTTGAAGAAATATTTTTTATTATTCCTATTGTCTTTTCAGTTGGTATATTAGGATACGTGTTAGTTACTTACATATTTATGTTATAATTAACTTTAATAAATTTAATTTAATAATGACTTCATAATCAGTTTTTACATTATGTTAATGGGTAAAATTCATTTTTATTCTAAATATTTTAGCTATGAAATATGAAGGTGCTGTTTTAACATTTATTTTAGGATTATTTATTTTATGCAATTTTGGTATTCTGTTGACGTTAGGGGTAATGCTGTATATGGATATAATCTTTAATGGTATGTTGTTATCATATTTTAATATCAGTTTATATTTAAATATTAAATCTTTTACAATTCTTAGATATTTGTTGGATCATTTATTTTTTTTAAATTATCCTCTTCAGCGTAATTATTCAAAAGATCTTTATGTTTGTCGTTATATGTAAGAATTGGTGTGTTTAGTCTGATTTTAATAATATTAGATTGTTATTATGAAGTCTATATTTTAGTTTAATAACTTCATATTTTGTAATCATTTGTTTATTATTTATTTTTTGTATTATGACTAATTAAATTCCTATTTGATTCTTATCCAAATTATCCATTTCATCTGAGTTACATCAGTATCAAGTTGTAATGTTCTTAATTTTTTTTTTTTTTAACTGAATTTTTACGGGCATCGACTGCTAAGGTCATTAGCCCTCGTCACATTCTTTAAAAGAAATTATTATCTCCATCAGGATCGTCATATGTAAGGGTGTAAAGGGCCCTTACATTTTATTTAAAAACACAAACTTCACAATAAACATTAAAACATAAAAGACAAGGACAATCGCAAACACTTACGGGGTGTAAAGGGCCCCAATATTAAAATTTGAGATAGGTTCTCAAAAGACCATGAAATTAAAATTAAAATTAAACTTATCAATACCATATCTTTCTTTCTTTCTTCTACGAAGTCTCATTTATAGTTTGTTTAAGCACCCTCGGGGCAACCAGAACCGCCGTTGTGCAGTATATTAGTCGTGCCAGGGTGCCGTGGCAGTTGAATCCTTCTTATATCAGGCCATAGGCATGCACGGCGTACACCCATAACCTCGCGCCCTCATTCCACCCTTGAGGGTCCCCTATGCCATCATCGGACACACCCCGACTCACTGCTCTTGAATCCAGGTGAGCCAAAATGGCCTAGGCAAGAGGGCTACCTCCCGTCACTATACGTGCCACGCTTCGAGACTCCCTTATATGTATATATAAAACTACCGCTTAGAGTATCTTTTACCACAGCTTTAAACATCCATTTTATAGACTTTTAAGAAGTCCACTGGTGTGTAAAAACTATATTTTCTTCATTTCCATTATCCAGATCAGCACTAATATTATTTGTAAGATGGAAACTCTTTCTGAGGTCCTCATATATGGTACACTCTTCTATTAGCTGCTTGATTGTCAGTGTTTTATTACAAACACTGCACATTGGTCTCACTTTGCCGGTTAACAAATATAAATTTCTTAATCGCGTGTGACCGATTCTAAGTCTGGTCACCGCTACTTGTTTACGGCGAGTCAACTTAAAGTCGCTTTTCCATTTATAAGGAGAAGTTTTAACTGAGTTTAATTTTGTATTTAAACTCCTCCATTCAGCGTTCCACTTGTTTCTTACTATGTTTGTTAGACGGTTTTTAACATCTGCCACTCTTACAGGAAATGCATCCAAGTCATCGCAGACTGTTGCCTTTCTGGCAGCTTTGTCTGCGATTTCATTACCTGTAATACCAGCATGCCCTGGAGTCCATACAAATACGCATCGCTGTCCTCGTTTTAGTACGTATAAAATGGACAGGATGTTTGCAATTAGGACATCCTTAATGTTCTTGTTCCGAATTGTGACGAGTGCACTTAATGAATCGGAACATATTAGCACTCTCTCTTCGCAATAGTGTTCTGCCGTGTAGACACTGGCCACATCTGGCAGTCTCCAAAAGTGGGCTTCTTCATTTACATATATCGAGCATCCAACACCATGTTCGGTTTTAGAACCGTCAGTATAAATTCTAATATGTTCCTCGTAATTACTGACGGTTGCCAAAAATTCCTGCTGGATGATCACTGCTGGTTTCTTTTTTATTTCTCCTTGAGAGAGATCCAAACTTGTATTTACCGCTGGCAAGAGCCATGGCGGTATTTCTCTAGAAGAAATGGCTAGTGTCTCTGGTATAGCAATTTCATATTTTCTTCTTAATTCGTGGTACCTAATTCCGGTTGGTCTGGAATAGGTAGCACAATGTTCATATACTGCAGCCATAGGATGATTCGTAAACAATATTATTTATATGAGCAGGGAAAGCCCATACATTTGCTGCATATCTTAACAAAAGGATCTCTATTCTATAATGTAGTGGCATTATTCCAGCTTCAGACATCAGACTAGCCGCCGGACTTGTGCGGAAAGCGCCTGTTGCATATCTTATTCCGCTATTATGAACTACGTCTAACTTTCTTAAGTGCGACTTTCTAGCGGATGAATATACGATACATCCATAGTCTAGTTTAGATTGAACCAATGCTTTATACAATCTCAATAATGTCTCTGTCTGAGCCCCAATTTAAATTCGATAAACATTTTATAATGTTTAGGGTTCTTTTGCATCTATCACTCAAGTCCTGTATATGTAATCCCCATGTAAGGGATTTATCCAATACTAGTCCTAAATATCTTACGCTATCTTTATATTGTATTGGATTATCGTCAATTGTCAACGCAGGACTTTGATGAGGAATTCTCTTCCTACAAAAGTGTACACAGCACGTTTTCTCTGGTGAGAATTGGAATCCGTTATTCCTTGCAACTTCATTTAGAGCATTGATCGCTCGTTGCAATTTGTACCACACCATAGCAGTCTTGTTGCTGGCATACACAATTGCCAGATCATCAACATAGATGCTTTTGCTGATTTCTACTGGAATGGCTAGTATCAATTTATTAATGGCAATGGTAAACAAGGTACCGCTCAATGGCGAACTCTGCGGTATGCAATTTTCCAAGATTCTTTCACATGAATATTCATTGTTGACGCGTACTTGGAAGGTACTCATTCATGTAGTTGCTGAGCAGTATAGGCAGATTGCCTCAAATGCCCCATTCATGTATCTGGAGCATTATACCATGACGCCAGGTCATATCGAAAGCCTTCTGAAGATCAAAGAAGACTCCGACACAATGTTTCCTTTTAATAAAGCTGTTATATATAATGTTCTCTAAGCTGATCATTTGATCAGTGGTAGAATGGTATTGCCGAAAACCTGCTTGATACGGTGATATCAGGTTTTCTTTTTCCAAAACCCAGACGAGTCGATTATTAATAACTTTTTCCAGTATTTTTCCCATAGCACACGTAAAGAAATAGGACGATAGCTATTGGGGTCTGTTAAATTTTTATTTTTCTTTGGTACTGGAACAACATGAGCTTTTTTCCACTGCTGCGGGTATGTTCCATCCCGCCATATTTTATTATAAAGTTCTAATAATCTGCGTTTTGCAGTGGTATTCAGCTGCCTGATCATATTATAATGGATTTCATCCGGACCAGCAGATGTGTTACCTGCTTTTTCCAACGCTTTCGCGAATTCTTCCATTTTAAATGGTACATTATATGAGTAATTATACTCAGTTCCAAAATTTAGTAGACCTCCGAGTTCTTCTTTTTTGGTTCGAAAACCTTCCTCGTAGTTGGCCGTTCTGCTGGCCTTTTCGAAGTGATTGGATAACAGCTCTGCAATTTCATATGGAGTGTCTTTTATTTCATCTTCATCTTGAAGGCTAGTTATGGGAGCAAAATCATTACGCCCACAAATCGCCTTCACTTTCCTCCAAACATCTGATGCAGTAGTAGCTTTGTCGATGGATGACACATATTGCTGCCAGGATCGTTTTTTCGAGTCTATCATAAGACGTTTTTCATACGCCCTGTATTTCTTAAAGGCAACAAGATTTTCTATGCTAGGACGCTTCTTAAAGGCGTTATACGCCCATTTCTTTCTTTTTATAGCTTCACTTATTTCATTGTTCCACCATGGAACGGGTTTTTTCATAAGTTTCCCAGATGTTTTGGGAATATATCTCGATGCCGACTCAATTATTGCATTTGTTATGGCATCGACATCGTCTCCGATAACTCCAGTTGTTTCCGGGAGTATCGTTCTAGCTGTGAAGCTCGTCCAGTCTGCCTTTTCAAATAACCATCTTTTAGGGATGGGATATATTGTTCTTGTAACATCAGTTACAATTTGCACCGGGAAATGATCGCTTCCATGCAGATCGTCTATGACATGGAAGCTGTACCTTGGTGCTATCGATCCGCTTATAAGTGCAAGATCTATACACGACGTCGTTCCATCTCTGGCATTGAAAAAGGTTCCTGATCCGTTGTTTAAAATAATAAGTTCTGAATTCATCAGGAACCCTTCCATTTCTCTTCCACGGGGATCTACTCGATCTGATCCCCAAAGAGAATTATGAGCATTAAAGTCACCCACCAGTAAAACAGGTGGTGGAAGCTCGGAAATTAGTCTTGCTATGTCATCCTTATTCCAATCAAAATACGGCAAGTATATGCTGCAGACAGTGACTTGGAGCGGACGCTTCATTCTAACGGCGACCGCTTGTAGGTTAGTGTTTAGAACAACCGCTTCGGTGGTAGCTCTAGTCGATGTTAATATAGCTACTCCACCTCTAACTCTTACATTTGGCGGTTGATCTCGCCGAAATATATCGAATCCTTTTAATTTAAAATTTTCATTTCGGCGGAAATGCGTTTCTTGCAGACATATACAAATCGGGTCTACGTCATGTACCAAGCGTTGGAGCTCATGGATGTTTGAAAAACATCCATTGATGTTCCATTGTACAATCGACTCTCTAATTTTTAATTAAATTATTGTCTGGGTTTTCCTTTCGGCCATCCTTTTTTTCTTTTCTTCTCCATCCTACGAACAGCATCGTGTTTGCGGAGAAGGTCGTCGCCTGTAAGGCTTCCGGTCTCCGTATCGGAGACCACCGAAGCCGCCGACGACGACGGGCATGGATAGGCGCCGATTGAGAGGCTGCAACCTGGCCGCTCCCCAACACGGGGGTCGCACCGGTCACCGCCTGTGGGAGGGGTGACACTCGCCACCCCTGTGTGATTTTTTGTGGCCTCTGAGGCTTAGAGGCCACTTCAGTTACAGGAGGCTTGGGAGCCCCCATAATAGTTTCTGTAGGTATCACTTTTTCCTTGTCATCAAGAATCTCACTGAGTCGGACTTGGCATTCTGCTTTGGCATCCGTTTTCTTCAGAACAGGAGCAGCTTTCGGTGTTTTATCTTCGGGAGGAGGCTGTACTAATATCTTTGGCTTTATAGGATCTTTACTATTGAAAGGTTTCATTTTATTGTCAATAATTCTTTCGATCATATTAGCCAAGGTCGGAGCAAGTTTACTGATGAGTTGACCTTCATCGACAGCAACTGGAGCAGGGACAGGAGCGGCAGCCGCAGCCGCAGCCTGAGCGTAAGTTGTTGTTGCTCTAGGCTTACGGGCGTTAACTATCTTCTTTGCATCGAAGTAGCTGACCTTTTGCAGGGTTTTTACTTCCTGCACAGCTACTTCATCTTTGTAGACAGGACAATTCCTTGATCTATAAGAATGCGCTCCTTTGCACTTTGCAATTGATACATGTAGGAGGCTCTTTACACGGCTCTCCCTCATGCACCTATTCACCTCACATGCATATTTGCGGTCATCTAAGAGCGGTGTGGCCAAAGCGTTGGCACTTAAAGCACCTCATTGGCTGTGGGACAAATGCCCGCACATCCAAACGGTGAATCCCTGCTCTTATCTTTTCCGGCAAAGTAGGCCGGTTGAAAGTGAGGACATGAGAAGCTGAGGGTAAGACCTCACCGTTCCTTCTCATGTTCAATCGACGGCGCTCTATTACTCCTTGTGCTGCCAGTTCCTCTACAATCTCTTGCTCCGAACAATTTAAAAGATCCCGACAGACCACAACACCCCTTGAGGTGTTGAGCGTGCCGTGGGGATCAACACGTAAAGCTAGTTCTCCAATTTTCTTCAGTCCTAGAATCTTCTGAGACTGTATATCATTAATAGTCTCTACATGAAGTCCTGTGAAAGTTTTTCTTATTTCTTTAACAAGGCCTCCAGCACATTTGTCTATTTATCGAGCGATGAGGAAAGGACTCGCCTTTGAGAAATTACCTTCTTCCTTAGTGATAACCAAATACTTAGGTTTTGGAATGCTGCTCTTGAAAAAAGCTTTCTGTAAGCTTTTCCTAGCCTCAATCTCAATCCTTCTGGTTTCTGCACTCTTTCGGCGTTTCGCCTCAGGCGAAACGGCCGGTTCTAAACGAGGGTGTTTACGTGCACCCTCTGCCACGTTAGTTTGTTCAGGAATATTCATGAACATTGATCCCTTCTGTAGCAAGGCTAGCTGCCGGAGTACACCCCCACTCCAGGGCTACTAACCTTGGAGGTCCGATCTGGTACTCCGGTGGAACCGGCATATGTCCTGACAGAGAGCGGATGCGCAGTCTCTGCACTGACTCCAGGCTCCTACTCACCGAAGCTTTCAGAGCTCCCATGCACCGACATACATGGGCACCATTGCTACATGCTTGCCATCGCAGGGGGCATGTGGACAACGGAAGGGTCTCCGTTACACCTGCAATAACATTGACCCTGGCCGCCACACCGCCAGCTCTAAGAGTGGTATGAATCCCATTTCCAAAATCGTTTGTTATTCCATTTCCTGCAGGTAGCCAAAAATCCAGTCCGTTTAGTGACCTGAAGTTGGAACCAGGTCAAACTTAACAAAGCATAACCGAGGAATTTACTCGGAACCCCGTTAGCCAGCTATATGTAATGTACGAAAGTACAGCTGTTGCCGCCCTGGACGTGGAACATAGATGTTGTGTTCCGGACGTGGGGATTATCTACCTCAGGGCAAAAATCTTAATTATTATTACTTAAATTAAATTTGAAAGCATTTGTGATTATTAATTTTTCATTATTATAAAAAAATATATTAGTACAATTTTTAAAATTTGACTAAATATTAATTCATATAAAAACATGATATTTAGGGCCATTCATTCATTATACAAAAAATGATAAAAATAAACTTAGAAAAAAAATGAAATAAAACAAATAGGAATAATCAATGGTTTTGATGAAAACCATTATAAAAAGATTTATGGAAAGCAGAATAAAAAATACAGAGACAGTTATACTAAAATAAAAAAAATAACAAGGAATTATAATAGATTATACCTAAATTACAATTACACAAAAAAAGTGATAAAAAAAATTATTAATGTATATGATAAAAAAACATAAACCAAATTATCACATTATAAAATATTTTTAAAAATATTAAGAATAAAAGAGGAGAGGTGTTACTAAAATTAAGTCCAACGAATGTAATAATAATATTTATATTGGTAAAAGCAAATTGATGACTTAAAAAAAGGTTTACAGAACATTTCACAACATACAAAAACAAAAAAAAGGTGTATCTAATGTAGCTGACCATTTATTAGAATAAAAACAGTATTACAGACTGGAAAAATAATTTAGAGATTTTAGAAGTATATATATATAATAGTAATAAAAAAAATGAATATACTTGAATACATTTATAAGTATAAACCAAAAATATAAAATGAAGACCCACCAGATCACATTTGAAGATGATGATTTAATTAACAACATAACAAAATGATGATCTCTAATAGTTGGCAATAATGACAATAAAACAAAAGAAAATACAATGTTATAAACTTTACATCATTCCAGTACTGGACAGAAAAATTTGCTTATATATTCATAATACTTCAGAATTTCAAAACAATGAACAATCTAAAATAAAATTAAAACAAATTTAAAAAAAATATATATTTTAATATAATTATAAAATTTACTGCCAACCGAAGATGTAGGATGGTGTGAAAATCTATTCTTGGAAATGAATGTGGTAAGTTTAACTTATCTAATTACTGTGTTTTGGTGGTTATATATATATATATATATTTAAATTTTATTAAATACACCGCCTAGTACAAAGTTTTGAACCCCGCTGGGTTGATGAAGTGATTAACTCATCAAAAATCAACTGATTTCGAAGTGGAGAGTTCTAAGGTACAAATCCTAGTAAAGGTAGTTGTTACTTTTGTACGGATTTGAATACAAAGAACACCAGTATCGTGGATACTGGTGTTCTTTTGTAGTTGGGTCTCAATTACCCACACATCTCAATATTGATTGACCTGAGACTGTACATGTCTATACTTCATTTACATTCATACATATCCATCCTCTGAGTAATACCTTCGGTGGTTCCGGGGTCTAACAGAAAAAGGAAGAAAGAAGTACAAAGTATTGGGCTATACACACCCACACACACAGAGAGAGTGAGAGAGAGAGAGATATTTTTTAGTCCTGTTAGCCAATTTTAAATGTAATTTAAGAAAGGTAAATTTAGGTGAAATAAAAAATGTATTTGTTACAAAAGAGATTTAATGAAAAGCTATTACTGACATAATTGTTAAAGAATATGCTCAAAATGCCCACCCCTTGCGGTTATATATGCACGGACTCTTTTCAGTATATTAACAGAAACGTTTTTAAGAGTTGCATTGGAAATATTCATGATTAAGTCTGTAATATTGACTGTAAGTTCATCAATAGTGTGAGGATTGTTTTTGAAGGCATCGGACTTAATATAGCCCCACAAAAAGTAGTCAGGAGATACTAGGATGTCTGGGGACCTTGGAAGCCATAAGCCCTTGCTTATTATTCGATCATCAAAGAACTCTTGCAGAAAATCCATGGTTTCTCGAGACGTGTAGCATGTAGCGCGGCGACTTGCTGAAACCAGCAATATCGTTCTTGAGGTTCCAGGAGGGACACAAATTGGCGCATAATATTCCTGTATTCTTCACCATTTACTGTCTGTTGGAAGAATATGGGTCCGACTATATGATGATGAGATATCGCACACCACACACCAATTTTTTCAGGATGCAAAGATTTGTCTTATAAAGCGTTTAGGATTTTTAACCGCCCAAATTTGACAGTTTTGACTGTTCACATAATCATCGAGATGGATCCAAGGTTCATCACTAAAGAACACTGTGTTTAAAAATTTGATTCCGTTATCATTTACGAGATACCTAAACCGACGGCAATATTACAATCGCTTGTTTAAATCTGGAGGCTGAAGCTCTTGGACTAATCGTACGCGATACGGATACAATTTCAATTTTTTAGCAGCTTTCTAAACACTCGAATATGACAAACCGACTTCGCAGAAAGTTTTTGTAAACTTTTCCGTGGAGAATTGAGCAATCTTGTTTTCACATTCTCGTCATCCGTCAAGCGAGTTGGTCGACCACTAAGTTTTCTGTCGCAAACACTACCTGTCTCACGAAATTGGTTTGCTAGCCTAGAAATTGACATTTTTTTTGGTGGAGGAACACCAACAAATTTAATTTGAAATGATTCTTTTACATGCGTATGATTTCATAGCAAAACATTGTTCAAGAATGAAAACTCATTCTATGGTAAAAGACATTCTGTTCGTAACATGACTAGAAACGGCCCAAAATTTTAAACAACTCAATGAGAATCAACTCGCACTGCTGTATCTGTACCGGTTTAGTAGCACTACCAAATTTTTGTCACAAAACAAAATTTCCCTTTCAAGAAAAACATTACCAGACATTAACAGTTGGGTAAGAAGACTAAAAAATCACCCTATATATATATATTTATTTTAAAAACAGCTTACCAATATATTATTTGATTTCCTCAAATGTTTTCAGTTATTATGCCATCTTTTGGAGGAATTTATAATAGTTCAGAATAAAATATATATAAAATTCATAAGATAAAATTAGAGACATAACAATTGATTGTCATAAAATTAAAGTTTTGTAAATGCTAAAGTCACAAGTTAAATTAAAATTATTATGTCTGTTTTTTAAGAGTATCTAGATAACAATTGTAACACTTACAAAATGGACATAATTAATTAAATTTAACTTATCATTTTAACGAATGGTTTTGATTTTAACATGGTGCGCTGAATTTTTCTGAAATATCATTTGCCTTAGTTTCCAATATAAGGCTGCTAATAGGGATATCACTAGCCCTCTAGTATTTAAACCCTTTTAACAGTGCTTGGTCTACATCATTATGTTGACTAGGCCATAATTTTTTGATTTTGTAGAATTTGTTTCAAAATTTTTGTTAATATTTTCCCGGTTCTAACATATCACACCGATATTGTCGAACGACCTATGCCTAATTCTTGGGCAATATTCTTATTAGGTTCGCCATTCCCTAACTGCCAGATAATGAGCTCCTTTTCCTCTATCGTGAATGCTTTTCGCGAAGTCATAATTAAATCTATTTAATGAATTATACAGGATACATAAATAAAATACTGTACCCACATGTTATGATCCACTCACAACTGAATCCAGCCATGGATTGAATGGATGCTTCAGTTTACAATAATCTGGTACAGGAAGAAGATAAGGAAAACAAGAACTATAGTGAATATGCAGGTAAAAAGAACAAGGAGGCTCATTTTAACCATCAAATTATTTCTGTAGCTACAATGTAGATATACTACATTACTGACGAGTCACTTCCGTCTGTCTTTATAAGTGATAAAATGTTGCAATGCAGTAGAAAAAAATAGTCGCTATAACCGATATAAAACTATAAACAATATACATACAATATAAATACAATATTAACAACATACCAAACCAACCAAGAGACAAGTTTTTGGCCACTATATCCGATATGTCATTATATCTGATAGAGATATCTTTAAGAATTTATTTTTAAATTCCAAAATCGTGTAAAATTTTTTTTCTGTATTAATGCATTCTTAGATTGTCAAGTCTTTTTTTATATATCTAGTTGCTTTGTCCATCCTTTATAATTTATTGAATATATATATATATATATATATATATATATATATATATATATATATATATATATATATATAATTTAATAAGTCACTTCATTCAACATAAGAACCTTGTAAAATAACAGCATTGTTCTCTGAGAAAGCAACTCTGAAAATTATTTCATATCTCATATTCTTTATGTGTATCAGTTACAAGAAAGGTCGAGAGTAAGAGTTTATAAAGCTACACAATAATGTATGCCAGTTAAGAAATAATGCCATTGTACGCATTTTGTTTACCTAGCACTGGAATTTTACTACCGGAGTAAAAAAATCTGCAACTTCTGGTTTAGTATGTTCTATATTTACATTTAGCTACGCATGCTTCTTTCTGTTATATTTCATTGCCTTTGTTTTTCTCCTATTTACTTTGATATAGGAGTTATATGTTTAACTAGTTCATTTTTTCATCATTATTGTACTCTTTGTAGGTAAAATAAGATCTATATGTATTTTTATTGATTTTATGAAGTGTTAAATCTCGTTCTAAGAATACTTTCTTTTTTTAAAATGACAATACTGTAAGTAGGTATTTGTGTATACATTTAGTAAAAAAATCTGTCGAAAAGTATATCTGTTGATTTCATGGGCTAATAAAAGAAAAATACTTCATACTTTGTTCTAGCTTATTTTCTCTAAGTATTCTTAATATATAACGATTTAAATTTAGATAAACAATTTTCTTATTGAAAATAAATCTTGTGGTGGAATTGTTCTCAGATGTTGCATCTTTCATAATGTTTTCTTGGCTGTTAAATGTCATTTTTCAATCACTTAAATTTTCAAATACTGCTGGGGCCAATTTTAGAGAGTAAGTTGCTTGGCAAACAATTGAATTGTATGCGAGTTAAAGAGTTCTGGACTAGTAGCAAGGAATTGGCAAAAAGTCATGGGATTTCCAATTCCATAATGTGTGTTGGCAGTAAAGTTTACACTGGTTTGGTAGTCTTTGACTTTTGTGGTATCATGAGAATGACTGAAGAACTTCCTGATAATATTTATCAGTTCATGATGTAAAACTGAATAATATTGGAACAACTGTCAAGCATCATGCTATGATTTGTCTTCCTTTTAGCCTAGGAAAATTATATTTATTTATTTTTTTAAGGATGTAAAACTGAATCTATTGGAATAGTCCTTGTTTCTGTTTAAACAAATTCTTTAATCTTTTTTCAGATGTGAAATTTTTAGGATTTAGTCTGAGCGAGACAGTTTTATATAGATTTTGAACTTTAATTAATATTAATTATGATT
Source organism: Lycorma delicatula (assembly GCF_047948215.1). Lineage (NCBI taxonomy): Eukaryota > Metazoa > Arthropoda > Insecta > Hemiptera > Fulgoridae > Lycorma > Lycorma delicatula. The sequence goes on from NC_134456.1 coordinate 232,753,293, forward strand.
TTATTTTAAATATATGTAAAAAAAGTATATTTAAATAATTCTGTTTTTCAGATGTTAATCATTGAAATGTTATTATGTGGTTGTTTATGTTAGGAAAGGGAAATTACATGAGAAATTGGAATCTTAGGTTAAAAGTGTTTATTTTAAATGTGAATCTAATTATGTAGGTGTGTTGTTTGTAGAAGATTCTATCTCTTTTTATCACAGTTTTTGAATTGCTGATAATATTTAAAAAAAAGTACTTTTTAATATTAATCTTTAAACTTCATCAATTTGCATTGATCTACAGCCACACTGTAGAACATCACATTAACTATACACATAATGTTTTGTCTGTATTTACTTTAACTCCTGTAGTGAATTTTTTTTCACAGGTTTCAACTGAATGTCCTCTATTTTCTTGACCCAGGGGAGTTTCTTTATTAGTTCATTCCTTCCTTCCTGATTTCTATCAGCATTTCCATAATTTTGCTTTCCCTTCCTCTGCTTTCACATTTCCCGTAAGAGAATATAAGATTTTGAACAATGAAAAATTAAAGCAGAATTATAAACTTGACAAGTGTGCACTCGGAAACTGTTTCTAATGAATGGTTTTTGTAAATCTATTTTGTGAAATTAATTTACTAATTAATCTAGTTTATAGTACTCTAGTGTAATTTTTGTAAAGTATGAGCATAATTTTGTTTTCTAATTTATTTTAACAACCACTAAACATAGTTCTTTATATTTGTAAGTTTTAATTGTTTCGTTAATTCTGGCTATGGTGTAAATGGCATATCTCATGTAAGTGATAAATTTATAAATTATTTTAATTATATTAAATGTCATTGCCTTTATTTTATATACATTTATTTCTATGTTTTGCCTTTGCATTTTCTTCAGTTAATTCTGGGTTTATAGACATTAAGATTAATTTGAAATTTTTGTAGTTAAGCGATTATTTAGGCTAATCTATATACGTGTGTGCCCATGTGTTTTCTATTTATTTTTTGAGTGATTGTTCTTATTAATTTAATATATTTTCTTTGTTTGAAAGTTATACTATTATCTGTGAAGTATGAAGCAATGATATATCAAAATTACTCTTGTGTGTGATCATGCATTGTTAACTTACACACACACACACACACACATATATATATACAGGTGTGTCTGTATGTGTGTAAATGTAATACTATATAATGTAATGTATGTAAACATATTCTTACAAAGGGATGTAATGTAATATTAATTTTAATTAAATAACAATGAAATAAAACAACATTTTTTCAATTGATAAAAATTTAGTGAAGAGACATTATTACATGAAGTGATTCTGAAAAGTCAGACATTTTTAAGTATAACAGTACAGGCAGTGATAAATAGTCTTCTTAAGGTTTAATTTTGGTGCTAGTTGCATTTCTATTTGCATTTTAGGTTTTGCTTGTTTTGCATGAAATTCATTGTTTGTATTTTTTATTACTATTGTTTTCCTTAATTGTACTATTTATTTCAATATTAACTACTCACAATCCCTTGGTAATAATTTAAATTTTATTATTTAGAATTCCTGATTAAAAAAATACAGTTGATTATTGTCATGATTTCAGTTAAGTATGTATGCTTTCAGTTAAGTATATATGCATTTATTCGTTTGAATTTTTTTATTTTGGTATTAATGTTATAAATACAGGAATAAATTTTCTACAGGTCTTTATGTTTTGGCATGGATAAAAGCTGTTCTACGTAAAATAAAAGGTTTATAATCAAATAAGTTCTTAGAAATACATTTTTAGAAAAATTGAAATTTAGAAATAGTTCAAGCAGTGTAGAGAAAATCGAATATTCCATATTATAAGGTTATAATCCCACATCTTTTTTCTTATTAATCCCCCGACTTGATATGATAACCTAATTACTGGATACATCATGTTATTAGACATCTGTACATTTATTCTTCTAGAATATTCTTAAATAGTTAATGGTAGATTCTTAAAAATAGCTCTTTTAAGTCGAAGGAAGTGATGTACCATAAAATTGTTAAAATGATTTTCATTCATTATTTTTTGCTATATTTATTAGATGTGGCATACATCTGGTGAAATTAAAATTTAGAAGTTAACTTTTTACTGTGTTCATAAAATAATTTGCCTTTATACATGTAAATAAAACTAAATTTTGTAGCTCTTGGGGAAAATGGGTCCCTTCCCAACAATGTGAGATTAACAAAGTTTACTCACGAAAGTATCTAGCTATACAACATTAAACAAAAATAAGTTGCATTAACTTATTCTTGTTCTTCAAACTGCGATCCTTGTGGTCATTTACTTGACTTTTTTTATCGCTTAAAAATTTTCAAAGTTTTCTTCAGAATGACTGTCAGCTACATTGTGTTATTCATAGTATTCTCATGGATCTTATATTATTACCCTTTAAATATCAAATCTAACTTTTATAATAACCAATTATCACAGGGAATCTTGTTTGGAGAGTGAGATGCTTGAAAAACATGGAAAATAGCCTTTTATAAACCGATTACAGACTAGGTGGGTGGAACGGGGCTAAACTCTTTTCTCTGTTTAGTTAAGAGCAGCTCGGGTATAAATTATACAGCCATTCTGTGTATGCTCAAATAATCTGCAAAATTGTGTGTACTGAATGTTTACTTTGCCAATATTATTAGCAATCTCTTTATGACAATCAGCTAGTGATCTTTTTTCTATATCGTACTATCGGCTTAATGTCTTCCTACTTATAAGATTCACTTTTTACCAGAGTTTGGCTGTTTTTGAAATATTATATTTCAAATTCTTATATTTCTGTACTACTAATTTAATTATCATTATTTCTGATGCTTGCTGTATTTTAGGTTTCACTGCTTGTTCTTGGTCACTTCGCAAGAAAAAGTAAGCTAAGGTACATATCTCGTTTACTGAATTCACAGAGATAGGCTTATCATTGAGTTTTTGTTCTTTTTAAAAATTTCTTCAGTTTTTTTTTTTTATTGTTTACTTATTTTTACTGGCCATAGCACTGCATAGTTTTTCCTTGTCTTTGGTTAATTTAAAAATGTTTTCCAATTCAGTAATAGGTTATCTCTCAAATTAATTTCTTCCCTGTAAATGTTAGGTATTCAGTGTTATTGTTTTAATGGAGTTTTATTGTGAGAAATTAAATTAAGAGTATATTCAATTAACTGATTCTAGAAAATTACAAAAATTATGTTTAAAGAGATTTATTTTGTTAAACCTTTTGTGATTGGTGGATCGGAAGATTTATAGATCATGATTTACAGATGTTGACAAATTGTAACACATTTATCATGGGTCTTGTAGGGTAGAACTTGTGCATAGCACTTTTTTTTCTCATTAAATTTCTTGTAATAACCCTACCGATTATTACAGCATTCATTTTATTGGTTAAAATTTTTACGAATTTAAATAAAAATTACATGCACCAGTTTATGAGTACTACTAGACTTTAAAACATCGGTGAAAAAAAATGTTAGCATATGAATTTGCAGTTTCAAAAATAATCTGGCATTTGGTATTTTTATTAATTTGTGTTTGATAATCCTGATAATGAATGATATATTTTAAACAGAATTTTTCTTATGTATTAAAAAAATAAAATATACAACACTCTAAATTTATGTAGTCTCTTTACACAGTGTTTGAAGTTTAAAAAGTGGAATATTATTTATGTTAAAAGTAAGAAACAGTTTTACTTTTTATTTACATTCATTATGCATAAATAAACAATGGTTTCATTTGTATAAACAAAATTCAATTATAATAAAAATATATTTAAAAAATGAATAAAAATCCAATATAAAAAAAATTGTTAAATTTAACAAGCATCTAACTTATTTTTGCACCGATATATAATCAGATTTATTTATTTATTTTATTTTTAATAATTAAAAGAAAAACGTGCATATTTTAAAGAAGTATCGTAATGCAAAGAGTTCTTACTACATGCGCACGTGTGTATACATGCATGCATATATGAGAGAGAGAGAGAGAGAGAGCCATAAGAGACTTGACTCTTTTATTCATTTGACTATGAGCTTTGTGCTTAAATATAGATATATATGTATATAATTACATTGTATATTAAATAATAGTTATTAAGATACGGAAATGACTGTTTAAAAGAAAACTTTGATAGCAAGGGAGAAATAAGTAAATATGAAAAATGTGTTCTTCCACTTCTTTTTATAGAAATTTTATCTTAATTTTAAATTCAAGGTATTATAATTACATTCCTAGTACAAGAATATAATGATGTGAGTTTTACTGATGTTCTGTAATAGATTAATTTTATTAAGAACTTTCATTAGATTAGAATAGAAATGCTTACAAAAATGTGTAAATTTGCTTTTTATTTACTAGAAAGTTATAATGAATAGTTGACTAAATAATCAGCTACAAAACCACTTCATAAACAATTAACATGCAGATAAGTAAATATAATTAACCGTCCTTTAAGTAAACTAGAGAAATTTCCTTGACAATTATGTAAAAAAAAAGAAGTATATTCTTTAAACTGTGCAGAAGTGTATGACTGAATTAATGAAGTACAACAAAATTTTTCATTTAAAATAGTTTAGGGAATCTGAGGATTGCTACTTATGTGCTGTTTAGGATGCTATTCTTGTTAACATTTTACCACTTGTAATTTTAAACTTCATTGCTTAATTTTATATTTGCTTTTCAAATTAATAATTCTTTTAGCATTAATGATAAGTAAGATATTAGTGATTTCTGAAGTTCTTATATAATATTATCTATTTTGTATGTACTATGTTACATTTAAATGGTGGTATTTAGCCACAGATGTTTCATCACACTAGATGTAACAGTTGTTAATAAGCGATTGTCTATTTTTTCTGTTTAATTGTTAACATGAGCTGTACTCCATGGTAGATCTGTTATTATTTTCTTATCAATGGATAATTTTTCAGCTTTATTTAAGCTAAATACTGATTGATTTACCTTAATGAAATGGATATTATAAAATGCTTATAATGTTAGAAACATAAAGACTTAGTTTTATTCTTAAATATTTGACAGATTAAAATTCCTTATTGAAGGGGAATATTTTATGTAAATGAAAACAGTCTGTTACAGCCTGTATAATATATGCATGCTGCAGTTACTTAACTGTTTTTTTTTAAACAGTCATATAGTTTAGATTGATTTCTTAAAACAAGATTGATACTAATAAATGGAACCCAATGCTGAAACTGTGTCTTTTTAAAGAAGCAATTATATTTATTGCTTCAGAATTTGTATTGTTAGTGTTGGAAAGTCTCATTTAGTTGCTTTTTAGATTGTTTCATACTCTACACATTTTTGTAGATTTATGTATATCATGCTGTCTTGCTTTGTTTTTGTTTGCTTAAATACTGTTATTTGTTACGTTATAAATTGAAGTTCTCTATTGCAGATATATCTTTATTTAATAAATAGAAAGTATGTTTCTTTAATATTCCTAAGTAATTAAAAATTGTCCCTTTCTTTGTTTAATGATTGAAGTTTAGAATTATATGATACATATGAGTTCAACAGTTTTCTTGCTTCATATACTGCTACTAGTTTAGCTGAAAAATTTAACAGTAAGTTTCAATGGCGCTTTAATTTGCGTGAAAAAAAAAAATTTATTGTAATATATGTTTTAGTTGAATGCAAGTTGGAATCTGTAACATGCTGCATCCTTAGCGAACAAAAATCTAATCTCATGAAAGATTGTGAACAAAATGGATGCTAGCTGCCTTGAAGAGGCCTTGAGTTATTCCTTTATTAGAGTATTTGTCTCATGCGGTGGTTTCTTCAAGGTTAGAATCATCCTTTTTCACCATTTACCCTTTTTCTTATCCTTGTATATGTAATCACTTCCTCTTGGTTTTGGGTTCTGTGTTTCTGCAAGACTATGTTAAGGATATCATGTCCTTAAATCATTGAATCATCAATATGGTATGGTGGTCTGCTTGTAGACCACCATATCATATCATACACCACATTTATATTAAACCTATAAAATTATTTTTATTTTTTTTTTTGTCTTCAAAAATTCAGTCATTTGACTGGTTTGATGCAGCTCTCCAAGATTCCCTATCTAGTGCTAGTCGTTTCATTTCAGTATACCCTCTACATCCTACATCCCTAACAATTTGTTTTACATATTCCAAACGTGGCCTGCCTACACAATTTTTCCCCTCTACTTGTCCCTCCAACATTAAAGCGACTATTCCAGGACGCCTTAGTATGTGGCCTATAAGTCTGTCTCTTCTTTTAACTATATTTTTCCAAATGCTTCTTTCTTCATCTATTTGCCGCAATACCTCTTCATTTGTCACTTTATCCACCCATCTGATTTTTAACATTCTCCTATAGCACCGCATTTCAAAAGCTTCTAATCTTTTCTTCTCTGATACTCTGATTGTCCAAGTTTCACTTCCATATAAAGCGACACTCCAACCATACACTTTCAAAAATCTTTTCCTGACATATAAATTAATTTTTGATGTAAACAAATTATATTTCTTACTGAAGGCTCGTTTCGCTTGTGCTATTCGGCATTTTATATCGCTCCTGCTTCGTCCATCTTTAGTAATTCTACTCCCTCCGTAATCTTTTCTCCTCCTATTTTCACATTCAGTGGTCCATCTTTGTTATTTCTACTACATTTCATTACTTTTCTTTTGTTCTTGTTTATTTTCACGCGATAGTTCTGGCGTAGGACTTCATCTATGCCGTTCATTGTTTCTTCTAAATCCTTTTTAGTCTCGGCTAGAATTACTATATCATCAGCAAATCGTAGCATTTTTATCTTTTCACCTTGTACTGTTACTCCGAATCTAAATTGTTCTTTAACATCATTAACTGCTAGTTCCATGTAAAGATTAAAAAGTAACGGAGATAGGGAACATCCTTGCCAGACTCCCTTTCTTATTATGGCTTCTTTCTTATGTTCTTCAATTGTTACTATTGCTGTTTGGTTCCTGTATATGTTAGCAATTGTTCTTCTATCTCTGTATTTGAACCCTAATTTTTTTTAAATGCTGGAACATTTTATTCCAGTCTATGTTATCGAATGCCTTTTCTAGGTCTATAAACGCCAAGTATGTCGGTTTGTTTTTCTTTAATCTTCCTTCTACTATTTATCTGAAGCCTAAAATTGCTTCCCTTGTCCCTATACTTTTCCTGAAACCAAATTGGTCTTCTCCTAACACTTCCTCCACTCTCCTCTCAATTCTTCTGTATAGAATTCTAGTTAAGATTTTTGATGCATGACTAGTTAAACTAATTGTTCTGTATTCTTCACATTTATATCCTATAAAATTATAGGAACGTAAAATAGAACTAAAAAAGGAAAACGTTTATTAAGTTTGTCAATCTCTCAGTCATTTGTATCGTTAGAGAAACAATTTAATCACAGCCAGTTTTGCTTCTCATTCTACAATGTTCCAAGAGATAACCTGGCTTTGCAAACATGGCAAATCTATTTCATAAGCTTTCTTAATTTTTTACTTATGTAAAGCAAACAGAAGTCTCTTTTGGCTAGTATTAAAGCAAGTAGCAGGTTCCATTTCCATGTACCGCTTCAAGCCAGTAGGAAAAAACGTTTTGGGTCATATTTCAGCTGGTGGTTAGAGACCAAAGCAATTAATAAATTATGTGAAAAAAACACCAGCTTTTAATCTTACTTTTATTATCAGCGTGAATAATTTGACTGTTTACTCCAGCAGCGTTTAGAATAATGAAATAAATTACAGTGCTTAATGGCTCTGGGTACATCATAGCAGGCATACATTTGATCTAAGTGTCCATTCCAACTTAGTATCATTACATTCCATTTAGTTTTGCTATAAAACAACAATAGCTGTTGTTTTTTCTTCTAGCCCTATTTTTTAACATGTCATCATTATTAGACTGGAGAGTAGATAAGCACTTTCCCTTCTGTTATTGTAATGTTAATTATTATTATAATATTATTTATAACATAAAATCAAAATTATTTATTTTTCTGAAATAATTATAAAAATCATATATTAAAATTCAACTAAATATTAAGTTAAAAAACCTATGATTTAAATAGTGGGAGTCGACCAGATCCAGAACAGTCTTGCTAAGTACAATGAACATAACAAGAGTGTGACTAAAGAGCACATGGTTCAAGGCCAACCAATAGGGGAGTTCAGAGCTGTCACCTACATAAATTTAAAAAAAATATAAAATCTCTTAAGATCTCAGATTGTCCACAACTAACAAAGGATAAAAAAGTAAACTTACGTATCGGATCGCAGACTAACTTCTTTTGATAGAGGCGTTTTTTATTCAAGAATATAATTGTTTAATACTTTCCAAATGGCACTTTAAGTATCAGTAGTATTAATTTAAAGCTGTCCTAAAAAATTATTTACATTCAAAAAGTGTGTACTCTGTAGATAATTATTTAATGGCAGAATTGCATATTTGTTTTTCTTGTTTTTACCATTGTAACTTACATATATGATAAAGCTGCCTATTCATTGAATTTTTGCTGAAAATTATGAAAACCACACGGTGCTAAAAAAAATAATTTTTTTCAGGATTTGTATGTATGTGGGTTGCTTTTCTTAGGTCTTTAAAAACTACATTTTTTCTTATATATTTATATCAATATAGCTTGCTGAGGACTTCTATTATAAATAGATTAATTAATTCTTATTTAAATAATGATGTGTATGTGTTGTTATGTTGTAGTGTATTGAAAAAATATGTTATAAATTTTTATTGTAAATGCTAGCTTTAGAATTGGTTTTGTTTGGGTGAAATGCTGTGACACCTTCAAGTTGTACTGCACATGCAATTTATTTTTATGTTAACAGTAATGCATCGTTATTTGGATTCCTGTCTTTTTTATTATTTGTTAAGATTACATGTGACTGATATAACCTACTTTAACAAAATTTAGAAAATAAACTTATTTTAGTTTCCGTTGCTCATACGCTTTACAAAAATTAGTAATAGGACAACAAATTAAATAAACCTGTTTCTCTTGTTGTAAAAGCACATTTTTTTAATTAACACTATATTTTAGCAAAAAAATTCAAACGATGAAATTTGAAACTAATAGAATTTTATATAACTTTCACAGAATACTTTTTGCACTTTTGAACTGGGTTCATTCCTTCGTTTGTCAGGAACAGTTATTTGTAATTTTTGTGCTTAAGTTTGAGTTTTCATAGAGGATTTTAGTGGATAAAAATGTAAGTGTATAAACTTTAAAACAATTATCTTATAAAACTTGGAAAAACTGTGCTTTTGAAGACAAAAAAAAAATACCTCCCTTAATAGGTACAGTATTCAATCGGTTTAAAGTGGTTGTTAGTCCTCTAAATATTACTTAAAATTTTTATCTTAAACAATTTTTGATATGACCAATCCTTACAGCAAAGGATGATCAAAATGTTGCTTCAGCATGCTGAAAGGCATTTTTTTCTACACTATTTTACATTATTTGACAGTTCTTTATTAAGCTAGTCTTTATGGATGGTCAGATCTTTGGAAATAATTTAATATTATATTTTTTGATGTCAATATTTCTTTCTCTCTTTCCTTGTATGATAATCTTAATTTCGGACAACTTAATTTCGTTTTTTAGGCTAAATAATGCACGTATGTACAAACATAAAAACTCAATAAATAATATGTTGATACAAACATCATCTCCTTACATTTTTTCATGTTTAAAGATCTTTAATGGCATTTTTATGAATTTTATAAAGTCTTCTAAATTATTTATACTTTTTGAGATTTCATTAAGAACTCATGTTGAAAATAAGAAAAATTGTGCAAATTCAAAAAAAATTGGATAAATGCTGTTTTTAAATCCTGTTTTTTGATTATACAATTTTTTAACACTATAATTTCAACTTAATTTATTATATGTAATGCTTTAATACAATGTATATGTGGCTATGTCCTCATTGAATATTACATAACCAGAACCACATAAAAGGAGGCGTTGGCATATTTGTAAGTCAAGAGCTGTTGAACATAATAGAGAGTCACAACTCAAAAACCCTTGGTATTGAGCCTACCTGTGAGGTTGTACCGTAAAACTAATCATTAATAAGAGTGGCATTTTCATAGTTGAAATTTACAAATCACAAGGTAACTGAAGGAATCCAAGATGTAATCACAGAAGTTCTTGAAAGCTTGCCTGTATGGAAGAAAAAAATTATTGTGATGGGGGATATCAACATGAACTACCTTGAGCCCAGCTCAAACATCACCAGGCTTGACTTACCACCCACACAAATCACTCTACATAACAGAACTTCTATAGATATGAACTGCACCGATCATTCTATAGCTGAACACTTAAGTAATTTTTACTTACATCTCAGATTTGCAGAACAAATCCACTCCATAGATATTGGAAGGAATGATATCACCAGGATTACAATCGAGCAAAGAAAATACAATGATAACATAAGATTGCTTAAATATCTCTTCAAGAAACAATTGTGGGATAATGTCTACAGTTCATCATGTGTAGAAATTGTTTACAATATCTTCTTAGAAATCTTCACATATAACCTAGATATTGTATACGCTTTAAAAAAAAACTGTTTCTAGAAAATGAAAACCCCTCTTCATTTTGATAATGAAATAAAATTGTAGAAGGAACATTTTTTGCAAGCTCAACAAAGGTACCTTTTCATTGTATCACAAGAGGACAAAGTGAAAGAATTCCTGAAGTAAAAAAATATGACCTCTACTTAAAGAGCTTAAGAAAGAAAGCAACAACCAAAATGATAAATAATGCTCAAAATAAGACCAAAGCAATGTGGAAAATTGTAAACTAAGAAAGAAACCACAACATTGCCAAAGATTATTTTCTTCAGCTGGAATAAAATGGAACAAACACTGAAAACCCTGTTTTAATTGTTGAATAATTTAACAACTGCTTTGTAAATATAGCCTCTCTTAATCTCTCTTTCCGTTTAGCCTTTGGAACCACCATAAGGCATTTTTTCAAAGGATGAAGGAGGATAATATGTATGAGTGTAAATGAAATGTAGTCTTGATCATCTCCGGTCGACCATTCCTGAGATGTATGGTAAATTGAAATCCAACCACCAAAGAACACCGGTATCCACGATCTAGTATTCAAATCCATGTAAAAAGACTTTACTCGGATTTGAATGCTGGAACTCTCGACTTCCAAACCAGCTGATTTGGGAAGACGTGTTCACCACTAGACCAACCCGGTGGGTTAAAGTCATGGAAAGTTGAATAAATTTATCTCCACCTAAATAGGTGCTTGGGAAAGCCCTGAACTTTTCTTATGAAAGCTCAAAAACAAGTTTTTCTTTAGTATCAGTTTATTTTCAAACAAGATATTAAAAATCATACTAGTGGATGTATTTTTATTTACAACAATTAAATATGATTGAATTGTATTAAGAAAAAATTAATGTAAATGAAATGCCTTTCTTTTTCTGATTAGCCTCCAGAACCACTGTAAGGTATTACTTCAGAGGATGAATAAGGATTATATGTATGAATGTAAAAGAAGTATAGTCTTGTACAGTCTCAGGTCGACCGTTCCGCAGATGTGTGGTTAATTGAAACCCAACCACCAAAGAACACTGGTATTCATGATCTAGTATTCAAATCAAATGTTATAGTAACTGTCTTTACTAGGATTTAAACCTTATAACTTTTGACCTCGAAATCAGCTGATTTGCAACGATGAGTTAACCACTAGACCATCCCAACCCCATAACAGAAGACACCCACCTTGTGACATTACTGGCCACCACACCACCCCTCGCCCACTACATTATCTTATATTTTATTAAGAAATTGTAGGTTATCATTCGTATAAAGTATATGTATATCCATAAAATTAATTAAATTGCACTGCAGTAATTTAAATAACTTTAACTTTTTATTTATTATTGTATTAAGTTATTGATATTATTGGCATGCATTGATAAAACAAATTATAGTTAATTTTTTTTTGTGTTCTGTGTGCACATGCTCATGTGTATATGTGTGTGGGTGCACGCATGCGTGCATATTGTGTGTTAAATTTTTTAATTCTACCGATCAAATTTTAGAAGAAAAAAATTTTAAAAAATTGCCCTTTAAGAAGTATGTTAAAATACCTTCTAACACATTTAATACAATTACAGTACAGTAAGCTTATAAAAGATGAACTTCTTGATTGTTAAATTTGTCTTGTGGTAGCTGCAATACGTATGTATCCCTCAGGATTATGGAATTTCCTATTATCATAAAGCTGTACTTGGTTCATTTCTTTTTGAAAATATTTTATTCTTTTAATACTAGATATATGTTGTAAAACTACTTAGTACATTTAACAGGTTGACTGCAACACCCAAATCTGCAATGCTATAACATTTTCTTTTCTTTTTCTGTGTATATGTTTTCTATACAAAATTTCATTCTATCATAAATTTTATAAAAAAGTGTAATTATAATTAAAAAAAGTGTTATTTTTATAATAAAAAAGTGTAATTATAATAAAAGAAGAGAGACATAAAATTGATAACCTCAAAAAATGATAAATACAATGAATTAGGAATAATTGATGTCTTATAATTTACAATACACTGTTTTGTTTACAAGAATGAAGTAAGGAAAAAACTATTTCACTTCACATCTGAAATTATTTAGATTTATATGGTTTACAACACACGTGGAAAAAATTTGCATCCAATATTTCTATATACTCACCTTTTTGTTTTACCTTGTAATAACAAATTCAAAAGGAATCTTATAATACAATATTTCTAATGAATGTAGCAGTTTTTAAAAATATTTAAGGGGGATCTATGTACATCTCTTTAAAACAATCTATTTACAAGTTCTTTTTATCTGATTATTTCAACGTAATAGTGTTGTAGAAAAAACACAGCCCACACACATATGCGTAGTACATTCCTGATACTGGAATGTACTATGTTCTGGGCCTTAACTTGAGTTACATTTCTTTGCCACAAGTTAAAACTTTTTTTATAATATCATTTACATCTAGTCTCTTTACTGATTTATCAGTACATTTTCTTCATGAATGTGGTCCAAATAATGATAATACTATTTATTCTTTAAATTTTTTTATTGTCTTTTTTATGACAATGTAATGAATACATAATGCTTTTACAGTACTGGTTGTGATTAAAAGATCAAAAACTATTTTCTAGTACTGCTTGACTGATCTTCTAAGTGGGCTACTGCATGACATCATTTGATCTGATAGGTCTGTAACATTTCTCTTTATTAAAATATATCACTGCTGCAAGCTTTGTAATTTGTTTTTGTCAAATTTGATTTGTGACAATTTTATCGGTTACGTGAGGAAATTTCATGAACTGTATGATTACGAGGATATCTATTTTACCTTACTGCTTGAGAATTATAACATTGTTTTCATTTTTCTCTGCAACACAGTCATCCAATATCAGTTTCCATTCTGTGACATCTGGTGGATTAGATTTTTTATTTATTCTTATCGTGTCAGCTAAATGTGTTCTACGATTTAATAGATGTTTAGCAAATTGAACACTTCAGTATCAATTGTTGGTATGTAGAATTTGATCATAACCAAGATAAGATTCCGCTAGTATTAGAATTACTTTTTCAAAACTGTCTTTGACATTTTTTTTTTACTTCAATATACTTTATATTGAAGTAAAATGAAGTAAATCCTTAACACAAAATTTAAAAACTTTTATGCTATAAATATAGCATTTGCTTTTTAAATATTATCTGAAGAAAATTCAACTTAAAAATAGTACCATGCTTTCATTTATAAACACTGATTTCTAGAACTATATCATTCTATAATTTGCTAAAATAGCATCAATCACCTCTTGTACATTATAAAGCCTGTCATCAGCTCGAGCTGTTTTGCATAGTGGAGCATACCAAGTAGTATTTCACACCTATTTTTTCTCATTTACTTTCATGTAGGTGGTTAATATAATTCACCATTGCTCCAATAATGAGATGAAGAAAAGGAATTTGAATCATCCATGTACATTATAACTGCTTAAAATTTTCATTTCATGAATATTTTTGTTAAATCATATTTATTAATGTGAGCATATGTGTAATATTTATTTCACATTCTTTTCCTGCAAAACATATCTATAAAGCTTTCAAAAAAAAAACATATTGAAGAGTAATTTAGTTAAATTACTATGCATCATAAAAATATACTTTCTTAAAAATTATAAAAAAATTGAAAAAATTACAGTTTGTTTAATAGAATAAAACTTAGTCATTAATCAGAAATATACCTTTAAAAACTATTTCGTCTTAAAAAAAGATCTGCAATCTCTACTTGCTGTAATGTTGATTTTTGTTTATGAGCGCAAGACCATATAATTGTTTTAATCAAAGAATCTGTATAGAATTACGTACTTTTTATCCCTCCAACCATTCATAATGATGTAGTCATTAATGAGGTTTTTCATTTGGCAACCTTGACAATCCTAGCAATAAGTCATTATATCATATTCTTGCCTACCAGTAAATGTGTTTTCTTCACTATTTTCAGATGTTAATTTTAAAATTAGTTTAATACAGACCTAAGTTTACATATGTTTTGTGGCTAAACAAATTACAAAAACGTTAGTTTAAAACTCAGAAGAACAAAGATTGATAAAAATACAATTCCTGTTGAAGCAAAACTTTATTAAAATTTATTTGAAATATTGCCAGGCTCAATGTTGGAGTGGTAGATTCTCAGCCTTTAATCTGGAGGGTCTGGGTTCAAATTTCAGTCAGGCATAATATTTTTCATACGCTACAAAATCCCATTTCCACCTCTCATGTACAATTTCAAGCTTATGTGGTGAGTTAGTCAAGCAAAATAAAAAAATTAATATACAAGAATAATATTATTTTAGATTTTTTAAGAAGCATTTTTTTTAAATTGCCTAATATGGATATGTAAACAGTTCGAGTAGTTGGACCTCATGAAAATCGGCATCCCACTGTTTGAATGATCATGATTTGCTCTATGACAGTATGATGTTTTTTCGTGCACTAGAAACAACAGTTTGAAATCACTATTGGACTGAGACATCAAAATGGGCCTCATAGCCAGCTGCAAATATTACTTAAGATCCAGAATCAAATCTCAAAGCAGTCAACCTGTTAAATGTGTTTTTACATTGTTCCTGAAAGTCAAAAAGTTTGAGTTTCTCTATTGTATAATTTTGTGAATAAAGACCATTAATTAAACTATTTCAATTATAAAAATTAAAAACTTAATTTTTGGATATTATTTTTTTAAAAAGATAATTTCGATTTTATGAAATGAAGTTTTGTCAATAGGAATTCTAATCTGCCATTGACTCGTTGGACAGATGTCCGTGTTTGAAATAGACTTCTCGTAGATGTCTGGTTTTGAAAGAAACAGGAACATAAATTGTTAAAAATCACACCTTTCTGTCTTTTTCTGAAAGTAAACAATAAAACCCCAGAAAATAGTCCGAAAAATACTATAGCCTTTGATATTCAGCTACTTTTTAAAGATCAAAATTGTTAATTTATTTTTATTACAGTAATAATAGAAATATTTAAATGAATGAATATTTTCATTTAATTCATAAAAAATAAATCAGAAATTGATCAAACTATTTTTATTATTTAGAAAAAAGAAATTGAAATTTTTTAATAATGAACGGGTATTTTATGTTTTTTTCTTAGACAACTGTATATTTCTTACAAGTTAACAAATCTCGAGGTGTATAAAAATTAGGTATCCTTAAAATAAGAAAGTCATAAATCACATTGATTTTTTACCAGGTAAATGTTATTCTGTAATATTTAATATAATCATGCTTATATTGGGTGAGCATTTAAAAATTGATACTCTATAACAATTAATCAATTATCTAGCAGATTGTGCTCTGATATGCACATTCTATAAACAGTAATTCTTGATTTTTTTTTATAAAAACATCAATAATTTTGTTTATTAATATTTAAAAATTAAAATAAATTCAGAAAATATCTAATAGAATGGCAATGCTATATGAGTTTTATAATTATTATAGCATTTCAAGCTAATTCTGAATTATTTCAAAATTTTTGCAAGACAATATATACTGTCAGTATATTTCAAATGATAAAAAAGATTGCTAATCAATTTTTATATATTCCAATAAAAAAAATGTATTAATTGATGGCCATATAATAATATTTCACCTATAATATTTTTATTTGTACATGAAAAACATTTTTGTTAATACAGAAAATATAATTTAAATCTTATTTTATAGATTTGTTAATTTTTTAATATATATTATTATTATATTATTTAACTGTAAGTAAAAAGAAGGCAATACATGTTATTTTGTTGATATGCAAACATTGTTGTAATTGTATAATAATACTTATTAGTTAGAAATATATTACTGCTAAACCTGTATACATTTATAATGTATACAAAAATACAAATTATCAAGTGTGTGCTATATAAGTTTATATATATTAATATTATAGAATTAGAAAGAAATAATAGTTATCGTAGTAAAACCTTAGTATTATTAAAATGAAAAATTTTTAAAAAGTAACGTAGAGTGTCAGTAATATGAAACAAAAAACTTAAATAATGTTACTTAAACGAGTTATTTGTGAAGAAAATTCTTGTATTTTATCACTTTCCAGACATAATAACCCTTACTGCATAACTTTTTTATTTGTGATAAAAAAACTTATATTACACGCAGAATGCATCCTAAATAATAGAAAAATTATTTATCAAATGTTTCCCCACGTTGCTTTACTTCCATGTCCCAAAAATTGGTTTGGATCTAAGCGGGACATGTATCACAAAAGAGGAGACAGTATGATGTTTGATCCAGTCTCAAATCTCTTGGTGGTGCTATAGCAGCTGGACCTTTTTGTTGTTTAGTCGTATCTGTTCTTCAACTTCATTTCGTGTTTGACCTTTTGATGGAGTGATGGGTTCCCCGTACTTGCATAAGGCTACTCCGATTTCTGTGAGAAACTGAGCAAGCCTTAATTTAGTTTTTTCACCTCCTTCCGAACAACCCCTTTTATACAGCAACCAGGAATTTACAATTACCAAGCCTAGTAAATGGTAAAACAACCTAAAATACCATTTTTTGCTTCTTAAACTATTCCTATACCTATAATGCTGTTTGATAAGTCAACTTCTCCCATATGTTTATTGTATATAGTAACTATTTGGGGACATTCGACATTAATTGTTTTGCGTTCTTTTCTATCATACCTTGTTACTGATGTTTTAGGTTCTTCTACAAATTTTGAGGCCAAGATAACAGTTCTGTTATCTTTTCCTACTGCTGATATCTCTACTACTTCAATTGAAGTAGTGCACTTTTCAGAGTACCCACAAGGCATTTTGCTCATAATAAAATTTTTTGCTCAAAATATAGCTTATAGTGATAGTTCTCGAAATCATTCGAGAATCTTACAATTATATTTGCACTTGGTCCTAAGTCTCATTCTACTTTGTTTGCAAAGCCCCTTATTCCAGCAAGAATGAATATTTTGTATCCCCATCTATGTGGCTTTGCAGGCATAAACTGTTTTAGAAAACAGTTTCCAGTTCATCATCACTATTTAATGATATTGCCAAAGGTATGTTTACCATGGCAGTAATGTCATCTGGCAGAAATTTAATATTTTATAACAAAGCTGTTCAAGAAATATAATAAATGAAATTTATAAAATTCAAAAAGCAAAGATTATGAATAAATTTCAGAATGACAGCAGAAAACATGCTGTAAATGTAAATATAAATGCATACAGTTTTGTAAGCGATCAAACATAACCTCAACTAAAATTCAAGTATGTACTACACAGTGGATTTTATGAGATACAAATACTTTTTCAGAAAATATTTGATGATAAACTAAAATAATTATGAAAACAAATGGTTCACATTAATTTTAAGAACATATCAAATATTACCTATATTTTTTAATATGTTGGCTGGCCTAGTGTATAGGAAGTAGTTCTGGTGCCACAGTGCACAAGGGAAAACCTGTCTGTCAGACCATAACAAATTATAACTGTTTTTAATTTTTAAAGCATGTTTTTATATGTATATATAGTTAAAATTTAATACTAACCTCAAATAAAAAAAAGTGAGTGCACTAGTGCTACTCCTCGCCTCATAATGATGCACATATCATTTATGTGTTGTCAGTATCATTGGCATTACTCTCCCAATTAATATCTTCTAATTAAATTAAATTCATTGTTAATGTTAATGTACATATACGTTTTCTAAGTAATCAAAAATAATAAAATTATAGTACAAAATTAGCACTAGTCCTTTTATTCCAAAATCTGATTTTACTGTCAGTGATGTTTAGTAAAGTACGGTAAGCACATAAACTTTTTAATTCGTTATTACACATTGTAGATATAAGTTTTACATTTGTGCTATAGTTCATCCCCAAACATTTGCAGTATCTACATACCAATGCGCATATCATCATTAAATTTTCCAATTTTGTTGTTTTCTTACTGAAATGGCTTCTAACATATGCTTCTTGACATCCTGTTCATTTGGAATATTTTGTTCAGCAACGGCTTTCCATATTTATCTTAGTCGATTATGTTGAGCATCTGTAAAACTAGCTGCTCCCTGATTGTCATAATCTGAATTTTACTGTTACGAAAATGGTTAGAAAAAGGTTCTCCTTGATCTCATATTAATTCAGTAGTCATTGGCAGATGTCAAGAGACAAGCATCATTTCTTTGGTTCCTTGAGAGAAGGAGCAGAACCCAACAAGTTGACACTTAGCTGTACCCAAGCTCATCATGAATGATTTTTTTGCATACTGCCATAATGATCTCAAGTTAAGCAGCAATTTCATCAGTGATGAAGCAATTGTCAGTCATCAAATGGTAACAAATTGCAACAATGTTCTCGTTTGTCAGACACCTTCTTGATGATGGCACTCATTTTCAATCTTTTCTCATCTTTCAGAGAATGTTTTATGCCATAAAAACACACAGTTTCTGACTATGTGTAATTAAGTGTTATTTTTTACTCAAATTGGAAGTATGTGTGATTATTGAGGATTAAAAAAAGTAATTTCACTGTTATCATTAATAAAAATTAAAAGTTTTTAAGGTTTTCTTTAAAGTTTATTTTCAAATCAGGTCACACTTTTTATCATATTTAGATATTTATCATTCAGATTACTGATACTCTACCACAAAATGTTATATTCATATGTATGAATTGCTATTTTTGTGAATTGTTAATTTTTTATTGTAATTCAAATTAGAGAATATTTACCAATCTGATATTTTATAATTAAAGGACCAAGTGACAATTTGAAAAAATAAAAAGAAATTAACAAAATATTATTTTAAATGTTAATGCAACACAGTTATATCTTTTTTTATTTTTTCATTATCTCAACTTTTATAGATATGGTCTATTTCACCTTGTTCATGTAGTTAATTTTTAAATGCATTGTGTTTCTTTTTCCTGAACTGTTAATAAAGTCTAGGAATCACGATCAAGACTATTAAGTTTATATTTTTCTAAATTTTTCAGTCATGAATTTCAATCTACTAAGGAATGAATATTGAATTAATAAAGATTTTGACAAATTTAAACAAAAATTTATTTTGGAAATAAATAAAGTACCAATTTAATACTTATTTTAAAATGTTAATATATTTGTAATTTATTAGAAATATATATTTCATATTTAAATATGGTACTTATGAAGTATATTATTTAATTCTGGCACTGTATGTTATTGGATATAATTAATATATATATACATACAGACTGCCATATTTAAAACCAGCTCAAAATTGATATATAAAACCTGCAAAAATGTTAGTGGATGTTTAATTGAGCATATAAGTGTGTGTATATGCAATTCTTTATGTATATTTAGTTATATCTAAACATCAGGTACAATGATTCAATCAATTTTCTTGAAGCAATACAAAAAGATTACATTATATCAACTATAATAATAATTTCCATCAATTAATTTAAAAATATAATTTCATATATGTATATTTTCTTACCTTAAAAAGATAATTTCCTATATATATATATATATATTCTTAACTAAATATTTCAAAATTTCTACATCAGTAATTAAGAAAGAACCGAAAAATATAAAACTTCTGTATTAAAAACTATAGTGTATGTAAAATCTAAAGTCCGGTCCTCCCTACAAGCTGCCTCTACTTGCCTCCTATAACTCACCATGTGGAACATGTGCTACTACTGATTGCCACAAAAGTAAGACCTCCAAAATGATAGACATTAATAAACATGTTGAAACATTTTGAAAATATCAAAATAATTTTCTCAACTTGTTGGGTTGTTTGGTTAGGAAATTTTAGAAATATGATTATGATCAACTTTCAAACCTCCACATTTCATTCATTTTTTACAATGCCAGAACCATTTTTTGTAACCTTTGCCCCTTAATTGCAATGAAGTGTTTTTAATGCATTCTAGTCTCTTTTGACTACGCATAAGCTTGCAATTAACAGTTTATTTTTCTGATGTTTCGTTTTTCTTTCTTCCCAATATTTTTTTCATTCTAGTGTATCTGATTCCTTTCTTCACTTCATTTTAAAATTGGATTCAATGCTTTCTCTTCAACTTTAGGTTCTTTATTCCTTTATCATACTTTTATAATGGGGATATGAATTATTTTAATAAAAACGATTATTATTCTGTAATAATTTTACTTTAAGGAAAAAGAAAATAATTAAAATATAAGACACATTGTAATTCCATGAATGATGTTAGAAATCAATTTAAACAAGAATTGTGATATACTGTTTACGCAAATATATTGTTAGCTTGTTTCTTGAAATTTCCTTAAATTCTCTTAATTTTTAATTTTATCAATTCTCTAATCATAAACATATTTTAGAAGACTAATGGAATTTATTTTTCTAAATGATTTTTTTTTTTGTTTAAATGATTTTCCAATTAATTGGGAAGTTGTTTTGATTATAGAAAACAACTTTTTATGTCTTACTTTTTTAACTTGTTTAAATTTTAAAAAAAAGCTACATATATTTATTAAAGTGTTATTAAATAGCTACTAATATTTTACTATGCACTTTCTTCTTCATGTTAATCCTTTATTCCAGGTCATGGATTAGGTGTTGAATTACGTATCTCCCCATTTTAATGTCTCCTGCTTCCATTCCTCCTTGTTACTCACCACTTCACATTTCTTGCATACATCCTGTGCATCTTAATTATCCATCATCTCCAGAGTTTTTTTTTTGCTCGTATTCTTGCCACCATTATTCCTACAGTCTTATCATTTTCTCCGATCACTTCAAATTATTTGCTTCTACAGATTCTCTTTTTCCAACTTTTCCATACTAGTAATTCCCTAATTTTCTCAGCTTGTTTTTCCCATCACATTCCCTCATATCGTGTCCTTTTGTAATTGATCTTACTTTCTCTTATTTTATATGTTTTTCTTAATGTATGTATTGTACAACCCAAATAACAACCTCTCTTTCTGTTTCTCTAAGCATTTATCATTCCATAATTATTTTTAAAAAGATTGTTAGTTTTACCAAAAAATCTTATTACATTTCATTATATACATTCCCCTTAAATCAAATCTATCATTTTTATTGTTATTATTATTCCTCATATATTTTATAATATGATTATTAGGATTATTATTCAGATTGTAATATTACATTTAATGATGATAATTTAAATCCTGAATGCTTATTAGAAAGGCGTAAAAACTATATTAACTTCATGTATATCTCATCTTATATGATTGAACACAAAGATTTTCATCTTTACATACTTTGTTACGAACATTTAGTTTCTGATTGATTCATTCACCATATTAATTCTAAACTGTCTGAGAATGTAATTTTAGTACTTTTAACTACTAAGGAGTTATCAATCACAGTCCATGTATTTCAATGAGATAACGAACCAGGTCATTGATAAACAAAGCTTAGTTCACTAGATCCATTTTTGGATGATTTAGGTCTAATCTGTGTATGAGGCAGACTTTAACGTTCTCTCCTACAATCACGTTAAACATCCTATCGTTAACATCTGAGTGAAAATTCTGAAATTGTCAACACTTGAACACTTAAGTGTTCAACTCTGAACACTTGTCAACTCTTACACTGTCGTGTACAATTAACACATCATTCGTTGCGACAGAGATACTAGATTATAATGCTAAAAGAATCATTTCGTCAATCTTTCATGTGTTTAATTTGCTTTAGATGTGATGCAAAACTCAATTCCAACAGCTTTGTCAATTAACGCCTGGTAGTGATTCCTTCCTGAAAATTCTCTTGTACATTAGATTATAGTGGCCCAATTATAATTCGTCATGGTAGACAAAGATCTAAAACATTGAATAAGGCTTGCATACCGCTTTTTATATGTTTAGCAGCCACTAAGGCTATTCATTTAAGAGTTAGTTTGTGATTTGACTTTACAATCATTTTTTTCCACCTTCAAAAGATTCATTTCACATAAGAGGTATACCTAATATATTTTCTAATAACTCTGCTAACTTTCATTATGTTTTAAGATCAAGACAAATTTAAAACAAAATATTCAAATCTTTTCTACATCACCAGGAATTAGTTGGTCATTTATTCCTCCTCCATCTCCTCATTTTAGTGGTTTGTGGGAAAGTGCAGTCAAGTGTCAAATATCATACGTAGTGTAATAGGAAAAACAATTCTCAACATAGAGAAATTTTATACAGTGTTGATACAGATTTAGGTTTGTCTTAATTCTCGCCCTACTTTTGCTATTTCCACTGATCATAGAGACCACTGGCTCTCTAGGACACCAGGTTCACCAGGACATTTTCTTATTGGATGTAAAGTAAATCAGTTCTTAAAAAGATGTTAAAAGTAAATTTATTTAAAGTGATTTCAATTCTGTTATAAAATGTAACTTAAAACTTAAGTTACTGGTATAAAATCATATATGATTTTGTATCAACATATTTAATTTTTTGTTAAATAACATCTGCGTTGGGATTAATTTGCTTGCTTAAAATAGATAAATATATTTAGCATTTAAGATTATTTTATTTTTAATGTCCAATCATTCTAATTTAACTTTTCTTTGTGTTTACAGGCATAAAAATTTATCAATATTTAAGCAACTTGGGTGTAAGAAACTTTATTTATTATTCTCCTTAGTGAAACAAAATTTAAATTCAGAGGTGAAAAATGAAGTGTTTCATTTGAAAAAAAATCAGGTTAGTGAAATTGCATTTTGTTTTTATAACAAGATAGTACATTATAATTTTTTGCGGTATCAACAAAATTTCATTAGTAATCAACTTTTTCTCATGATAATTTATTATTTACAAAAGTACTAATAATAATACCTATTCTTTGCTTTCATACTTATCTATTCTCTTGTTAGATCGATTATTATAAATTCACACACAAATCTATCATTTAAAAAAAAGAGGGCATAAATAATACAAATCTCTTCAGGATTAGAAAGCCAGAATATGGTATGTAATTTTATCTGTTATGCACAAGGAAAGACTAGAAACAAGTATGAAATTATTTCACTGACAAGGATAAAACATAATTAAAGAAAAAACAATGTTATTTGTAATTTCAATATGCGTTTTTTGTCAAGTGGCAATAGAAATGAATATTACTATAAATTTAAAACAAACCAGGCAGCATTTTATAAATAGTGCAATTATAGTAATGTGTTTCTAAACAGTACCATTTTTGATCATTTTTGGTTACTACTGGTGTTGTTCTCTCAGATAACAGGGTTGAGATGACTCGTCTCCCCAGTTCAGTATGTTAAGACTCAAAAGTACCTGGGTGTGATCCTTGATAAGAATTTTCGGTTCAAGGAATGTTACAGTATGTACAAAAAATGCCTATGCCTTTTATAGAATCAAGTCATTCATCCCGATTGGGGGTTGAATTACCATACTGTGTGTATCCTTTACAAAGGTGTGGTGTCGGTGAGGCAAAGTCCTATATGCTGCACCTGTCTGTGCTCACCGCTTGGCTTTTAGGTATTATGCAGACATTTTGCTATGGGCCCAGCGACTCCTCTTTCTGGCTGTTACAGGCTGTTATAGCCGGAGTCAAACCAAGATATCTTGGCTAATGAGCGTAAGGAACACTGCATTTCCAAGGTAAATAACCCATTGACATCAGAATAAAAGTAGGAAATGGAAGACCTGAGGTCTTGTGTCTTGGCAGGTCAGATGGGACGAATCCCACACAGGTTGCTACACGAATGGTATATTTCCTATAGTGTCTGTTGTAGGTGCGATTAGATGGGTTTACCCCCAATCAGTATATCACAAGATTTCTCTCTGGGAATTGTGCCTTTCGGGATAGTTTGGCTAGGTTTCATTTGGTGGATTCGAGTCAATGCCTGGATTTTGGGACTGATGATACAGTGGAGCACTTCCAGTATGTTTGTCTCAATACGAGGTTGAACATTCACGAGCTATTAGGAACTTGAGAGAATACATTCCTTTCTGGATCTCCATATTAACTGGATGATCCGCGAGGAGTGTTCTGTAGTAGCTGAGTTTTCTTTGAGCCATTTTCTTAGTTTTTTTTCAGTATGGTTTTTTTTTAGTGGTGAAAGAGAACCCCAATTAACGAGCGCCTGAGGTTTTGCAAGATATTAAATGCGTATGTGTTCCTGCACACTACAGACTAAACCACCTCTGGCTTACCCACCCTTCTTGATACAGTTGGTGTGTATTACTTTTGGAAGGGGAATACATCCTCACACACATTCAGACACCATAGTCAACAGACGGTTAGTTTTGTAGGTCTGCAGAGGGAGTTTAGTCGAGGTATTTGATCACAGCAGGATCCCGGGTGGCTAGGGTTCCGGCCTAGGCATGGATTGGTTGGAGGTAGGCATATTGGCATCGTGCCACGGTTATATTGGTATTGTTTGATTTGATGTGGGGCTTTTACATCGGTGGCATCCTGACTGAGGCCTGGCTGATTACGGTGAGATGATGTAATCAGAGGGTCTAAAAAGACGACATCCAGTAAAGCCCCTCAGGGCTAGGAACGGAGGGTTTGGTGTGGCGACTGGTAACGTCACAAGGTTTTTGGTGTCTTCCCTCTACAGGGTTGGGATGCCAAGATAACAAACACTATTATTGATTTTTTTTTATTGAATATGATGTAATATATGATATATTGAATATTAATAATATCGTAATATGATGGGTTAGGGTTTGTGATTGTTTTGTAGTAAATTCTATAAAGAATTTCAATCACAGTATAGCTAGCTACTATCACAGCTCCTTTTAAGGAAAACAGGTACTGAAATATTTTGTGATTGACATGGTAGTGTCCCTTTTAATTAATTAATTAATCAATGCAACGGCAAGAATTGTTATGATTTTGTATATTATTATTTTGTATATTCTTATAAAAATTTTAAATGAAAAATAATTTAATTATTTTAATTTAATTTTTTTTTTTTTTAATTTCAGTATTGAAGAAGCATATGACAGCAAATTTTCTGAAGCTAAATATGACAATTGAATCTCAAATTTAAAAAAAAAAACATAAAATTTATGTAAAAAAATGTATATTCCAATTAAAACAATTTGATCACATAAAATATTAATTTATGGTGTGTTTTACATTTAATATACTTTTGTTGTTTGGAAACTTGATTCAGTAGTTATAATAAGGATTCTAAAGTACAGAAGAAATAAAATATCGAAACATGATGTTAATATTAATATATAATTTTATTCTTTCTTTATTATATAAGTAGAAGTTCCTTCCAAATATTCCAATTTTTTTTTTTATTAGTCTCATGCCACAGTTTTAAATTAAAGGATTTTATATATTTGATCATTTTATGCGGTATACATTTGAGTTCATTTTCTGCACCTCGCACTAGAAATTTATCTTTTTTTAAAGTATTTTAATTTGCTTTCAAAACATCATGCAGAGTTTTTTTTGTACATTCTATCCTCAGTGTTTTTTAATTAGACACTGTATCAGTGTCAAGGAGAACCATGCAGGTATACAGTTGAACACTGATCTTTATTGAGGTGTATCTTTTTTTTTTATCAACATATCTTTTTTGATATGTTGATAGGGATGTTATGCGACATTAACTAAACTGCTGACACTCGACAACGTTGAGTCTGACATCCAATTACATAGCTATTGTCTAATGCTCGCATGTACAAAAATTAACACAATCTCCTATTAGTCTTATTAGGTTTTACATTTAGTATCTGGTTTGGAGGACCAAAAACTGTTAGCACACCTTCCTTGAATCGTTCAAAGATTGCAATTGTTAATGGTGTTTGATGTACTAAATAATTGAATTGTAAACAAACAATTAAAAATTATTACACTTTTACAAAAACGTAAAAACTTGAAAAAATATGTTGTCTGATGACAGCCGTTGAAAATGTTTAAATTACAAATGTACACTTATAGTTGAGGCTGAATTTAATTTGAATATAAAACACATCAAGATTGTAATAATTGAACGTCTTAAAGAATTATAAAGCACATTATAAATAAGTGTGGATCCTTGCCTTACACCTTGTGTTATTTCAAATATTTCTAGATTTTCAGTTTGTATTCTCACTTTTCGTGTTATCAATTGTTATAGATTTTTAATCGGTTGTATGATCTTATTTTTTTATTTTAGCTGATTTCTGCTAATGAATGTCTTTGTTTTCTTAATTTCCATTGTTACGTTAAGTTTCAGCGGTTTGGAAGGTTTTGTTAAAATATTGCGGTAAATCATAATTTTATTTAAGCGGCTACATAAATTGCTAACTGTTATAGAGTGGAGTCGCATCTACTACATCT
Organism: Lycorma delicatula; assembly: GCF_047948215.1. Classification (NCBI taxonomy): domain Eukaryota; kingdom Metazoa; phylum Arthropoda; class Insecta; order Hemiptera; family Fulgoridae; genus Lycorma; species Lycorma delicatula. Next base: position 232,780,176 of record NC_134456.1, read on the forward strand.
CAATAGTAAACTCCATTTTTAATTACTCTTAAGTTTAGTTTCTATATGGTGGAGTAAATTAATTACTTTTTTGTCATTTTGTTTATTATCCTATTTCTTACAAAATGTGACTAGAAAATTTTTTGAAGAAATGTTTTCATTGGAAGCATTTGTCAATTTTTTTTGTAATTATTTTGTTTTTTGCAACTTTTTTAGTTCAAAAATATTTCTTTGTAGAGTCGGGAAATTTCACTTTTATTGAGAGAAATTTTCCTTTGTTTATTTCAAGTGTAAACTCTGTAAAGGGGTTTTGTAAAGGTTTATAAAGACAGAGTTTACACTTGAAATAACTTTTACCTTTAAATCTAAAAATACGGTTAGTTTGCGTACATGTAATGTATGCAACTTGCGTTATGTGTAATGTACATTTTTAGTTTTCTCAGTAACCAATAAAGATTCTTACCAGGTGTTTTGGCTGTAAATTATGCAGAAAGACACAAGGGGTTGTCTGTTTATATCGGTTTAAAAAAGTTATAATTTTTTAATTTTTTTTCAGTGAGTGAAAAACATTGAATTAAACAATTTTTTTAAATTCAATTTTCACTTTATTAATTAAATTTTGTTTAAGAGTTCAGTTAAGTTCAATACAAAACGATCAAGGTCTACTATTCATGTAGAATACAACACTATTCAAAAATAGTCTAATATTGTTTAAACGGGACAAGTAGTTGGAAAAAGTTTTATTATCTGAAAAACTTATTTTTAGGTATATTTCATAAGAAAAGCTACCTATTGTAATGGTAAAAGTTCAAAAAATGTGTGTATATATATATATATATATATATATATATATATATATATATATATATATATATATATATATATTAGCAAAACCAATTGTTTTGTTATTGTATTTGTCCATATTTTCTCCTGTACTAATTAAACCAAAGACAATAGTATAAAAAACGTTTACCACCAACAGTACAGAATTCAATAATGCTTCTTACCTTATGCTTACTGTTTTTTTCATAATAGCGCTTTCAAGGGTTCTCCTCATCATCAGTTAAACTTTTTCTTTTAAACAATCGCACATTAAATTCAGAATAAAATTGTAAACGTGTAAAAATATGTTGTCATATTAAATATTATAAAATTTAAAAAAAATTGAGTACAGTATCATATGTGTAGCTAGTTGCATAACAATTTTTTTTTAATTTTATAACTGATGATGAGGGAAATCCTTGAAAGCACTATTACAAAAAAACAATAATCATAAGGTAAGAAGCATTATTGAATTCTGTTGGTAAATGTTTATATTTTTGCCTTTAGCATATCTATATCTATGTATTTCACTTTTTGTGAACATGGGCTAAATCAGACGAAGGTGAAAATGGGCGGGGCTTTCTCGAAAAAAAAACCAATATCGCTATAACTTTCTTATTAAGTAAAATATCAAATTCATTAAAGTTCCTACTATTCTTTGGATAAGGGCCTAAAACTTATCTAAAGTTTTTTGATATTCCTGACCATCGGCCCAGGGGATGGAAAAAATGGGGGTTTCAAAGACCAAAAAATCATCTCCCTTAAAAGGCACAGTATCGAATCGGTTTAAAGTTGTCGTTATTCCTCTAAACGTTACATAAAATCTTTTAAGCAATTTTTGATATGACCAACCCTTATGGTAAGGGATGACCAAAATGAAGGGGATGTTGCTGGAATTATAAGATGCAATCATTGTTGTAACTTTAGGGTAGAAATTTTTTTATCCCCTACTTTGCACTAGTTAAACTACCTCAGTCTTCCGGCGTGCTGAAAGGGATTTTTTTATTATATTTAAGTTTAGATTGTCAAGGATATGAATAAAAGAAGCCGTATTTATAATTTTTATTTTTCTCATTTGTTTGTTTATGCACAACTAATGATCGTAATGCATTTATATTATATCAGAATCATTAGGTTCAATGGCTGCGCTTGTGGCTTCATTTTCAATAACCGCAGCAGTATTCCCTGATTCTGTTACAACTACTTTATGAACAACTATTTCAATAGTTCAATGTTAAAACTAAAATAATATATCTTTTATGTTATTTATCTTTATATTAATTCTATACTATTGTTCACTTTGAACAATGTTATATGTAATATCAAAATATTCTTTATCTTGAAGTTAACCTACTGCTGAAACTTGTACCGTATGTCAAGTTGCAGTAATGAAATTCAGTTTGACAACTACAAAAGTTTTTACATCTATTCTTTAGAATAGATAACTTTCCTTGAATTTTGGTGAAATGTAAAATAATTGTATGGTTGTATGTAGGTTAAGTTAAATTAATCTCCAATATTAGAATGAGTCTAATTTCGGCTTAAAGCTATAATGAAATGCTTTTCTCCACATTTTGCTGTACGTTGTTTACAATAAAAGTAAAATTTCATAAAATCTTAAGTTAATGTTACTATCACACATTTTTTCAAAATTAGGTTCTATATAAATGTTTGTTACATTTTATTTGTTTACTGACAATTTAACAAAGTTATTGAACATCAAAAATAACATTTTGTGTTTTACTTAGTTTTACTGGAACTTGTTTTATTTAGTTTTTCTGATCAAAAACTGAATGAAACCACCAATTTCATCAACTTTACCTAAATTTTAAGAATTCCAGTGTAACTTAATAGTGTTACTTTTAATCTTGGAGCAGAGATCAGGGCAGAATTTTTTATCTATATTCTTAAACAGTTAAAACATCATTGTAATTTAGATTTAATATCTTTGTTAACATAAATTAAATTTAAATCTTATTTGGAATAAATGCATAATTATGAACAAATTCCTTGATCAAGTATAAATAAGGCATTTTGTTTTTATTACCAGTATATCTACCAACTGAGCTCATTTTTGGAGGAAAAACTTTATAGTAAAAAAATGTTATCATAGTATGTTAATGTATAAATCTGATTTTCTTATTTTCGTAATTGCATGATGGACTAAAGTAATGTATATAATCGTAATATTAAACCTTGGGCTTTCATATTATTCACTTTTATTTTAAAATAAATTTTGTTTATTTAATCATTCCTATATTATATGGTTTAAAACGGTTTTTTTTTTCTTTTTATAAGTGTATTTTTATATATATACTACATGCCAGCTTTACTATTCATATATATATTATGTGTCTAGAATTTATTTTGAAGTAAACTGTATTGTAATTTTTATGTATTTATTTACTTTGTTAAAATAATATTCCTGCTGTTACTATCTAAAAATAAAAATTAATAATGTTTGACGTTGGAATAGGAGGATGTGAACTGATTAAAATGCAACTGATGTGAGGCTCAATCATATTTACATTCTAGCTTTTGTTCCCTTATGTAATATCTCCCAGACACCATTCTGTAATTTGTTTTTAATTATCAACACATCTCTATTGATGTAATAAGCTATAGATATATTCACTAACGTCAAAGGGCAGCTACCTATGTAATTTTAGCTAAATTTAATTTTTATTGGAATTGGTACTGAATACCATGAATGTAGTACATAATTGGAGTTATATGGTCTTTTGTAGGTATTAATCTCCTGTATATACAACAGAAGTTAATTTAACACTTATTTAAGCCAAATTCTTTTTTAAGCTATTATTTTTTCTTTTCTTATACTTATGTAATTTGTACTTCCCAGAAGTTTTGTCAACTACAAATTATTCAGCAAATGTGGAATCTCTTTTGGGTAGGAGCACAAAAAGATTGCAATTAGGCATATGAACAAATTATACAAAGGACTAGATTGATATCTTAGGTTTATATAATATGTTTACATTCAGCCTAAATTTAACTTTACATAATTGTTTAGTTGAAGTTGATAGGTAATTTTAAATTTAACTTTAAAAAGTTAAAATTGTACAATTTTCAGCTCCAAATTTAAACTGCGATAAAACAAATAAATAAATGTTTAAATAATGTAATGAAATACGCATTATTTTCTAATTTATAATGACAATATTAAAATCCAAAGTTTTTTTGGTTTTGCATGTATAAAGGGGAGCATTTTTGTTATTACAGAATCTAGTTTTACTGTATTAGGGGTGATATGTACACCCATATGTATTTTTTCTGACCTTTTGTAAATGTATTATTAGAGAGTCAAGTGATTTTGACTCTGAAGATCTGGTTGTGCCTCCCAAGTGCAAAAGAATGAAATTAAATTAGTAATGAAATTTTTTTCTTAACTGAACCATTAACTGTTTTACTTCTGTTCAATGAGTACTGTTTTCAAAATTAATACAAACTTCATTTTATGAAAAACCTTAAGACATACACTATGAAAAATATAAGAAATATCTTTACTTTACGTAATCTTACTGGAATCATAAGGAAGTGCCATTATGCAAAAACGCATTTATATTTGTAGTGATGGGTGAATCCATGACTACAAAATTACTTTTCATTCTTTTATAAACACACTTGTGAGTTTCAACAGCTCACAAATCCTTTTCACAGACAATAATTTTATGAGATTTTATGAGTGCCTGTAAGGCACTCATAAAATCTGAACAAACAAGAGCATGTCAATATTTTGAGCTAATTAAATGTAAGGCCTTATTAATGGCATATAGTTCTGCAATGAAAATACTGATGATGCTGGGAAGGCTGTGCATGTTTGTTCTTTTGCTAACCATAAAGCCACAACCAACAGAATTAATGTTTCTAGACCCATCAATATAAATTTTAACATCAGAATTCATGCTATTTATAATATTATAAAATTTTTTTGTAAGATGACTGGATTTATCTCCTTTTTTTATGCTGACAAAGATCAAGGCAGTAATTAACGAGAGAAGGCTGCCAAGAGGGGTAATAACATGGAGAAACAGTAAGGGCTGGAGGTAATTTTATATTTAGAGCTGAGAAAAGGCACTGAGCTCTGATGCGTAGCAGAGGAGTAGATTTAGGATGTTCCTAGTATCGATTAACATGCTGCTTTGAGAATACCACATAAAAGGTTGGATGAGTTTGTTGTGCTTTAATGTGAGCCACATAGGAGCATATCATTTGCTTCTGTCTATTACAAAAGAGATGGTTCACCACTGTTCACCAGCAGACTTACCATGGGGCTTGAGCGAAAAGCAGCTGTGGCAATACAGATGAATGAATGATATGATGAACTACACCAAGCTCTATAGAACAATGGCCTGCGCCAACAAATAACCAAGCAGCCATAGTCTAATTGGGAATTTACTAAAGCTCAGTAGAAGCCCAACATGCATATACGATCGGCTCCCCTTTGGGTATTAGATAGAACCCTCAGCACGTCTAACATTTTTTAGACATTTTACCTTAAGCTCCTTCAAATATGTTACCCACATTTTTCGTTGTTCTAACCACATTCCTAGAGATCTAACTTGCGTGCATGACTCAACTGGTTCACATGTAAATACAGTTGATGGTTAACATGTTCCCTCAACCGGGAAAACTAAATGCAGTTCATTTTTTCCAGAGAAAATGTGAACCCAGTAGATTTACACCATGATTCTAAGCGGGTTACTGTGTTTTGAACCAGCCTCTCACCTGTAACTAATTCTACATTCTATGTAAATAGAAAAATCATCTACAAATAAAGAAACGCATAACCGGTTTTCGCATGCAATTTATTATACTATTTATGGCTATGGCAAACAAAGTAACACTTAGGTATTCTGAGATACTCTGTTCTCCAGTGTGAAACTTTCAGATACCATCATTCAAAGTCGAACTCAGAAGGACCATCTACTGAGAAAACTCCCTGATAAATGTGAGGAGATTATCTTGTACACCCCATTCATGAAGTGTATTTAGGATATCTCTCTTTTATGCCGCTTTTTGAAAATGAAAAAATACAGCAACCAGGTGTTGAAATAAAAAGCTGTTTTGAATAGCAGCTTCCAGGGCAACTACATCATCAATAAATGATATGCCCTGGTGGAAACCACATTGTTCTAGGGCAATTAGGGCAGTTTTCTCTGGGTACCACATTACATGACAGTTTACCATTCATTCCATCACCTTGCATAGGGTACTGGTGTAGGAGATAGGACGATAACTTGCGAGGCAAGATTTATCTTTACCAGGTATAACCAGTGCCTCTGACCAAAAATGCTGAAGCAAGACTTCCAGATATTATCATAGAAAACTATGGAACCATTCAGCAAGTAGTCAATTTATTTTAAACCATTTTGTGATCTTTTTCATCAAAAATTGTGCATATGAAAACCATTTTCTTTTTATTATTACCGGTCAATAATTTGGCAAATACATTTCTGTTCTTTTTTCCTCCTAAAAAATTATCTATTGAAAATTATTATTATCTTTTATGACCACATAAAATCACTTTAGTCAGTCCATTAACCAAGTCTCTTCAATGGGACTGTTTGGGCCTTGCAGTCCTCCCAGTACTTTTTCATATGTTCCGATCTTTGAGCCCTTTCTAATGTTGAAAATGTTCATGTTGTGAGTTTTTTCTTGTGGCGTGAAGCAAATGTTTTTGTTCTTGATTCCCTTGATTAATTTTATCTTATCTGTGGTGTCTTCTGGTGTAAGACCAATTTCCTTTGTCTAAAATAGAATTTGATCACATTACCTTAATAAATATTTTTGTTTTAATTAGCAAGGAATCAGGTAAGTTATCTTCCAGATACTATAAATAAAGGATGCTGTGCTAATTATTTACCTAATTTTGCACAAGTGGGCTAAAAAAGAAGATACTTGCATTGTATTTTTTTTAAATACTTGCTGGTAATTAAAATTTTACTAATTTAACAGAATTAATGTACTCAATTTTACATTGGACAGACCAGATCCCATAGGTGTAGGGAACATGTAAGCACACTACACAATAGAATCAAGCTTTACGATTTAACTCGTAAAACTGAATACACAAAAAACAACAAATTTTGTAAATATTGTTTACATAAAATTCAGATATGCAAACCCAAACAATAAAAATTTTACAAACATAATTTAATAAACACAATATACTAAATCAACAACACCATCTGTAACATCACTAATAAAAGTACAGAGCAGTTGTTCATTAAAAAGACCTTCTGGAAGCATATTTCTATTTACCTAGAAAGCAAAATGTACACATTATATACAGTATATATTTACAAATTTATATATCTGTATTAACAGGAATTTTTTCAATGTTTGTTTCAATCTATATTATTTTTGATTACATTTTCTTTATAAATTATTATTTTATTTATGACAACAACTTATTTTTGTATTCTATGATAATTGTTTATTGTACACCATTTTCCTTCATGCCTCCGCTACCAGTTTCTAATTTTATGTCATAGAATAATACACACTGATTTTAATAAAATAGTTATTTTAATTAATGCATAGTAAAAGAACTAAACCATTCATTTCATGATGATGTTATACAAGTAGTCTATTTTTATTTGATCTATTTTTTAACATTCCCAAAAAGAAAATTCTTTTGAACCCTTACTGTAACTTCTCATTTCTTGGGCTAGTTTTCATTTTTTCCTTCTAGTCTTTTCTTATTTTCATATATTATATTATTTCTCTGTTTTGGTTTGCTTATTTATTAAGACTTTGTACAGTAGTTTCATTAATATGTTTGTATGTAAAATTTTATCATAATTATATAATATTAAACTGCCTTTTGTTTGTATTTTAGATAAAAGAGTCAGGGAATTCTAATAAAAAAACAAGAAAGATTTTGCCAAATTCCTTCACCAAAGAAATGTACCAGGTATAGAAAACTAATATATAATTTCACTGACTACTTGCAAGAACCCCCTTTACATTAATAAAGCTATTACAATGAATGCACAATCATACTACATCATCATGTTGACTTATTTATTCTCAAGTTTTTCCACTCTTGTGCATTAAATTTAATATATATATTAATATATAGTTTACAATATATATAATATATAATTGTATATTATAATTGTAATACATAATTTATAAATGCATTCAATTTATTATTTATTTATTTATATTCTTTTATAACTAAACTGACACGTAACTTTTAATTTTTATATTTCCCCTTAGTGTTCTTCCAGATTCTGGGTAAGTCTAAATCTTCCCTGATGGATAGATTGTATTTTTTCACCACTCGCCCATTATTATTATTATTATTATTATCCATATTCCTTCTTCGCCATTATCAGTTCTCTGGGTACAGGTTTGACATGCTAAGTTCTTCATTTTGAGGATGTCAGGACCTAAAGAGCCAGAGCATCTGGTAGACTTGGTATTTGGTAGGGGAGGGTATCAGTGGATTATACAGGAACTGTGTTCCTTGCTTCTGTCTAATAAGTTTTATGGCTGAAGTACCAATCAGTTAAAGCTAGGTCAATAAGAACAAATAACAATATTGTTCTTATAATTAAAAAAAAACAACAAATGATGCATTCCTAGCAGAATTAATTTTATGAACATTTATCTTTTCAGCAAACTTTTCCAATTTATTTTTATTTATTAATATCGTGGTTTTTTTTTTTTTAGCCTCAACATTAATAAATTATATGTTTAGGATGATGATGGTGATCTTACTGATTGTTTTTCCATTAGAATAAAAATTGTTGAGTAATGTTATTCAATGATTATGTGGAAATGATTAAAACAATGGTTTACATTTTACAGTTGTATAATGATTTACTTTGTTTTCAATTTAAGTATGTATATAGAAGTGGCAGTTGTCTTTGTTATGATTAAGGGGTAAGATTTCAGTTATCCTATGAATTTATATATCCACAAAAATCTATAAATAGCTTCACATATCTTCTAGGCATACTGGTCAATCCACATTAACGAGATTTTGAAATAATTTTTGTTAATTTTAGTGTACAAACATAAATATCTTGAAAAATTTATTATTAAAAGCCTTTATCTCAATCAGGATTGATAGAATTTTCAATATTTTTTTTTATGGGTTGTAATGGTTTTTTTTAGAGATATGACCTTGCAGTGTGCAGGATAAAAGTCATTAATACTTCAATTTTTATCATTTACTTTTTTAAAGTTATTATTTTTCTCTTATTATTATTTTATTGCTGAGAAAATAATCATTGCAAGATGAAGTAGGTCATTCCTTGTTATTTGCACTTGGGACAAACTAGATTAATAAACTGATTTTGCATGTCATCCGGTAAAGCCTCAATATCCTCTAGATTCAATTATCAAACAGTTGTTTCTTAAAATTCTCCTAGAGTGTGTATATTTGCAACACCAATTTAAACTAGTATGCAGAATTGGTGGTATTTTACAGATTGCAGAATCTATAGGATATTTTAAATTTCTGTATTTATTACTTTTGTCTAGTTTGTGAATGTTTTTCTTTTTCCTAAATCTGCTCATAATGTACTTTTTCATAATCGGATTTTTGGTTCAGTGAATTTTTAACACCTGCATTGATTTTACTTTGGTAAAAGATCCCCTCACATTCCTTTACTTTCATTTTGCCTTTGTATGTTATCACTTGAGAAATTTTTTTGGAAGCACTTTCCCAGCATTCAGTAATCGAATAGTTAAGCGAAAATGTTTGAAATCTAGTGATGATAAAAGAACATAATCTAGAAAACTGTTTTGTTTTATTAAATAAATCATACTTTATAACAAATCTGTTAATATTAAACTTCTTAATTAATATAAACACATGGTAAGAGGTATTTGAAGTGTGCAGATTTTTTGACCCTCTCCCCTTGCTCCTGTGCACTAATAAAAATACCTTGGCATCTTCGATTAAGCTAACAAAATGTCATTAAACTTTTGAAAGATAATATGGTTTAAAAAACAACTTTGTTTTTAAAATGTGTACTCCAGCAACGATTTTTGGAGCTATTGCATGGCTCTGTTTTTTATATTGCTCCTGATGCTGATAAAAAAAAATCAGTTGTAGGTGGTTAGTATTATTGTGGCCTAAGCATTGAAGTGTTTAGAAAACATCTTTAAGATAACATTAATATGTATAAATTTACAAAAAAACATTTTTTTTCTTTTTTTTGAGAGATGGCCCAAAATCAATAATTTTTTAAAATTGTTACTTTTTTAAGATTTTGATCCGAACTAAATTAATTAAATACTGAATTTTTAAAAATTTGCTTCTTAATACATTCAATTACTAGTGTAGCTATCTTCTGTGACTCTTGTTGCTGTTCTCATGGGCATCAGGTGGTTTTATTACTGATCGTGAATTTTTTATGGTTTGGTAGACATATTTAAAAAATGGTGCAAACAAAATAATGTTAATTGAGGAACTCATTAGGTGGAGTCATGGTAACATCCTTGATTTTTTTGATAAATTTTTTAACCAACTTCAAGAAAGTAGATTATCAATTTGTATTTTTTTTAATCTATGTCACATAATAACTATGACATTAGTTAACAGATTTTAAAAAAAATTTTTTAATCAAAAGAGATACTTTCATAACAGTCCCATATAAATTTTAATCAAATCCAATGATCATCTCAGGAAAAATACCAAAAAAACCGAATGGCCAGACACCTTTAGCTGCTGACCACTCACACCAGTACCATGTTCCTCTGTTCTCTGTATGACTAGGATATTAATAACAGTCTACATTATTGTTGTCTAGTCTCTGTGGAAATATTCATTGCATTTCTTTCTTTATTTTTCTTCCTTAAACAATCATTCCTTTTTTTCTTGGATACTTTCCTCTAAACTCCATATAAAATATTAAACCTACAATTAATATTTATATAAAGTGGTGAAAAAATTATTATCACTAGCACCAAAATTATAATATAAATATTTAAATTTATGTTATGCAATAATAAATTCTAATTTTGCAATATTATTAAGTAGTCATACAACAAGGTCCCAACCGACATCAACCTGTATGAATCGAGTTAAATATTATAATTTCACAATAAATAATATTCTATAGTTTTTATGAACACTTTTTTTAACTGGGTACTCGCAAACCTTGTCTAAATGTCTAATTGCAATAATGAAACCTATAAATTGGATAGATTACACAACCTAACCATTTCTGTCACAGCTTTCTCATTATGTGGTCTATTTAATAATATATTTGAGACCAAATCAGACAAGGCGATATCCTCTAAAGTTTTAACTTGACTAAGAGTGACATAAATCTGCCCCTTGGTAAAAAATGTTTTCTTGCTGAGATATATCACTCCCCTGTCAAGAGTTGTAGCTTGCAGTTTGTAAACAATTACAATTCAGATTAATTCTGAATTCTGCACTCGACATCTCCGTACCTCTTTGTCACTTGGAATATACAAACTAGTGAAATGGCTACGCAACCATCAACATCTTTCATTCTAAGACAAATTTTATGAGTACAGCTTCCAGTAACTCTCCTTCCTCCTATATTAAATCAAGGCAATGAGAATGTGTGTGTGTGTAATATTTTTCTGAGTGTAATGATTAGCTTGAAACAAAACAACTGGTTTGTTTATATATGCTTTTATTAGCACAATGAATTTTATTAGTGAAGTAATAGAAAACTGGAGCCATATTTAGTGACACATTGTCACCTGAACTGTAATTACTGGAGGCTAAAACAGAAAAAAAGTCCAGAGAGCAAGAAAAAGCAGTTGTTAGAAAAATTAGCCAAAAAATCCGGCAGAGACTTCTTTCTTACCCCAAAAAAAATACAAACCCCATGTAATTCCTGCAGTGGGACTAGATGAACGACAAGTGTGTGGTGAGATGAACTATACATGAATTTCAAAAATTTGTAAACAATGAAAAAGATGTTAGTGCCTGAAGATGCCATTGGTTATTCAGGAAAAAAGACAAGTTTGAAAAAATATTAAAAGAATTAGGCTCTAGATGGGGAAAATCTGAAAATAACAGAAAGATTCTCACAGAGCAACATAAGTTTTAAATATTCAATATCTGACTGCCATAAAAAAATAGAACTATTTTCAGTAGAACTGAAAATAGGCTGATGGTGTACCTCGACGAGTCATATATATTGTCTTCTCACATTATAAATAGATTGTGGTGTAGTGATTTAGGTGATAGGCTGAAAGTTCCTTTTTCAAAAGGCAGCCTATTTCAAAGTACAGGTTGAAGGAGAAATGGGTTTTATACCAAACGCCTTACTAACTTCACAAGCAAGATTAAAAAGTGGCAATTACAGAAATCAGATGAAAGCAGAAAATTACTTTAAATGAAGGGATATTAATTCCAAATTTCCCTGATAATTCTGTGATAATTTCTGACAACGCATCCTATCACAATGCCATGTTAAAAACCACCAATCTCCACTTCAAGAAAAGAATATATGATAAAGTGGTTGCAGAAGCATTCTGTTCCTCATTCTTCCTTGATGCTGAAATCACAGTTGTATGAATTGATAAAAGCAATCAGGGAAAAGTTTACTGTTTATGTGTTTGATGAATTTTTTTTAAAAAAAAAGGGCAAGACGTTCTGCAACTACCTGCATATCACCCGGAATTAAATCTTATCAAGATGGTTTGTTCAGAAGTTAAAGGATACATATCAAATCACACTGAAACTTTTGATACCAAAGATGTTCAAAGGCTATGGGGAAATAAAGTGGCTGAAATGAATGAAAAAAGTTGAAAGGTGTAAAGTGATAGGTTACCAAAACAGAAGCTGAATATATGCAACAAGAGCACAATATTGGCAATAATATGGAATCATTTATTATTTCTTTAAAATAAGATAGTAAAAGTGACAATGATGATTACGATGGTGATTCTGATGACAGTAATCTCGGAAATTCTAATATTTCTTGCAAAGTGAATGATCTTCACTCTCTTTAATTAAAATAGTTTTTGTTTTGTTTTTATATTTAAAATAATTAGTTTCTACTGTAATTTTTTATCCTATTATTTAGTGTATTTAATCGTATTGCATTAACATTTGAATATCTGTTACATTAATGTAACACCAGCAGTCAATGAAGGTAATACATTTTAAAGATTTGCATGTTTTGTTATTTTATGTTTTTTTATTTTTGGGCTACTATTCTACAATTCTCAGCCTCATGTAAGTGCTTCTGTAATTCTTGTCATGTTTACCATTTTATGAAAAGCATAGTAACAATTTTTTCTTTTTTGCAGAAAATGGTCAGATATTGAAGTAATGACGTAAATGTTATGCTAAAAGGATAGTAAAATGATTTGAATTGCAGCTTTCACTGCCATAGCACCAAGCATCAAGACTGGTTACACCACCAATATATATATCTTAAATGTTATCATTGGAAGTGGCTTAATTTAAATTAGTCTGTAAAGAACTCTTAAAAAACAAATGAATAAAGACGAAATGAAAACGTTTTATATTTTTCAGTCACAGCTTCAAATAAATAACCTGTCCCAGGTTGGATTGACAATGTATATGGCCTTACTGGAGTTTTAGTTGGAAATGCAACTGGAGTGTTAAGGGTCATGGAATGTGATCCTCATGTTATAGCAGATATAATACCAGTTGATATGGTAACTAACATAGTAATTGCTTCAGCATGGAATTTAGATTGCAGATGAGTTTTAAAATTTTAATAAAAATTATTAAAATTAATTAATTAATAATTAAAATTATTAATTATTATTAGTCTCTTGGGTTCAACTAAAAAAGTTAAACTTTATGCTTTATCCAGCAGTGTTAGTGCTAATTACATACAATGGAAAATTGTTTATATTTATATGTGTTTTGGATCTAATTTCACCTTTACTTATCACACTGCTAATCAACTAGTGGTACATATTTTTTTCAATTTTAATTTCCTAAAAGTTTTTTTGCCATTGTGTTAATTAAAACAGAGTGTTCATGGATGATGAAAATCTATGTGTAATGAAAGAATTTTTGTTTAAGAGTTAAATGCACCTTAAATTTAACTAGCTTTCTTCAAAAGGTTACAAAATACCTTGAAAGTCTTAGTTATAGATTTTATTTTACATTTAAATTTAAGAAGCAGATCCAGCCTAAAGGTTTTTCTGTATACTCCTATTTTTCTGAATCTTTAAGTATTGTTTTATGTTCTTAGCAAAACACATAATTTGGCCTACCAAATCAGAATAATTACTTTAAAGAAGATTTGTTACAAAAAGTTATCACTTTTAGCAGCATTTCTATCTTTTCAGTTATGGAGCGACTCTTATTTTAGATGTTACTCCTACCAATTAGCACTGATTGTTGGACCTGCATAAAACTATACTCTTACATCTCATATATATGACAGACTTACATCTCATACTATGACAGACAACATATAGTATAATATTGTTGAAGCGTCGTACCTGTTAAACTACTTGATTGAATTTATTCCTTTTTTAGTAATTCCTCTCTGGTTTTTAACTCTTAAATATCTTTATATACATACTTCTTAATAAATCAACCAAAAGTTGTAATTATACTTGGATTCCCCATTCTTTAGTGCGGTTTTGATCAGGAAATTTTGTCAAAATCTATTTGCAAATCTTTAAAGATTAAATTTTATAATTAAATTGAATTCTTTTTTGATAATTTGTTTACTGGTGAAGATGAAGGATAAAAATTTATATATCTTCACCGGTAAACAAATTATTTCCTGGTTTTCCACGGCAGTTATAAAAATATGTTCACAAAATAATATAGGGTTAAATTAAATTTTATTTTAAAAACTTTATTAATTTATTTAAAAATATTGGCTTTTGGCCAATACAAATTTTTTTAAAATTTAATATAATATAGATTCTTTAAAATTCTGTTTTATGATGAAAATTTACATTAAAATTCTCAATTTTTTAAGTTTGAATCTGTATCTGTAGATGACAGAACGTAAGTATACCTTCTATTTATTGCAGTGGACGTAATTATTTATAATAGAGACTGAAACATGTATTTTTTTTTTAATTCACTTCTCGGCAAGTGATCCAAATTACAGAAAAGTTATAAATTGCAAATTTCTATGGCGTTATTTAAGATTAAAGAATTCTATGGCTTTAAGATGTTTAAAGAATATAGATTTGCACTACGCCTAGAACGAAAATTTGTTTAAGTTTTAAGTTATTTTTCAATATATTTTGTTACCATTTTAGTTTGTATTCTTTATTTCAATAAGAATTTATTTAACATTAGAAATTTTTTACTAAAACATATCTGTAGTTCAAATTTGATATCGATGATAGGGACATTATATTTAAAACTGTGCGCTAATTTTTTTGCAGTGGATATGTACATTTGTACATCTTATTTAAAGTATTTTTACAACGTAAGGCATTGACATTTTAATATCTTAAATTTCATTTTACTTTTTGTTTTGTAAATTATTTATTATCAGTTGTTCTCTTATAAGAGTAACCTACATATAGTTTTACATTTTACATTATTTTTTTAGTAATTATTTTTGTTTATAAAGTAAATTATAATGTTTTGTATTGTCAATATTAGTGTATTCAATATGAACTTATACTTTGTTATCGATATGAATTTATTATGACTTATTTCATTTCATTAATAATAAGAATGTGTGACTTACATTAACTAAATATAAGTATATACAGAGTAATTCAGGAGGATAGGGCAATACTTTGACAGCTCATTCTAGAGGCTAAAAATAAGAAAAACGTTCATGTAAACATAGGTCTGAAAACGCTTTGTTAACTAGTTATACAGAGTGAAAGATTTCGCCCGAATTTCAGTTCCTCCGAGTAAATTAAGGCTTTCTGAAATTCTGGGAAGGTCAATTTAGGGGCAAATTCAATTGTTTCTTACGGTTTTTGAGCTGGGAAATCGATAAACATAGGACCAAGAACTGTATCTTTCTTAGTTTCTAAGATATCCCATGTAAAACGCCAAAAATAGGGTCAAAAAACTTTTTTTTACGTTTGATGTACAATAACGTTGTTAAATTGGCGATAAATCGTACATTTTTTCCAACATATTATATACAAATTTAAAGGTATTTTCTACATTTATAAATATTAATTGACATTCAATATAACTTGTTTACCTATCAATAAAATGTTAACAGCATAGAATGACACTCTACCTGCCATTTTTTAACTTTGCTGAAATATGGGAACCAATTTTTAAATGTAGCTCTGAATCTTCGTATTTCATCATTACTTTTCAAATTTTAACCTTCAACTTCAAGGATCATTGAAATATCCCCATGTTGTAGAACCACCAGATAAGTTTACTGCCTTCCCCAGGACCTACCACATTATATTATTTCTTTCTTATTTTGTGTTCTATAAATAAGTACAATCTACACTTTCTGTAATATTTATGTAGCACTAATAATTGATGTTGGCTGGTTACAAACTAATCACAAATATTTTAGAAGACAACTTCTAGAACAGTGTAAATGTCATACTAACATCAGGTAATATATGGCAGAAAAATAATAACTTAATTTTTAGTTTGTCTCCAGTTTACAATGATCAGAACTGGCCAGTATTATTTCAGTTCAACATTAATACACTGTGTTGTTGTATGAAAAAATTAGTTTCCAAAACAACTGATAATTTATATATTTAGAATTTTAATTATTTTGAATTTGATTTTTATCCATTTATGTTTTGGAAAATCATTTATGCTAAATGTAAAATACAGTAGAATGCAATCACATAAAATAAATAAGAGTATTTTCTTTAGATTGTACCTGTATAAGTATTTTTTAATACTTCAAACAAAAATGATAATTATAGTTCCTTATATTTGACAATCAGTCAATAGTTATCTTCTCAAAGTACGTTAAAGAATAGAAAATTTACAATTCAAAGTATTTTTTAATTCACATTTCAATAGTTCAATGTTAAAACTAAAATAATATATCTTTTATGTTATTTATCTTTATGTTAATTCTATACTATTGTTCACTTTGAACAATGTTATATGTAACATCAAAATATTCTTTATCTTGAAGTTAACCTACTGCTGAAACTTGTACCGTATGTCAAGTTGCTGTAATGAAATTCAGTTTGACAACTACAAAAGTTTTTACATCTATTCTTTAGAATAGATAACTTTCCTTGAATTTTGGTGAAATGTAAAATAATTGTATGGTTGTATGTAGGTTAAGTTAAATTAATCTCCAATATTAGAATGAGTCTAGTTTCGGCTTAAAGCTATAATGAAATGCTTTTCTCCACATTTTGCTGTACGTTGTTTACAATAAAAGTAAAATTTCATAAAATCTTAAGTTAATGTTACTATCACACATTTTTTTCAAAATTAGATTCTATATAAATGTTTGTTACATTTTATTTGTTTACTGACAATTTAACAAAGTTATTGAACATCAAAAATAACATATTGTGTTTTATGACATCAACTTTTTGTGTTTTACTTAGTTTTACTGGAACTTGTTTTATTTAGTTTTTCTGATCAAAAACTGAATGAAACCACCAATTTCATCAACTTTACCTAAATTTTAAGAATTCCAGTGTAACTTAATAGTGTTACTTTTAATCTTGGAGCAGAGATCAGGGCAGAATTTTTTATCTATATTCTTAAACAGTTAAAACATCATTGTAATTTAGATTTAATATCTTTGTTAACATAAATTAAATTTAAATCTTATTTGGAATAAATGCATAATTATGAACAAATTCCTTGATCAAGTATAAATAAGGCATTTTGTTTTTATTACCAGTATATCTACCAACTGAGCTCATTTTTGGAGGAAAAACTTTATAGTAAAAAAATGTTATCATAGTATGTTAATGTATAAATCTGATTTTCTTATTTTCGTAATTGCATGATGGACTAAAGTAATGTATATAATCGTAATATTAAACCTTGGGCTTTCATATTATTCACTTTTATTTTTAAATATATTTTGTTTATTTAATCATTCCTATATTATATGGTTTAAAACGGTTTTTTTTTTCTTTTTATAAGTGTATTTTTATATATATACTACATGCCAGCTTTACTATTCATATATATATATTATGTGTCTAGAATTTATTTTGAAGTAAACTGTATTGTAATTTTTATGTATTTATTTACTTTGTTAAAATAATATTCCTGCTGTTACTATCTAAAAATAAAAATTAATAAAGTTTGACGTTGGAATAGGAGGATGTGAACTGATTAAAATGCAACTGATGTGAGGCTCTATCATATTTACATTCTAGCTTTTGTTCCCTTATGTAATATCTCCCAGACACCATTCTGTAATTTGTTTTTAATTATCAACACGTCTCTATTGATGTAATAAGCTATAGATATATTCACTAACGTCAAAGGGCAGCTACCTATGTAATTTTAGCTAAATTTAATTTTTATTGGAATTGGTACTGAATACCATGAATGTAGTACATAATTGGAGTTATATGGTCTTTTGTAGGTATTAATCTCCTGTATATACAACAGAAGTTAATTTAACACTTATTTAAGCCAAATTTTTTTTTAAGCTATTATTTTTTCTTTTCTTATACTTATGTAATTTGTACTTCCCAGAAGTTTTGTCAACTACAAATTATTCAGCAAATGTGGATTCTCTTTTTGGTAGGAGCACAAAAAGATTGCAATTAGGCATATGAACAAATTATACAAAGGACTAGATTGATATCTTAGGTTTATATAATATGTTTACATTCAGCCTAAATTTAACTTTACATAATTTTTTACTTGAAGTTGATAGGTAATTTTAAATTTAACTTTAAAAAGTTAAAATTGAATAATCAAGTTTTTAATTTCAAAGTTCCAATTTAATTTTGCAAGCTTTCCTGCATATAACTTTAATACAATTATTTTCTATTACTGACCCTAATTAACTGTATTATTTTATATCAAAATTGCAGTTTTATTTTTTAATACATTCCAATCACTTTTTGTTAGATGGTATTTAATTTAATTTTGGAAAGCCTTTGCAAGCCTCAAGAATGTTACTATTACTTCCTTGGGATAATTTTAATCTTCTGGTGTTTTGTTTATTATATAACTGGACCCAAATAACGATTGCTAATTATCAACATTATTGTGATATTTATTCATTTTATTTTTTTATATTTAATTGATTTTCATTAAAATTATGACAAAGTTAGAAATATTTTTTAGTGATAGACCATTTTATCTTATGAAAAAGACTGACATTTTATGAAAATAAGTGGTGTCTAAGCTAAGGAAGATTTTTAATTAATATTTTAATTAAATAAATAAACAATGGATGTATATATATATATATATATATATATATATATATAAAGGTAAAGATAAATAATTAGATATTTAAAAATTAAGAAAAAAAACTAGTGACCTGAATTAAAATATTCATAAATACTAGTATTACATACAAGTTAAACTATTCATGTACAGACAGCCACTAGCAGTGATGGATCATTTTATCATTTACAATCTTCAAAGAAGTTTGATTTTGTTAGGCAATTAACAAAAATGTTTTCTTATTTCAGAAGCAAACCTTTCAGTTTAATTATTAATGAAGAGATATTGGGTACAACAAAATTTATGTGTTTATTACCCATGGAACACTTTTTTTTTTGAACAATTAAACATATTTTCATTAAAACTAAACTTCAATGGTTATAGAACAAGCTTGAGTTAAAGACTGAGTAAAAAAAGTAAAATACTTTGAACACATTTTTGTATTTAATGAAATGAAATGATTAAAAATAACAGTTAAAATGTTTGTAAAAAATATTTGCTTTCATCTAGTACATTATTTTGTTCTTGAAGTAATAAAACTGTTTCATTATTTTCATCTTGCAAGTTTGAAGAAGGTTTAAAGAAAAGATCAGGTAAAAGTGATAGTTCACTATTTGAATGTGTCACAACTGATCCGCAAGTGGCGGGCAAATTATTATCAGAAGGTACAATTTTCAGCTCCAAATTTAAACTGCAATAAAACAAATAAATAAATGTTTAAATAATGTAATGAAATACGCATTATTTTCTAATTTATAATGACAATATTAAAATCCAAAGTTTTTTTTTGGTTTTGCATGTATAAAGGGGAGCATTTTTGTTATTACAGAATCTAGTTTTACTGTATTAGGGGTGATATGTACACCCATATGTATTTTTTCTGACCTTTTGTAAATGTATTATTAGAGAGTCAAGTGATTTTGACTCTGAAGATCTGGTTGTGCCTCCCAAGTGCAAAAGAATGAAATTAAATTAGTAATGAAATTTTTTTCTTAACTGAACCATTAACTGTTTTACTTCTGTTCAATGAGTACTGTTTTCAAAATTAATACAAACTTCATTTTATGAAAAACCTTAAGACATACACTATGAAAAATATAAGAAATATCTTTACTTTACGTAATCTTACTGGAATCATAAGGAAGTGCCATTATGCAAAAACGCATTTATATTTGTAGTGATGGGTGAATCCATGACTACAAAATTACTTTTCATTCTTTTATAAACACACTTGTGAGTTTCAACAGCTCACAAATCCTTTTCACAGACAATAATTTTATGAGATTTTATGAGTGCCTGTAAGGCACTCATAAAATCTGAACAAACAAGAGCATGTCAATATTTTGAGCTAATTAAATGTAAGGCCTTATTAATGGCATATAGTTCTGCAATGAAAATACTGATGATGCTGGGAAGGCTGTGCATGTTTGTTCTTTTGCTAACCATAAAGCCACAACCAACAGAATTAATGTTTCTAGACCCATCAATATAAATTTTAACATCAGAATTCATGCTATTTATAATATTATAAAATTTTTTTGTAAGATGACTGGATTTATCTCCTTTTTTTATGCTGACAAAGATCAAGGCAGTAATTAACGAGAGAAGGCTGCCAAGAGGGGTAATAACATGGAGAAACAGTAAGGGCTGGAGGTAATTTTATATTTAGAGCTGAGAAAAGGCACTGAGCTCTGATGCGTAGCAGAGGAGTAGATTTAGGATGTTCCTAGTATCGATTAACATGCTGCTTTGAGAATACCACATAAAAGGTTGGATGAGTTTGTTGTGCTTTAATGTGAGCCACATAGGAGCATATCATTTGCTTCTGTCTATTACAAAAGAGATGGTTCACCACTGTTCACCAGCAGACTTACCATGGGGCTTGAGCGAAAAGCAGCTGTGGCAATACAGATGAATGAATGATATGATGAACTACACCAAGCTCTATAGAACAATGGCCTGCGCCAACAAATAACCAAGCAGCCATAGTCTAATTGGGAATTTACTAAAGCTCAGTAGAAGCCCAACATGCATATACGATCGGCTCCCCTTTGGGTATTAGATAGAACCCTCAGCACGTCTAACATTTTTTAGACATTTTACCTTAAGCTCCTTCAAATATGTTACCCACATTTTTCGTTGTTCTAACCACATTCCTAGAGATCTAACTTGCGTGCATGACTCAACTGGTTCACATGTAAATACAGTTGATGGTTAACATGTTCCCTCAACCGGGAAAACTAAATGCAGTTCATTTTTTCCAGAGAAAATGTGAACCCAGTAGATTTACACCATGATTCTAAGCGGGTTACTGTGTTTTGAACCAGCCTCTCACCTGTAACTAATTCTACATTCTATGTAAATAGAAAAATCATCTACAAATAAAGAAACGCATAACCGGTTTTCGCATGCAATTTATTATACTATTTATGGCTATGGCAAACAAAGTAACACTTAGGTATTCTGAGATACTCTGTTCTCCAGTGTGAAACTTTCAGATACCATCATTCAAAGTCGAACTCAGAAGGACCATCTACTGAGAAAACTCCCTGATAAATGTGAGGAGATTATCTTGTACACCCCATTCATGAAGTGTATTTAGGATATCTCTCTTTTATGCCGCTTTTTGAAAATGAAAAAATACAGCAACCAGGTGTTGAAATAAAAAGCTGTTTTGAATAGCAGCTTCCAGGGCAACTACATCATCAATAAATGATATGCCCTGGTGGAAACCACATTGTTCTAGGGCAATTAGGGCAGTTTTCTCTGGGTACCACATTACATGACAGTTTACCATTCATTCCATCACCTTGCATAGGGTACTGGTGTAGGAGATAGGACGATAACTTGCGAGGCAAGATTTATCTTTACCAGGTATAACCAGTGCCTCTGACCAAAAATGCTGAAGCAAGACTTCCAGATATTATCATAGAAAACTATGGAACCATTCAGCAAGTAGTCAATTTATTTTAAACCATTTTGTGATCTTTTTCATCAAAAATTGTGCATATGAAAACCATTTTCTTTTTATTATTACCGGTCAATAATTTGGCAAATACATTTCTGTTCTTTTTTCCTCCTAAAAAATTATCTATTGAAAATTATTATTATCTTTTATGACCACATAAAATCACTTTAGTCAGTCCATTAACCAAGTCTCTTCAATGGGACTGTTTGGGCCTTGCAGTCCTCCCAGTACTTTTTCATATGTTCCGATCTTTGAGCCCTTTCTAATGTTGAAAATGTTCATGTTGTGAGTTTTTTCTTGTGGCGTGAAGCAAATGTTTTTGTTCTTGATTCCCTTGATTAATTTTATCTTATCTGTGGTGTCTTCTGGTGTAAGACCAATTTCCTTTGTCTAAAATAGAATTTGATCACATTACCTTAATAAATATTTTTGTTTTAATTAGCAAGGAATCAGGTAAGTTATCTTCCAGATACTATAAATAAAGGATGCTGTGCTAATTATTTACCTAATTTTGCACAAGTGGGCTAAAAAAGAAGATACTTGCATTGTATTTTTTTTAAATACTTGCTGGTAATTAAAATTTTACTAATTTAACAGAATTAATGTACTCAATTTTACATTGGACAGACCAGATCCCATAGGTGTAGGGAACATGTAAGCACACTACACAATAGAATCAAGCTTTACGATTTAACTCGTAAAACTGAATACACAAAAAACAACAAATTTTGTAAATATTGTTTACATAAAATTCAGATATGCAAACCCAAACAATAAAAATTTTAC
Source organism: Lycorma delicatula (assembly GCF_047948215.1). Taxonomy (NCBI): domain Eukaryota; kingdom Metazoa; phylum Arthropoda; class Insecta; order Hemiptera; family Fulgoridae; genus Lycorma; species Lycorma delicatula. The sequence goes on from NC_134456.1 coordinate 232,803,044, forward strand.
AAACATAATTTAATAAACACAATATACTAAATCAACAACACCATCTGTAACATCACTAATAAAAGTACAGAGCAGTTGTTCATTAAAAAGACCTTCTGGAAGCATATTTCTATTTACCTAGAAAGCAAAATGTACACATTATATACAGTATATATTTACAAATTTATATATCTGTATTAACAGGAATTTTTTCAATGTTTGTTTCAATCTATATTATTTTTGATTACATTTTCTTTATAAATTATTATTTTATTTATGACAACAACTTATTTTTGTATTCTATGATAATTGTTTATTGTACACCATTTTCCTTCATGCCTCCGCTACCAGTTTCTAATTTTATGTCATAGAATAATACACACTGATTTTAATAAAATAGTTATTTTAATTAATGCATAGTAAAAGAACTAAACCATTCATTTCATGATGATGTTATACAAGTAGTCTATTTTTATTTGATCTATTTTTTAACATTCCCAAAAAGAAAATTCTTTTGAACCCTTACTGTAACTTCTCATTTCTTGGGCTAGTTTTCATTTTTTCCTTCTAGTCTTTTCTTATTTTCATATATTATATTATTTCCCTGTTTTGGTTTGCTTATTTATTAAGACTTTGTACAGTAGTTTCATTAATATGTTTGTATGTAAAATTTTATCATAATTATATAATATTAAACTGCCTTTTGTTTGTATTTTAGATAAAAGAGTCAGGGAATTCTAATAAAAAAACAAGAAAGATTTTGCCAAATTCCTTCACCAAAGAAATGTACCAGGTATAGAAAACTAATATATAATTTCACTGACTACTTGCAAGAACCCCCTTTACATTAATAAAGCTATTACAATGAATGCACAATCATACTACATCATCATGTTGACTTATTTATTCTCAAGTTTTTCCACTCTTGTGCATTAAATTTAATATATATATTAATATATAGTTTACAATATATATAATATATAATTGTATATTATAATTGTAATACATAATTTATAAATGCATTCAATTTATTATTTATTTATTTATATTCTTTTATAACTAAACTGACACGTAACTTTTAATTTTTATATTTCCCCTTAGTGTTCTTCCAGATTCTGGGTAAGTCTAAATCTTCCCTGATGGATAGATTGTATTTTTTCACCACTCGCCCATTATTATTATTATTATTATTATCCATATTCCTTCTTCGCCATTATCAGTTCTCTGGGTACAGGTTTGACATGCTAAGTTCTTCATTTTGAGGATGTCAGGACCTAAAGAGCCAGAGCATCTGGTAGACTTGGTATTTGGTAGGGGAGGGTATCAGTGGATTATACAGGAACTGTGTTCCTTGCTTCTGTCTAATAAGTTTTATGGCTGAAGTACCAATCAGTTAAAGCTAGGTCAATAAGAACAAATAACAATATTGTTCTTATAATTAAAAAAAAACAACAAATGATGCATTCCTAGCAGAATTAATTTTATGAACATTTATCTTTTCAGCAAACTTTTCCAATTTATTTTTATTTATTAATATCGTGGTTTTTTTTTTTTTAGCCTCAACATTAATAAATTATATGTTTAGGATGATGATGGTGATCTTACTGATTGTTTTTCCATTAGAATAAAAATTGTTGAGTAATGTTATTCAATGATTATGTGGAAATGATTAAAACAATGGTTTACATTTTACAGTTGTATAATGATTTACTTTGTTTTCAATTTAAGTATGTATATAGAAGTGGCAGTTGTCTTTGTTATGATTAAGGGGTAAGATTTCAGTTATCCTATGAATTTATATATCCACAAAAATCTATAAATAGCTTCACATATCTTCTAGGCATACTGGTCAATCCACATTAACGAGATTTTGAAATAATTTTTGTTAATTTTAGTGTACAAACATAAATATCTTGAAAAATTTATTATTAAAAGCCTTTATCTCAATCAGGATTGATAGAATTTTCAATATTTTTTTTTATGGGTTGTAATGGTTTTTTTTAGAGATATGACCTTGCAGTGTGCAGGATAAAAGTCATTAATACTTCAATTTTTATCATTTACTTTTTTAAAGTTATTATTTTTCTCTTATTATTATTTTATTGCTGAGAAAATAATCATTGCAAGATGAAGTAGGTCATTCCTTGTTATTTGCACTTGGGACAAACTAGATTAATAAACTGATTTTGCATGTCATCCAGTAAAGCCTCAATATCCTCTCTAGATTCAATTATCAAACAGTTGTTTCTTAAAATTCTCCTAGAGTGTGTATATTTGCAACACCAATTTAAACTAGTATGCAGAATTGGTGGTATTTTACAGATTGCAGAATCTATAGGATATTTTAAATTTCTGTATTTATTACTTTTGTCTAGTTTGTGAATGTTTTTCTTTTTCCTAAATCTGCTCATAATGTACTTTTTCGTAATCGGATTTTTGGTTCAGTGAATTTTTAACACCTGCATTGATTTTACTTTGGTAAAAGATCCCCTCACATTCCTTTACTTTCATTTTGCCTTTGTATGTTATCACTTGAGAAATTTTTTTGGAAGCACTTTCCAGCATTCAGTAATCGAATAGTTAAGCGAAAATGTTTGAAATCTAGTGATGATAAAAGAACATTATTATTTTTTTAAGATTTTTAATTTAGTATTCATCACATAATCTAGAAAACTGTTTTGTTTTATTAAATAAATCATACTTTATAACAAATCTGTTAATATTAAACTTCTTAATTAATATAAAAACATGGTAAGAGGTATTTGAAGTGTGCAGATTTTTTGACCCTCTCCCCTTGCTCCTGTGCACTAATAAAAATACCTTGGCATCTTCGATTAAGCTAACAAAATGTCATTAAACTTTTGAAAGATAATATGGTTTAAAAAACAACTTTGTTTTTAAAATGTGTACTCCAGAAACGATTTTTGGAGCTATTGCATGGCTCTGTTTTTTATATTGCTCCTGATGCTGATAAAAAAAAATCAGTTGTAGGTGGTTAGTATTATTGTGACCTAAGCATTGAAGTGTTTAGAAAACATCTTTAAGATAACATTAATATGTATAAATTTACAAAAAAACATTTTTTTTCTTTTTTTTGAGAGATGGCCCAAAATCAATAATTTTTTAAAATTGTTACTTTTTTAAGATTTTGATCCGAACTAAATTAATTAAATACTGAATTTTTAAAAATTTGCTTCTTAATACATTCAATTACTAGTGTAGCTATCTTCTGTGACTCTTGTTGCTGTTCTCATGGGCATCAGGTGGTTTTATTACTGATCGTGAATTTTTTATGGTTTGGTAGACATATTTAAAAAATGGTGCAAACAAAATAATGTTAATTGAGGAACTCATTAGGTGGAGTCATGGTAACATCCTTGATTTTTTTGATAAATTTTTTAACCAACTTCAAGAAAGTAGATAATCAATTTGTATTTTTTTTAATCTATGTCACATAATAACTATGACATTAGTTAATAGATTTAAAAAAAAAATTTTTAATCAAAAGCGATACTCTCATAACAGTCCCATATAAATTTTAATCAAATCCAATGATCATCTCAGGAAAAATACCAAAAAAACCGAATGGCCAGACACCTTTAGCTGCTGACCACTCACACCAGTACCATGTTCCTCTGTTCTCTGTATGACTAGGATATTAATAACAGTCTACATTATTGTTGTCTAGTCTCTGTGGAAATATTCATTGCATTTCTTTCTTTATTTTTCTTCCTTAAACAATCATTCCTTTTTTTCTTGGATACTTTCCTCTAAACTCCATATAAAATATTAAACCTACAATTAATATTTATATAAAGTGGTGAAAAAATTATTATCACTAGCACCAAAATTATAATATAAATATTTAAATTTATGTTACGCAATAATAAATTCTAATTTTGCAATATTATTAAGTAGTCATACAACAAGGTCCCAACCGACATCAACCTGTATGAATCGAGTTAAATATTATAATTTCACAATAAATAATATTCTATAGTTATTATGAACACTTTTTTTAACTGGGTACTCGCAAACCTTGTCTAAATGTCTAATTGCAATAATGAAACCTATAAATTGGATAGATTACACAACCTAACCATTTCTGTCACAGCTTTCTCATTATGTGGTCTATTTAATAATATATTTGAGACCAAATCAGACAAGGCGATATCCTCTAAAGTTTTAACTTGACTAAGAGTGACATAAATCTGCCCCTTGGTAAAAAATGTTTTCTTGCTGAGATATATCACTCCCCTGTCAAGAGTTGTAGCTTGCAGTTTGTAAACAATTACAATTCAGATTAATTCTGAATTCTGCACTCGACATCTCCGTACCTCTTTGTCACTTGGAATATACAAACTAGTGAAATGGCTACGCAACCATCAACATCTTTCATTCTAAGACAAATTTTATGAGTACAGCTTCCAGTAACTCTCCTTCCTCCTATATTAAATCAAGGCAATGAGAATGTGTGTGTGTGTAATATTTTTCTGAGTGTAATGATTAGCTTGAAACAAAACAACTGGTTTGTTTATATATGCTTTTATTAGCACAATGAATTTTATTAGTGAAGTAATAGAAAACTGGAGCCATATTTAGTGACACATTGTCACCTGAACTGTAATTACTGGAGGCTAAAACAGAAAAAAAGTCCAGAGAGCAAGAAAAAGCAGTTGTTAGAAAAATTAGCCAAAAATCCGGCAGAGACTTCTTTCTTACCCCAAAAAAAATACAAACCCCATGTAATTCTTGCAGTGGGACTAGATGAACGACAAGTGTGTGGTGAGATGAACTATACATGAATTTCAAAAATTTGTAAACAATGAAAAAGATGTTAGTGCCTGAAGATGCCATTGGTTATTCAGGAAAAAAGACAAGTTTGAAAAAATATTAAAAGAATTAGGCTCTAGATGGGGAAAATCTGAAAATAACAGAAAGATTCTCACAGAGCAACATAAGTTTTAAATATTCAATATCTGACTGCCATAAAAAAATGTAGAACTGAAAATAGGCTGATGGTGTACCTCGACGAGTCATATATATTGTCTTCTCACATTATAAAATAGATTGTGGTGTAGTGATTTAGGTGATAGGCTGAAAGTTCCTTTTTCAAAAGGCAGCCTATTTCAAAGTACAGGTTGAAGGAGAAATGGGTTTTATACCAAACGCCTTACTAACTTCACAAGCAAGATTAAAAAGTGGCAATTACAGAAATCAGATGAAAGCAGAAAATTACTTTAAATGAAGGGATATTAATTCCAAATTTCCCTGATAATTCTGTGATAATTTCTGACAACGCATCCTATCACAATGCCATGTTAAAAACCACCAATCTCCACTTCAAGAAAAGAATATATGATAAAGTGGTTGCAGAAGCATTCTGTTCCTCATTCTTCCTTGATGCTGAAATCACAGTTGTATGAATTGATAAAAGCAATCAGGGAAAAGTTTACTGTTTATGTGTTTGATGAATTTTTTTAAAAAAAAGGGCAAGACGTTCTGCAACTACCTGCATATCACCCGGAATTAAATCTTATCAAGATGGTTTGTTCAGAAGTTAAAGGATACATAACAAATCACACTGAAACTTTTGATACCAAAGATGTTCAAAGGCTATGGGGAAATAAAGTGGCTGAAATGAATGAAAAAAGTTGAAAGGTGTAAAGTGATAGGTTACCAAAACAGAAGCTGAATATATGCAACAAGAGCACAATATTGGCAATAATATGGAATCATTTATTATTTCTTTAAAATAAGATAGTAAAAGTGACAATGATGATTACGATGGTGATTCTGATGACAGTAATCTCGGAAATTCTAATATTTCTTGCAAAGTGAATGGTCTTCACTCTCTTTAATTAAAATAGTTTTTGTTTTGTTTTTATATTTAAAATAATTAGTTTCTACTGTAATTTTTTATCCTATTATTTAGTGTATTTAATCGTATTGCATTAACATTTGAATATCTGTTACATTAATGTAACACCAGCAGTCAATGAAGGTAATACATTTTAAAGATTTGCATGTTTTGTTATTTTATGTTTTTTTATTTTTGGGCTACTATTCTACAATTCTCAGCCTCATGTAAGTGCTTCTGTAATTCTTGTCATGTTTACCATTTTATGAAAAGCATAGTAACAATTTTTTTTTGCAGAAAATGGTCAGATATTGAAGTAATGACGTAAATGTTATGCTAAAAGGATAGTAAAATGATTTGAATTGCAGCTTTCACTGCCATAGCACCAAGCATCAAGACTGGTTACACCACCAATATATATATCTTAAATGTTATCATTGGAAGTGGCTTAATTTAAATTAGTCTGTAAAGAACTCTTAAAAAACAAATGAATAAAGACGAAATGAAAACGTTTTATATTTTTCAGTCACAGCTTCAAATAAAGAACCTGTCCCAGGTTGGATTGACAATGTATATGGCCTTACTGGAGTTTTAGTTGGAAATGCAACTGGAGTGTTAAGGGTCATGGAATGTGATCCTCATGTTATAGCAGATATAATACCAGTTGATATGGTAACTAACATAGTAATTGCTTCAGCATGGAATTTAGATTGCAGATTAGTTTTAAAATTTTAATAAAAATTATTAAAATTAATTAATTAATAATTAAAATTATTAATTATTATTAGTCTCTTGGGTTCAACTAAAAAAGTTAAACTTTATGCTTTATCCAGCAGTGTTAGTGCTAATTACATACAATGGAAAATTGTTTATATTTATATGTGTTTTGGATCTAATTTCACCTTTACTTATCACACTGCTAATCAACTAGTGGTACATATTTTTTTCAATTTTAATTTCCTAAAAGTTTTTTTGCCATTGTGTTAATTAAAACAGAGTGTTCATGGATGATGAAAATCTATGTGTAATGAAAGAATTTTTGTTTAAGAGTTAAATGCACCTTAAATTTAACTAGCTTTCTTCAAAAGGTTACAAAATACCTTGAAAGTCTTAGTTATAGATTTTATTTTACATTTAAATTTAAGAAGCAGATCCAGCCTAAAGGTTTTTCTGTATACTCCTATTTTTCTGAATCTTTAAGTATTGTTTTATGTTCTTAGCAAAACACATAATTTGGCCTACCAAATCAGAATAATTACCTTAAAGAAGATTTGTTACAAAAAGTTATCACTTTTAGCAGCATTTCTATCTTTTCAGTTATGGAGCGACTCTTATTTTAGATGTTATTCCTACCAATTATTACTGATTGTTGGACCTGCATAAAACTATACTCTTACATTTCATATATATGACAGACTTACATCTCATACTATGACAGACAACATATAGTATAATATTGTTGAAGCGTCGTACCTGTTAAACTACTTGATTGAATTTATTCCTTTTTTAGTAATTCCTCTCTGGTTTTTAACTCTTAAATATCTTTATATACATACTTCTTAATAAATCAACCAAAAGTTGTAATTATACTTGGATTCCCCATTCTTTAGTGCGGTTTTGATCAGGAAATTTTGTCAAAATCTATTTGCAAATCTTTAAAGATTAAATTTTATAATTAAATTGAATTCTTTTTTGATAATTTGTTTACTGGTGAAGATGAAGGATAAAAATTTATATATCTTCACCGGTAAACAAATTATTTCCTGGTTTTCCACGGCAGTTATAAAAATATGTTCACAAAATAATATAGGGTTAAATTAAATTTTATTTTAAAAACTTTATTAATTTATTTAAAAATATTGGCTTTTGGCCAATACAAATTTTTTTAAAATTTAATATAATATAGATTCTTTAAAATTCTGTTTTATGATGAAAATTTACATTAAAATTCTCAATTTTTTAAGTTTGAATCTGTATCTGTAGATGACAGAACGTAAGTATACCTTCTATTTATTGCAGTGGACGTAATTATTTATAATAGAGACTGAAACATGTATTTTTTTTTTAATTCACTTCTCGGCAAGTGATCCAAATTACAGAAAAGTTATAAATTGCAAATTTCTATGGCGTTATTTAAGATTAAAGAATTCTATGGCTTTAAGATGTTTAAAGAATATAGATTTGCACTACGCCTAGAACGAAAATTTGTTTAAGTTTTAAGTTATTTTTCAATATATTTTGTTACCATTTTAGTTTGTATTCTTTATTTCAATAAGAATTTATTTAACGTTAGAAATTTTTTACTAAAACATATCTGTAGTTCAAATTTGATATCGATGATAGGGACATTATATTTAAAACTGTGCGCTAATTTTTTTGCAGTGGATATGTACATTTGTACATCTTATTTAAAGTATTTTTACAACGTAAGGCATTGACATTTTAATATCTTAAATTTCATTTTACTTTTTGTTTTGTAAATTATTTATTATCAGTTGTTCTCTTATAAGAGTAACCTACATATAGTTTTACATTTTACATTATTTTTTTAGTAATTATTTTTGTTTATAAAGTAAATTATAATGTTTTGTATTGTCAATATTAGTGTATTCAATATGAACTTATACTTTGTTATCGATATGAATTTATTATGACTTATTTCATTTCATTAATAATAAGAATGTGTGACTTACATTAACTAAATATAAGTATATACAGGGTAATTCAGGAGGATAGGGCAATACTTTGACAGCTCATTCTAGAGGCTAAAAATAAGAAAAACGTTCATGTAAACATAGGTCTGAAAACGCTTTGTTAACTAGTTATACAGAGTGAAAGATTTCGCCCGAATTTCAGTTCCTCCGAGTAAATTAAGGCTTTCTGAAATTCTGGGAAGGTCAATTTAGGGGCAAATTCAATTGTTTCTTACGGTTTTTGAGCTGGGAAATCGATAAACATAGGTCCGAGAACTGTATCTTTCTTAGTTTCTAAGATATCCCATGTAAAACGCCAAAAATAGGGTCAAAAAACTTTTTTTTACGTTTGATGTACAATAACGTTGTTAAATTGGCGATAAATCGTACATTTTTTCCAACATATTATATACAAATTTAAAGGTATTTTCTACATTTATAAATATTAATTGACATTCAATATAACTTGTTTACCTATCAATAAAATGTTAACAGCATAGAATGACACTCTACCTGCCATTTTTTAACTTTGCTGAAATATGGGAACCAATTTTTAAATGTAGCTCTGAATCTTCGTATTTCATCATTACTTTTCAAATTTTAACCTTCAACTTCAAGGATCATTGAAATATCCCCATGTTGTAGAACCACCAGATAAGTTTACTGCCTTCCCCAGGACCTACCACATTATATTATTTCTTTCTTATTTTGTGTTCTATAAATAAGTACAATCTACACTTTCTGTAATATTTATGTAACACTAATAATTGATGTTGGCTGGTTAAAAACTAATCACAAATATTTTAGAAGACAACTTCTAGAACAGTGTAAATGTCATACTAACATCAGGTAATATATGACAGAAAAATAATAACTTAATTTTTAGTTTGTCTCCAGTTTACAATGATCAGAACTGGCCAGTATTATTTCAGTTCAACATTAATACACTGTGTTGTTGTATGAAAAAATTAGTTTCCAAAACAACTGATAATTTATATATTTAGAATTTTAATTATTTTGAATTTGATTTTTATCCATTTATGTTTTGGAAAATCATTTATGCTAAATGTAAAATACAGTAGAATGCAATCACATAAAATAAATAAGAGTATTTTCTTTAGATTGTACCTGTATAAGTATTTTTTAATACTTCAAACAAAAATGATAATTATAGTTCCTTATATTTGACAATCAGTCAATAGTTATCTTCGCAAAGTACGTTAAAGAATAGAAAATTTACAATTCAAAGTATTTTTTAATTCGCATTTCAATAGTTCAATGTTAAAACTAAAATAATATATCTTTTATGTTATTTATCTTTATGTTAATTCTATACTATTGTTCACTTTGAACAATGTTATATGTAACATCAAAATATTCTTTATCTTGAAGTTAACCTACTGCTGAAACTTGTACCGTATGTCAAGTTGCTGTAATGAAATTCAGTTTGACAACTACAAAAGTTTTTACATCTATTCTTTAGAATAGATAACTTTCCTTGAATTTTGGTGAAATGTAAAATAATTGTATGGTTGTATGTAGGTTAAGTTAAATTAATCTCCAATATTAGAATGAGTCTAGTTTCGGCTTAAAGCTATAATGAAATGCTTTTCTCCACATTTTGCTGTACGTTGTTTACAATAAAAGTAAAATTTCATAAAATCTTAAGTTAATGTTACTATCACACATTTTTTTCAAAATTAGATTCTATATAAATGTTTGTTACATTTTATTTGTTTACTGACAATTTAACAAAGTTATTGAACATCAAAAATAACATATTGTGTTTTATGACATCAACTTTTTGTGTTTTACTTAGTTTTACTGGAACTTGTTTTATTTAGTTTTTCTGATCAAAAACTGAATGAAACCACCAATTTCATCAACTTTACCTAAATTTTAAGAATTCCAGTGTAACTTAATAGTGTTACTTTTAATCTTGGAGCAGAGATCAGGGCAGAATTTTTTATCTATATTCTTAAACAGTTAAAACATCATTGTAATTTAGATTTAATATCTTTGTTAACATAAATTAAATTTAAATCTTATTTGGAATAAATGCATAATTATGAACAAATTCCTTGATCAAGTATAAATAAGGCATTTTGTTTTTATTACCAGTATATCTACCAACTGAGCTCATTTTTGGAGGAAAAACTTTATAGTAAAAAAATGTTATCATAGTATGTTAATGTATAAATCTGATTTTCTTATTTTCGTAATTGCATGATGGACTAAAGTAATGTATATAATCGTAATATTAAACCTTGGGCTTTCATATTATTCACTTTTATTTTTAAATATATTTTGTTTATTTAATCATTCCTATATTATATGGTTTAAAACGGTTTTTTTTTTCTTTTTATAAGTGTATTTTTATATATATACTACATGCCAGCTTTACTATTCATATATATATATTATGTGTCTAGAATTTATTTTGAAGTAAACTGTATTGTAATTTTTATGTATTTATTTACTTTGTTAAAATAATATTCCTGCTGTTACTATCTAAAAATAAAAATTAATAAAGTTTGACGTTGGAATAGGAGGATGTGAACTGATTAAAATGCAACTGATGTGAGGCTCTATCATATTTACATTCTAGCTTTTGTTCCCTTATGTAATATCTCCCAGACACCATTCTGTAATTTGTTTTTAATTATCAACACGTCTCTATTGATGTAATAAGCTATAGATATATTCACTAACGTCAAAGGGCAGCTACCTATGTAATTTTAGCTAAATTTAATTTTTATTGGAATTGGTACTGAATACCATGAATGTAGTACATAATTGGAGTTATATGGTCTTTTGTAGGTATTAATCTCCTGTATATACAACAGAAGTTAATTTAACACTTATTTAAGCCAAATTTTTTTTTAAGCTATTATTTTTTCTTTTCTTATACTTATGTAATTTGTACTTCCCAGAAGTTTTGTCAACTACAAATTATTCAGCAAATGTGGATTCTCTTTTTGGTAGGAGCACAAAAAGATTGCAATTAGGCATATGAACAAATTATACAAAGGACTAGATTGATATCTTAGGTTTATATAATATGTTTACATTCAGCCTAAATTTAACTTTACATAATTTTTTACTTGAAGTTGATAGGTAATTTTAAATTTAACTTTAAAAAGTTAAAATTGAATAATCAAGTTTTTAATTTCAAAGTTCCAATTTAATTTTGCAAGCTTTCCTGCATATAACTTTAATACAATTATTTTCTATTACTGACCCTAATTAACTGTATTATTTTATATCAAAATTGCAGTTTTATTTTTTAATACATTCCAATCACTTTTTGTTAGATGGTATTTAATTTAATTTTGGAAAGCCTTTGCAAGCCTCAAGAATGTTACTATTACTTCCTTGGGATAATTTTAATCTTCTGGTGTTTTGTTTATTATATAACTGGACCCAAATAACGATTGCTAATTATCAACATTATTGTGATATTTATTCATTTTATTTTTTTATATTTAATTGATTTTCATTAAAATTATGACAAAGTTAGAAATATTTTTTAGTGATAGACCATTTTATCTTATGAAAAAGACTGACATTTTATGAAAATAAGTGGTGTCTAAGCTAAGGAAGATTTTTAATTAATATTTTAATTAAATAAATAAACAATGGATGTATATATATATATATATATATATATATATATATATATATATATATATATATATAAAGGTAAAGATAAATAATTAGATATTTAAAAATTAAGAAAAAAAACTAGTGACCTGAATTAAAATATTCATAAATACTAGTATTACATACAAGTTAAACTATTCATGTACAGACAGCCACTAGCAGTGATGGATCATTTTATCATTTACAATCTTCAAAGAAGTTTGATTTTGTTAGGCAATTAACAAAAATGTTTTCTTATTTCAGAAGCAAACCTTTCAGTTTAATTATTAATGAAGAGATATTGGGTACAACAAAATTTATGTGTTTATTACCCATGGAACACTTTTTTTTTTGAACAATTAAACATATTTTCATTAAAACTAAACTTCAATGGTTATAGAACAAGCTTGAGTTAAAGACTGAGTAAAAAAAGTAAAATACTTTGAACACATTTTTGTATTTAATGAAATGAAATGATTAAAAATAACAGTTAAAATGTTTGTAAAAAATATTTGCTTTCATCTAGTACATTATTTTGTTCTTGAAGTAATAAAACTGTTTCATTATTTTCATCTTGCAAGTTTGAAGAAGGTTTAAAGAAAAGATCAGGTAAAAGTGATAGTTCACTATTTGAATGTGTCACAACTGATCCGCAAGTGGCGGGCAAATTATTATCAGAAGGTACAATTTTCAGCTCCAAATTTAAACTGCAATAAAACAAATAAATAAATGTTTAAATAATGTAATGAAATACGCATTATTTTCTAATTTATAATGACAATATTAAAATCCAAAGTTTTTTTTTGGTTTTGCATGTATAAAGGGGAGCATTTTTGTTATTACAGAATCTAGTTTTACTGTATTAGGGGTGATATGTACACCCATATGTATTTTTTCTGACCTTTTGTAAATGTATTATTAGAGAGTCAAGTGATTTTGACTCTGAAGATCTGGTTGTGCCTCCCAAGTGCAAAAGAATGAAATTAAATTAGTAATGAAATTTTTTTCTTAACTGAACCATTAACTGTTTTACTTCTGTTCAATGAGTACTGTTTTCAAAATTAATACAAACTTCATTTTATGAAAAACCTTAAGACATACACTATGAAAAATATAAGAAATATCTTTACTTTACGTAATCTTACTGGAATCATAAGGAAGTGCCATTATGCAAAAACGCATTTATATTTGTAGTGATGGGTGAATCCATGACTACAAAATTACTTTTCATTCTTTTATAAACACACTTGTGAGTTTCAACAGCTCACAAATCCTTTTCACAGACAATAATTTTATGAGATTTTATGAGTGCCTTACAGGCACTCATAAAATCTGAACAAACAAGAGCATGTCAATATTTTGAGCTAATTAAATGTAAGGCCTTATTAATGGCATATAGTTCTGCAATGAAAATACTGATGATGCTGGGAAGGCTGTGCATGTTTGTTCTTTTGCTAACCATAAAGCCACAACCAACAGAATTAATGTTTCTAGACCCATCAATATAAATTTTAACATCAGAATTCATGCTATTTATAATATTATAAAATTTTTTTGTAAGATGACTGGATTTATCTCCTTTTTTTATGCTGACAAAGATCAAGGCAGTAATTAACGAGAGAAGGCTGCCAAGAGGGGTAATAACATGGAGAAACAGTAAGGGCTGGAGGTAATTTTATATTTAGAGCTGAGAAAAGGCACTGAGCTCTGATGCGTAGCAGAGGAGTAGATTTAGGATGTTCCTAGTATCGATTAACATGCTGCTTTGAGAATACCACATAAAAGGTTGGATGAGTTTGTTGTGCTTTAATGTGAGCCACATAGGAGCATATCATTTGCTTCTGTCTATTACAAAAGAGATGGTTCACCACTGTTCACCAGCAGACTTACCATGGGGCTTGAGCGAAAAGCAGCTGTGGCAATACAGATGAATGAATGATATGATGAACTACACCAAGCTCTATAGAACAATGGCCTGCGCCAACAAATAACCAAGCAGCCATAGTCTAATTGGGAATTTACTAAAGCTCAGTAGAAGCCCAACATGCATATACGATCGGCTCCCCTTTGGGTATTAGATAGAACCCTCAGCACGTCTAACATTTTTTAGACATTTTACCTTAAGCTCCTTCAAATATGTTACCCACATTTTTCGTTGTTCTAACCACATTCCTAGAGATCTAACTTGCGTGCATGACTCAACTGGTTCACATGTAAATACAGTTGATGGTTAACATGTTCCCTCAACCGGGAAAACTAAATGCAGTTCATTTTTTCCAGAGAAAATGTGAACCCAGTAGATTTACACCATGATTCTAAGCGGGTTACTGTGTTTTGAACCAGCCTCTCACCTGTAACTAATTCTACATTCTATGTAAATAGAAAAATCATCTACAAATAAAGAAACGCATAACCGGTTTTCGCATGCAATTTATTATACTATTTATGGCTATGGCAAACAAAGTAACACTTAGGTATTCTGAGATACTCTGTTCTCCAGTGTGAAACTTTCAGATACCATCATTCAAAGTCGAACTCAGAAGGACCATCTACTGAGAAAACTCCCTGATAAATGTGAGGAGATTATCTTGTACACCCCATTCATGAAGTGTATTTAGGATATCTCTCTTTTATGCCGCTTTTTGAAAATGAAAAAATACAGCAACCAGGTGTTGAAATAAAAAGCTGTTTTGAATAGCAGCTTCCAGGGCAACTACATCATCAATAAATGATATGCCCTGGTGGAAACCACATTGTTCTAGGGCAATTAGGGCAGTTTTCTCTGGGTACCACATTACATGACAGTTTACCATTCATTCCATCACCTTGCATAGGGTACTGGTGTAGGAGATAGGACGATAACTTGCGAGGCAAGATTTATCTTTACCAGGTATAACCAGTGCCTCTGACCAAAAATGCTGAAGCAAGACTTCCAGATATTATCATAGAAAACTATGGAACCATTCAGCAAGTAGTCAATTTATTTTAAACCATTTTGTGATCTTTTTCATCAAAAATTGTGCATATGAAAACCATTTTCTTTTTATTATTACCGGTCAATAATTTGGCAAATACATTTCTGTTCTTTTTTCCTCCTAAAAAATTATCTATTGAAAATTATTATTATCTTTTATGACCACATAAAATCACTTTAGTCAGTCCATTAACCAAGTCTCTTCAATGGGACTGTTTGGGCCTTGCAGTCCTCCCAGTACTTTTTCATATGTTCCGATCTTTGAGCCCTTTCTAATGTTGAAAATGTTCATGTTGTGAGTTTTTTCTTGTGGCGTGAAGCAAATGTTTTTGTTCTTGATTCCCTTGATTAATTTTATCTTATCTGTGGTGTCTTCTGGTGTAAGACCAATTTCCTTTGTCTAAAATAGAATTTGATCACATTACCTTAATAAATATTTTTGTTTTAATTAGCAAGGAATCAGGTAAGTTATCTTCCAGATACTATAAATAAAGGATGCTGTGCTAATTATTTACCTAATTTTGCACAAGTGGGCTAAAAAAGAAGATACTTGCATTGTATTTTTTTTAAATACTTGCTGGTAATTAAAATTTTACTAATTTAACAGAATTAATGTACTCAATTTTACATTGGACAGACCAGATCCCATAGGTGTAGGGAACATGTAAGCACACTACACAATAGAATCAAGCTTTACGATTTAACTCGTAAAACTGAATACACAAAAAACAACAAATTTTGTAAATATTGTTTACATAAAATTCAGATATGCAAACCCAAACAATAAAAATTTTACAAACATAATTTAATAAACACAATATACTAAATCAACAACACCATCTGTAACATCACTAATAAAAGTACAGAACAGTTGTTCATTAAAAAGACCTTCTGGAAGCATATTTCTATTTACCTAGAAAGCAAAATGTACACATTATATACAGTATATATTTACAAATTTATATATCTGTATTAACAGGAATTTTTTCAATGTTTGTTTCAATCTATATTATATTCCTTCTTCGCCATTATCAGTTCTCTGGGTACAGGTTTGACATGCTAAGTTCTTCATTTTGAGGATGTCAGGACCTAAAGAGCCAGAGCATCTGGTAGACTTGGTATTTGGTAGGGGAGGGTATCAGTGGATTATACAGGAACTGTGTTCCTTGCTTCTGTCTAATAAGTTTTATGGCTGAAGTACCAATCAGTTAAAGCTAGGTCAATAAGAACAAATAACAATATTGTTCTTATAATTAAAAAAAAACAACAAATGATGCATTCCTAGCAGAATTAATTTTATGAACATTTATCTTTTCAGCAAACTTTTCCAATTTATTTTTATTTATTAATATCGTGGTTTTTTTTTTTAGCCTCAACATTAATAAATTATATGTTTAGGATGATGATGGTGATCTTACTGATTGTTTTTCCATTAGAATAAAAATTGTTGAGTAATGTTATTCAATGATTATGTGGAAATGATTAAAACAATGGTTTACATTTTACAGTTGTATAATGATTTACTTTGTTTTCAATTTAAGTATGTATATAGAAGTGGCAGTTGTCTTTGTTATGATTAAGGGGTAAGATTTCAGTTATCCTATGAATTTATATATCCACAAAAATCTATAAATAGCTTCACATATCTTCTAGGCATACTGGTCAATCCACATTAACGAGATTTTGAAATAATTTTTGTTAATTTTAGTGTACAAACATAAATATCTTGAAAAATTTATTATTAAAAGCCTTTATCTCAATCAGGATTGATAGAATTTTCAATATTTTTTTTTATGGGTTGTAATGGTTTTTTTTAGAGATATGACCTTGCAGTGTGCAGGATAAAAGTCATTAATACTTCAATTTTTATCATTTACTTTTTTAAAGTTATTATTTTTCTCTTATTATTATTTTATTGCTGAGAAAATAATCATTGCAAGATGAAGTAGGTCATTCCTTGTTATTTGCACTTGGGACAAACTAGATTAATAAACTGATTTTGCATGTCATCCAGTAAAGCCTCAATATCCTCTCTAGATTCAATTATCAAACAGTTGTTTCTTAAAATTCTCCTAGAGTGTGTATATTTGCAACACCAATTTAAACTAGTATGCAGAATTGGTGGTATTTTACAGATTGCAGAATCTATAGGATATTTTAAATTTCTGTATTTATTACTTTTGTCTAGTTTGTGAATGTTTTTCTTTTTCCTAAATCTGCTCATAATGTACTTTTTCGTAATCGGATTTTTGGTTCAGTGAATTTTTAACACCTGCATTGATTTTACTTTGGTAAAAGATCCCCTCACATTCCTTTACTTTCATTTTGCCTTTGTATGTTATCACTTGAGAAATTTTTTTGGAAGCACTTTCCCAGCATTCAGTAATCGAATAGTTAAGCGAAAATGTTTGAAATCTAGTGATGATAAAAGAAAGTTATTATTTTTTTAAGATTTTTAATTAAGTATTCATCACATAATCTAGAAAACTGTTTTGTTTTATTAAATAAATCATACTTTATAACAAATCTGTTAATATTAAACTTCTTAATTAATATAAAAACATGGTAAGAGGTATTTGAAGTGTGCAGATTTTTTGACCCTCTCCCCTTGCTCCTGTGCACTAATAAAAATACCTTGGCATCTTCGATTAAGCTAACAAAATGTCATTAAACTTTTGAAAGATAATATGGTTTAAAAAACAACTTTGTTTTTAAAATGTGTACTCCAGAAACGATTTTTGGAGCTATTGCATGGCTCTGTTTTTTATATTGCTCCTGATGCTGATAAAAAAAAATCAGTTGTAGGTGGTTAGTATTATTGTGGCCTAAGCATTGAAGTGTTTAGAAAACATCTTTAAGATAACATTAATATGTATAAATTTACAAAAAAACATTTTTTTTCTTTTTTTTGAGAGATGGCCCAAAATCAATAATTTTTTAAAATTGTTACTTTTTTAAGATTTTGATCCGAACTAAATTAATTAAATACTGAATTTTTAAAAATTTGCTTCTTAATACATTCAATTACTAGTGTAGCTATCTTCTGTGACTCTTGTTGCTGTTCTCATGGGCATCAGGTGGTTTTATTACTGATCGTGAATTTTTTATGGTTTGGTAGACATATTTAAAAAATGGTGCAAACAAAATAATGTTTATTGAGGAACTCATTAGGTGGAGTCATGGTAACATCCTTGATTTTTTTGATAAATTTTTTAACCAACTTCAAGAAAGTAGATTATCAATTTGTATTTTTTTTAATCTATGTCACATAATAACTATGACATTAGTTAACAGATTTTAAAAAAAATTTTTTAATCAAAAGAGATACTTTAATAACAGTCCCATATAAATTTTAATCAAATCCAATGATCATCTCAGGAAAAATACCAAAAAAACCGAATGGCCAGACACCTTTAGCTGCTGACCACTCACACCAGTACCATGTTCCTCTGTTCTCTGTATGACTAGGATATTAATAACAGTCTACATTATTGTTGTCTAGTCTCTGTGGAAATATTCATTGCATTTCTTTCTTTATTTTTCTTCCTTAAACAATCATTCCTTTTTTTCTTGGATACTTTCCTCTAAACTCCATATAAAATATTAAACCTACAATTAATATTTATATAAAGTGGTGAAAAAGTTTATTATCACTAGCACCAAAATTATAATATAAATATTTAAATTTATGTTACGCAATAATAAATTCTAATTTTGCAATATTATTAAGTAGTCATACAACAAGGTCCCAACCGACATCAACCTGTATGAATCGAGTTAAATATTATAATTTCACAATAAATAATATTCTATAGTTTTTATGAACACTTTTTTTAACTGGGTACTCGCAAACCTTGTCTAAATGTCTAATTGCAATAATGAAACCTATAAATTGGATAGATTACACAACCTAACCATTTCTGTCACAGCTTTCTCATTATGTGGTCTATTTAATAATATATTTGAGACCAAATCAGACAAGGCGATATCCTCTAAAGTTTTAACTTGACTAAGAGTGACATAAATCTGCCCCTTGGTAAAAAATGTTTTCTTGCTGAGATATATCACTCCCCTGTCAAGAGTTGTAGCTTGCAGTTTGTAAACAATTACAATTCAGATTAATTCTGAATTCTGCACTCGACATCTCCGTACCTCTTTGTCACTTGGAATATACAAACTAGTGAAATGGCTACGCAACCATCAACATCTTTCATTCTAAGACAAATTTTATGAGTACAGCTTCCAGTAACTCTCCTTCCTCCTATATTAAATCAAGGCAATGAGAATGTGTGTGTGTGTAATATTTTTCTGAGTGTAATGATTAGCTTGAAACAAAACAACTGGTTTGTTTATATATGCTTTTATTAGCACAATGAATTTTATTAGTGAAGTAATAGAAAACTGGAGCCATATTTAGTGACACATTGTCACCTGAACTGTAATTACTGGAGGCTAAAACAGAAAAAAAGTCCAGAGAGCAAGAAAAAGCAGTTGTTAGAAAAATTAGCCAAAAATCCGGCAGAGACTTCTTTCTTACCCCAAAAAAAATACAAACCCCATGTAATTCCTGCAGTGGGACTAGATGAACGACAAGTGTGTGGTGAGATGAACTATACATGAATTTCAAAAATTTGTAAACAATGAAAAAGATGTTAGTGCCTGAAGATGCCATTGGTTATTCAGGAAAAAAGACAAGTTTGAAAAAATATTAAAAGAATTAGGCTCTAGATGGGGAAAATCTGAAAATAACAGAAAGATTCTCACAGAGCAACATAAGTTTTAAATATTCAATATCTGACTGCCATAAAAAAATGTAGAACTGAAAATAGGCTGATGGTGTACCTCGACGAGTCATATATATTGTCTTCTCACATTATAAATAGATTGTGGTGTAGTGATTTAGGTGATAGGCTGAAAGTTCCTTTTTCAAAAGGCAGCCTATTTCAAAGTACAGGTTGAAGGAGAAATGGGTTTTATACCAAACGCCTTACTAACTTCACAAGCAAGATTAAAAAGTGGCAATTACAGAAATCAGATGAAAGCAGAAAATTACTTTAAATGAAGGGATATTAATTCCAAATTTCCCTGATAATTCTGTGATAATTTCTGACAACGCATCCTATCACAATGCCATGTTAAAAACCACCAATCTCCACTTCAAGAAAAGAATATATGATAAAGTGGTTGCAGAAGCATTCTGTTCCTCATTCTTCCTTGATGCTGAAATCACAGTTGTATGAATTGATAAAAGCAATCAGGGAAAAGTTTACTGTTTATGTGTTTGATGAATTTTTTTTAAAAAAAAGGGCAAGACGTTCTGCAACTACCTGCATATCACCCGTAATTAAATCTTATCAAGATGGTTTGTTCAGAAGTTAAAGGATACATAACAAATCACACTGAAACTTTTGATAACAAAGATGTTCAAAGGCTATGGGGAAATAAAGTGGCTGAAATGAATGAAAAAAGTTGAAAGGTGTAAAGTGATAGGTTACCAAAACAGAAGCTGAATATATGCAACAAGAGCACAATATTGGCAATAATATGGAATCATTTATTATTTCTTTAAAATAAGATAGTAAAAGTGACAATGATGATTACGATGGTGATTCTGATGACAGTAATCTCGGAAATTCTAATATTTCTTGCAAAGTGAATGATCTTCACTCTCTTTAATTAAAATAGTTTTTGTTTTGTTTTTATATTTAAAATAATTAGTTTCTACTGTAATTTTTTATCCTATTATTTAGTGTATTTAATCGTATTGCATTAACATTTGAATATCTGTTACATTAATGTAACACCAGCAGTCAATGAAGGTAATACATTTTAAAGATTTGCATGTTTTGTTATTTTATGTTTTTTTATTTTTGGGCTACTATTCTACAATTCTCAGCCTCATGTAAGTGCTTCTGTAATTCTTGTCATGTTTACCATTTTATGAAAAGCATAGTAACAATTTTTTTTGCAGAAAATGGTCAGATATTGAAGTAATGACGTAAATGTTATGCTAAAAGGATAGTAAAATGATTTGAATTGCAGCTTTCACTGCCATAGCACCAAGCATCAAGACTGGTTACACCACCAATATATATATCTTAAATGTTATCATTGGAAGTGGCTTAATTTAAATTAGTCTGTAAAGAACTCTTAAAAAACAAATGAATAAAGACGAAATGAAAACGTTTTATATTTTTCAGTCACAGCTTCAAATAAAGAACCTGTCCCAGGTTGGATTGACAATGTATATGGCCTTACTGGAGTTTTAGTTGGAAATGCAACTGGAGTGTTAAGGGTCATGGAATGTGATCCTCATGTTATAGCAGATATAATACCAGTTGATATGGTAACTAACATAGTAATTGCTTCAGCATGGAATTTAGATTGCAGATGAGTTTTAAAATTTTAATAAAAATTATTAAAATTAATTAATTAATAATTAAAATTATTAATTATTATTAGTCTCTTGGGTTCAACTAAAAAAGTTAAACTTTATGCTTTATCCAGCAGTGTTAGTGCTAATTACATACAATGGAAAATTGTTTATATTTATATGTGTTTTGGATCTAATTTCACCTTTACTTATCACACTGCTAATCAACTAGTGGTACATATTTTTTTCAATTTTAATTTCCTAAAAGTTTTTTTGCCATTGTGTTAATTAAAACAGAGTGTTCATGGATGATGAAAATCTATGTGTAATGAAAGAATTTTTGTTTAAGAGTTAAATGCACCTTAAATTTAACTAGCTTTCTTCAAAAGGTTACAAAATACCTTGAAAGTCTTAGTTATAGATTTTATTTTACATTTAAATTTAAGAAGCAGATCCAGCCTAAAGGTTTTTCTGTATACTCCTATTTTTCTGAATCTTTAAGTATTGTTTTATGTTCTTAGCAAAACACATAATTTGGCCTACCAAATCAGAATAATTACTTTAAAGAAGATTTGTTACAAAAAGTTATCACTTAGCAGCATTTCTATCTTTTCAGTTATGGAGCGACTCTTATTTTAGATGTTACTCCTACCAATTACCACTGATTGTTGGACCTGCATAAAACTATACTCTTACATCTCATATAATCTAAATAAGATTACGTAATCTATATTTTGTTAGTGAATGACTATTAAACATATTTTTTTAGGTTAGATTTTATTTTTAGATTTTTATTTTACATATCTTAATAATGAAAATTATATGTATGCATGTCCTGACAATTTAAAACATCATTGCATTTGAAAAATAACTATATACCTACATAAAAACAATTATTTCCCTCGTATGTTGAGGGATTGTATTCTGTGTGCTGCATTAGTATGTTCACCAAATGATGAGTTGATTGGGGAATTAGATCTTCAATGAAATTCTTCAAAGACATCATCAGTATCCTAGTTACCTTTCCAACAATGAAGCATAAACAGTTTTCTTATTTTGTATACTAAAATGCTATTATTTTCAATACAGATAAAAATATGAATCTAACATCAAATAAATAGAAATTATATAAGCTGATATAATTAAAAATATGAAACAAAGATTTCCACATCTTTCAGAATTTGCACCTGTATGCAGAGGAAATAGACTCTACCTCACATGTCCTACTACAAATTGTAAAAATAGGCAGTTAAATATTAAAGTTTACCAATTATTACAATAAATGGATATAATCAACAAACTAGCCCTGCTAACTTAAATCAGTGGCTATTTAGATTAGCCCTTCAATCATCAACAACCCAATAGTATACTCTTCCTTTCACACATGAGAGTTATTAGTTACTTTTCAATCATTTTTAATGAGATTATGCAAATTATAATTTATATTATTTTAATAGTTAGCTGAAAAAATTTTCACAGCAGATTTAGAGCTGAAATCTCTAATAACAGAATATGTAAAAAACTATAGTAAGCTTACATTTAACAGTGTAGATGAAATTTTTGCCTTAATATATTATTCATAATTTAAAACAACAAAACACAAAAACCTTGTTTTAACTTCCATTATCTGAAATTATATTAAAATAATTTAATCTTAATTATTTATTAACAATTATCATTTTATTAATTATTATTTGTTTATTTAAACATTTAAAAAACCAATATCTGTAAAACCTTTTTATAAGATAGGTAAGAGAAGAAGTACAATGATTTACATAAACATCTATTAACAGACATTTGCCTATTTTTTAACTTAAAAATGTTTAAAAAATTCGAAATTTTTAAGCCTCAGTAATTTTAATAGGATATATTAATTATTTTGAAATTCTTATTTAAAAAATAAATAAATGATGATAAAAGAATAAATGGGTAATGTATAAAAAGCTTGAAATATATTAGAACATGAACATAGATATATCTTGATAAAACAAAATGAGCATCTGCAAGTAGATTTAGTTTAAGAATAAATGTGGAGTACATATAATACATACTGCAATCAGCTCTTTAATGACAAACCATTGGTAGATGCCATTACACTAGTGGTCAATAACAAATTTATTAATATTTAATAACTGTTAACAATGAAAGTAAATTAAAATGGAAAAATTAGATTGTAGATTTTTAATAATCAAAACAATATATTAAAAGCTCATGATAAACTATAAAGTAACTCTAGTATAAAGATTTCAGAAAAATCACAGGTTACTGGCAATGTAAGTATTCGCTAACATTTTAAAAGAGTGAAAATTCTAACTGATTTCTTTTAACACTTTTATTCATAAAGTATTTACAGTATAATAGGAAATACCTTCTTTTAATCGGCGAGTTGTTTCATGAAGTTGAACTTGTAGGCCATCAACACGATCTTCAGTCAAATGCAGCTGCACTTTCAATTCTTCACATTCTTGTAAACTTAAATCCCTTTCTTTTTTCAGCTCTTCAATCCTACTTTCCAATTTTGACTTATCCTCTTCAGCTCGCAACCTTTATTAGGAAGTTAAGTTAAAACAATTAATTAGTCAATATTATAGCGTGATCAATTTACACAAGCAACAAAATTGAACTTTTTTCGGTCAAAGAACAAAATAACAAATAATAGAAATTTACATGCTGAATTTAAATATATAATTAGATTTTCTCCATTACCCACTGTTTTTTTTGTGATTCATAGAAAAATTTGAAAGAAATGAAAGAATTTACATGCACATAAGGCAATATTCAACTTACCTTTTTTATCTTTTTCTGTTTAGCCTCCAGAACCACCATAAGGTATTACTTCAGAGGATGAATGAAGATGATATGTATGAATTTGAATGAAGTGTAGCCTTGTGTAGTCTCAGGTTGACCACTCCTGAGAAGTGTGGTTAATTGAAATCCAACCACCAAAGAACACCGGTATCCACGATCTAATATTCAAATCCACATAAAAGTAACTGCCTTTATTAGGATTCAACTTACCTAAAAACATGTTAGTTGTTTTCCTTTTGTATTTGGCATTTGGAACAAATTTAGCACCCAACGATAATATGTAAGCATTCTTGCACTCCACTATCACTGGTATCAGTTTTCTACAACTGAGATTTGCTGGTGGAAATGTTCCGATGCTTGTCATTGACAGTGCCAAGATTCTCCAGAAAGAAATCCAGGTGTGAATCTAAGAATTGAGTTTTTAGGGACATACTAGACCCCATATATTTGAATGAGGGAATAATTCACCCACAATGTCATGGAAGTTGGGGGATATATTATTTTCTAAAATTCGAGCAGTTTTAAATGACCTCCACGCTGACTTTTTAACTTAGCTTAACAGTTCTTTGAACTGTCCACCTCTAATCAAAGTTCTTATTTGAGCCCCATATAAATTCCTTCTTTGATTTTAGTGTCACAAACAATAAGAAAATTTGTTCTTCAAATAATGAAATCCATTCTCTTAATGTTTTTGTAAAGCCCTAATTCTATATGCAATGGAGGTAAGAGTGGAGAAACTAACTTTAACTAACTAGCAGAGAATGTACAACATTTTCTGGCCAGGTGTAAGTACTTCATGCACTCACTATTCTTCTGATATAATAATTTATCTTGTCTTATTTGCACAAAAAGCAACAAAATTTATTTCTGTAAATGTGTGTCTGTTTATTGTATAAAATAATGTTATATTCATAATGAAAAATTGCACATAAATAAATAAAAAATTAAACGAAACTTCATATACTATTCCACAAGACAATACTGTTTCAAAAAAGCTCACTTTATTAAGGTATAGAATTAAACTTTTGCTTGGAAGTCTAGACTTTTTGAAATCTCACATAGCACATTAGCAACATATATTAGCATGTAAACAAATGCAACATATACAAAACAAACAAAAGCAAATGTACATGAAGTACTTTTGAGATAAGAATCCAAAGCCAAATGCATATTACGATAATAGTGTAAATATTAAACCATTAAATTGCAAGTAGTCCATAGTTAATACATAATATATATACTTCAATAATTATGGGACAGCTGTGTTACACATCATTTATTTTAAGACCGCTTCAGGTAGATTTAAAATTAAAAAATGGTTATTGAAAGAATTATATTATGAGTGATGAAATCATAAAAGCAATAGTTTTAAAACATTTTTAAGATACTTACCCAGATGACAATAAAAACAAAATTAATAAAAATTTTAAAAAACTGGTTAAGATGGTTATTTCATTACACAGTTTATATTTATTTTTACATTGAATATGTCTGTTTGATATAATCTGAGTGATGAGGTCCATGAGTGATACTTTTAGTTTTAATGTTGATAGTCATATTTTCTTATTAAGCAAGTTGTAGATATGACAATAATCGCTATGTAATTACAGTAGTGACCGGCTTCAGTTTCAGTTCTAATAATTTACAAGATTATTGTGTCTGCTACTGTCTGAAATGTGTAATAAGATTTGAAATCATGTAAGCGATTGATTACTCAATGACACATATATTTCACATTTGGTCTAATAGGTATTTCAGTCATTGGTTTATTCTTAAAATACATAAGTAATGAAAACATTTTCTTGAAAGCAGAATTACAAAAAGAACTCAAATGTAAAACTTTTTGTTTTGAAAAAAGAGGTTAAACAGGCTTACACTACTTACTCTCCCAACTCCTCCAATATTGATTTGGAGCCAAAATTCACAGCCATAACCTGCATGCAATTTGACATCTTATAGTTACACAGAATGTATTATTTCATGAATTAAATAGTCACAGCACAAATTTTATAAAGGATTAAGAGTTATCTCATCTAAACCAATAAAATTAATTAATTATGACTTGCTTTTTACTTTCTTGCACAAAGTAAAGAAAGTATTGGATCATGAAAAATTTTGGTTTTCAGATTTCAACGGAAATATCTATTTTGAACATCCCTGAATCCATTTTGACTAGTTTTGGCATAACGTCTATACGTACGTATGTATGTATGTACATGTACTTTTAAAAATGTATATATGCAATTTAATAGGCATTATTACATATATGTATATGTAATTGATTTGGTGAAACATTTGATTATTTAATATTAATTGAAAATTATAATTTACAATCATATTATTTTTGGTTTTTGTAGTTTAATTTTATTTAACTATTCTGGAATTCCTATTTAATTTTATCTACATTAAAGTTAATTACAGAATGACTGTAAAATAGACCCTCACAAGAACAACATATGCACTGAGGCACATATGCCTGATCTTTAATAAGTAGCAAAAAATTCTTATCTTTTATTTGATATTTGTAAATATTTGATATTTTCTATCAAATTCTTGTCTTCAATCTGATATTGTTAGAAAATAAATTTCTCCCTAAGTTGGAGTTGATGATAGTTTTGTTTATTTGTTTTTTATTGCCACATTTAAATGCTCTTTGGTTTAATATAATTCTTCTGATTTTAATGTGTACACGTTCTCTAGTTTTCAAATTTTCTTTCTCTTTATTTTCATCATCCTCTCTTAATATTTTTATTCTTTCTTGGTCTTAATGTTTTCTTCTTCTTTATATTTATCATCTTCTCTTAATCTTTTTATTCTTCCTTAGTTTGCAACATTTTCTTCCTGTTATAATTTTTTTGGTTGCAACACTTTCTTCCTTTTTATTCTTTCTTTGGTTTTAAGATTTTCTGATCTAGTAATACGTGTAATAAAGGGACTTTTACTCTATCCTAATATTTCATGTAAGATTGTTGAATTAATCATTATATAAATATTTGATGTTAATAAAAACTAATATTTCAGCAATTGTGTAATTGTTCACTTCATTAAATAATTAGAGAAATGTATCTCACTTTCAAATGAAATAAGTTTAAATGAGGTGCAGCAAAAAATGTGTATATGCAATTTAATAGGTGTACAAGGAAGTCATATGGTGTCCAAATCAGATTTTTAAACTTATAAAAATATACTTTCTGAAACTCATTTCAGAACTAGTATTCTCTTCTCACTGGTACTGCAGTTGCAACTTTGTCAGTGATACTCTTAATAAAATAAACTTGTAAGGAGACTAGTCTAGTATGTGATCAATAAGTGTATATTCATGTTACATCAAACTAAGAAATTTAGGGTGTTAATTTAGTCAAATTTTGGGTGATAACTTTTTATCACTGTGTTGAGTTAATGACTTGTATGTGCTATGTTTAAAATCTGCATTTCATAATTATTATCATTTATGGGCCCTGATTGTTTGATGTGATTGTATGTACTGTATCTATGACTGTTTTGTGTGTTGTAGTTGGATGTATTCTTTGTAATTACTTATCTAAAAACTATCACTATTTTCAGAAAAAATAATGTTTACTGTGTTGGTTTCAGAACCACAACCAAAATACTCAAGATTGCATAATGTAATAGCAGCAAACACTGGTAAATAAAGAAACCCAGAAGAATGCAAATTAAACTGCAACAACTGCACTAATTACAATACCAAGCAAACTGGACACCACTGTTCCTACAGATACAAATATCAAACAGATACGAGATTAGAAAGACTGTGATAAGATTTACATATTTCATTTTATTCTTCCATCTCTTAAGATTTATCATATAAAAAAGTTTCTAAACAAACAACTGAATGTTTTCCCCATAGAAAAAAGTGTAATATGTGAACAGAACTGTATATAAACATGTAAGTTGTATTTATGTATTATAAGCAGTTTAATTACTACATTAAATTATAAAAAAAGTTAAAAACTCAGTAATAATTTTGACATTTATAATAAATTATGTTAAATAGATTAACAAAAAATAAATAAAAGTATATAAAATAATAAAAGCAGTACCTGGTTTCCTCCATTTTAGTTTTCAAGCGTGACAATTCTTCTCTTAACTGATTCAAGGACACTCTATCTTGTTCTGCTCGTCCTGCAGCATCACGTCTTGACTTATCTGCTGAAGTCCTTTCTTTTTCTAATTCACGGCGTAAGCAGTCAACTTTTTCTTGTAGAGCTTGTTGATCATGGTGAGCTAAAATTTAAAAATATCTAATCTTATAAGTAATACTACATTTATAATTTTCAAAGCACCTTACAATCGCCAGAACACTAATTTCAAATGACTTATAAACCTGATTATTTCCACATATTGCTTCAAACCTCTTTAATAAAATAAAATTTATGTGGGTTATAGAGACTTCTGTGATTTTCTAAAGCTAATTTCAGCTTCGCTGACATCAGTCATAGAGGGATAGTGTCTGCCTTTCATCCAGAAACTTCAGTGTTAAAATCTTGGTTGAGCATGAGATTTTTTCATACACTACAAAATTTTCATATCGCATTTTCATGCACAAGTTTTAAGTTGTGTAATAAATTAGTCATCTTAAAAAGTGAATAAAATAATTTAATTCAGTTTATTTACTTTAAATAAACTGAATTAAATTAAGTTGTAAGTGCAAGTGGACAAAATTGTACTAAGTGTACAGTACCATTTTAATTCAAGATTTATAATTCTAATGTGAATCAACATTAACTAAACAATTTCTACAATAAATTATATCTTAGTGTTAAAACACATACTAAACACTACAAGCCATTCAACAAAGAATGCCAATTACTGTATTGTTGGCTACATTGTTCCTTTACTGCCAAATCCAATTCAAGTCATCATTATTTTCTTGATAATGCTACTTTTCTATAATATGACAAAAAAATACAAGATGTGATCAAAAAGTATCCAACCTAAGCTCATAAAAATAAAAATATTTAAAGCTAAGAAATAAATTCTTTTCAATTCTAGAGATCACAGCTTTGGTAAAATGATGATAGGAAAATTTATTACAACATTCCAGCTCATGCATCAAAACTTATCTAGAAATTCTTGGCAAAACATGGATAAACATGGAATATCTATTCTTGGCAAAACTTCAGCAGGCTTCTTATTCACCAGATACGGCTCATGTTTTTTCTGATTTTTTTTTTGTGTGGATTTTTTGTTATTTTCTAGGCTTAAAATTCAGCTTAAAGGAGAAAGATTTGAGGAAAGAGAAGGTAACAAAAGAAATGAGACAAGAGGAATAATGGTGCTCGCTAAAAATGCTTCCAACATTGGAAACATCACTGGGATTAGTATGTTAAATCAGAAGGAGTTTACTTTAAAGGGGACAAAATCATTGAATAAATAGGTTAAATATTTTTGTTTTTATGAGCCAAGGTTGGATACTTTTTGATCATACCTTGGCTTACTTTATTTTCCTTTGGGGTTATGGGCATCAACTTATTTGATTATTAGTCCTTTTCCCAAATAAAAATGATACATAAAACTTTCCATCCGATAATAAGAACAAGCAATTACCCATGAAGTTAGATATATTATAAACTTAGAAAATCTTGATTTAAAATATATCACATTTGTTTATGGCCTAGGTTTTTCTCAGGCCATAGTTTTTTTAATTATTCTCCATCCTCTAATAGCCTCCATCTCTGACAATAAGGTGTCCAAGGCCTTGAAGTGGTATCTCCAATGCCAGGGAGATTCTGCGGCCAGCATCAGGTGATACTGATCCAGATGGAGCAGTGACCATTGCATCCAGACTTGATACACTTCCTGAAATTTTTGAAGCAACCGAAATGCTCATCCTCTTTGTTTTAGTCCTCTGTGTTTCTGGACGCTCCATAAAAATGTTGTACATGTGGCTATACATGTTGAAAAGCCTCTCTCCCAAGGCTTTCTCTTTCTAAAATTATCTAAAAATAGACCTGCATCATGCCAAGCTCAGACTTCTTCAACTTATGACTGGTTGAAGGTGTTTTTGGCCATTTTAATGTCTCCTTAACATCCTTATATACAATGTACAATGCCCAATGGTGGCTGCATCTTGACATGTTTTACTGGCTCTTTTTGCAGAGAAGATGTCATCCTAGTATTTACGATTCTTTCAATTATAGAAGCAGACTTGGCGCAGGATTAGAAAGAAGCTGCTTCATATTAAACATTTGGTGAAGAAAGGACAGCAGCCATTTCTGTATAAATCATCAATCAAGGTGTTCAACTGTTGACACTCTGCTTGCTTCAAGATAGTTTACCTTTTGCTGGGCTTTTACCACCTGAATCGCAGTCTCCATCTTGTAAACCGACATTTTCCTGAACGGCAGTTGTATCCTTTGTATTTAACACCAACTGAAGGATCACCTTCATGACTTTCTTCCCCACACACAAAGATTTCTTGTCTTTCTCATCTGACTGGTAAAATGGTGAATTTATTCTTCTACTTAGCATCTGTTAATGTTCAACAGACCTTTATTGCCCAAGAAAGTATATGCTGACAGACAATGTCTAGATATGCAAGCTTTCATACCGCAACCTATGTAATGTTTTAAGTGCTGGCACTTAAAATCAATACATTAAATATTAAAAAAATAAGTCCTGCCCAATTTTTTCTACAGTTTTTCATTTATAAAATTCTGAAATACTATCCTTACATGGCCAGTCATATCACAGGTGTATAATGGATTGAAATTCATCAATTGACCTATTCTTCAGGTCTTAAATATCTCCTATAATTTTGTAAACAATGGATTTCAATAACCGTATAAGAAAGGTAAAAGATCTCGAGAATGTGTTGGCCATTTTGAAATGGAATATGCTACTACTTAAAATTTGGAGTACTTCAATCTGAGGACTTCTGCTAATAATAATATTTACAATAATAAGTTAATAAAAATGTTCAATTTTTTTTTTTTTAAATGGGATATTCTGTTTAGAATATTTAAATGTTTTAATGATGATATGCTAATATTTAAATGATCATATTATGATGATTATACAAGATTTTGTATTATCTTATAAAAATGATATTCCTACATCTGGATTATACTCTAAGTCATTTTTTATGAGTACCATCTATTGTAAGCAACAGTCAAAATATGAGTAATACTTAGATATTGAGTGGTGGCAATTAATGATTCTGTTTCAGCCTCCTCGATAATAAGACAGGTTTTAAGAAACTTTATAATATAAAAATGTAATTGTTTTTTCCAAATTTTGTTATTTTTTCTATTAGCATAATAAAACACTATTTAAAAATATAGCCCTCTTGTATTTCATCAGTTGATGAAACTGCAAATAACATGTAATTATAAACCCTAAATCATTCTGAAACTTAAATATATTACTAACTATTACCTAAAAGCAGAGCTTGTTGTTTGTCATTCTCAGCTCTCAAAAGTACTTCTTCATGCTGTTGACAGACAGTTTCTACATGTTTCTGAAGGCTAGAAATTCTCTCTTGTAGCTGTCTAATTTCATCATCCTTTTCTCCACCAAGTTGTGATACACTTGCTTGTAATTTTTTTTCCAGAGATGCTCTCACTTGTTCCTGATTAATATAAATAAAATCTCAAATTAAATTTGCACAGGCCTTTTTATTCACCGACAGGAATCAAAAACTCTGACATGCATATAAATGTAGCTCTTATCATACTTTATAAAAATAAATGATGGAATTGCTCTGTTTAGAAATTAAGCTTTGTCTGCAATATAATAACTAGCTACAAACATTCTGTTGAATTAGATGCACATCACTATTGATAAAGCAGAATGATTTGCTACTCAAATTTAAATCGTTCTGTGTAGGTACACTTGCTAAACAAACAAGGGCGCAACTGTATATTCTTGTCATTTAATTTCAGGAAAACACAATAAATGCAAGAGTACTATATTCATCAGACTACTAGGGTTGCAGAATTATTATTTAAGATATAAAAATTCAGTTATGGGCCCTTTATTATTTTTTACCTATATAAACAACCTTCACAGATATTAGAATGAAAAACTATTTATATTTGCAGATGAAGATAGCTATAATAAATAATACTAAAATTAAATCTAATATTATAAAAATCTTAAAGCTGAATCTCAAATATGTAAACAACTGGTTCAGTATTAATGGTCTTCATATCGGTAACAAAACTGAAAAAGCCATTTCCCACAATAATTATAGAAGAGACTTGTAAATAATTCTTATTTTAACAAAACAATAAATCCTGAAATACATGCCTTAAGTTACAGCCTGAATACATGTTTTAAGTTTTGTATGCGATACGATTGTCTGCAATAAATTATAAGGTTTTTGAAATTAGCTTATACAATAATAAGTGAATTAAAAATTTTAATTGCAATTATTGTATAAGTATTCTTAAGTACTATTTGTCTATTTAATGAGAACTTCAGCTATTTTGTTAAAGGAAATTTAATTCTTTATCTTCAAAAATACTGAATTGATATTGAATAAATAAATTAATAATAAAATAAAATAAATAAATATAAATAATAGAACAATAATAAATAAAATAAATTAATACAAGCATCACAGTAATTGCTTGTATTTCACATTTTTAAAGTATAAACTTTTATTGATCAATTATAATATTTTTCTTGGTTTTTAATTTTTTTTAATTTTTTAATGTGCTGTTAAGAGAGCTTAAAAATTATTTACTGAATTTAAAACAGAATTACAATTTGAAATGCAGGAAGCACTTAATGAAGAAATTAAACTTCAGTATATATTCATATTACCTCAAAACAAAATACTGAAAAAATAAAATACTTGGAAATAAAAATAATAACGTGCTGATTGAAAAACTTAAAAAGCTGAAAATTTTATTCAACAAACTTATACAAAATAATAATTTAATAAGTTGTGCTGAAGAGTTGCAAAAAAATAGCAGTTCTCATTTGAAAACTGCAGTTGCAAAAATCGTAGAAGAAAAATTAGGAATACAGTTATAAAACCATGCCACTAACAATGTTTTTAGATTGAATAAAATGTCAGCCAAGAAATGTCATCTAATTTTTTAAACACTTTCTTCTAGTTTAGTTAAGTTCAAGATTTTAAATAATTGTCCAAAATTTAAATGAAAAGAATTTTTTGTCAGAGAGGATCTTAATAAATTAAAGAAAATGTTGGTCCTTACTGGTCCAAATGTTTGGTCTTCATTGGTCCTGTTTTTAAATACCTCCAAAACAAGGCCAGGAAAGGATCAATAATTAGTAAAAGATTAAGGTTGATAATTTTTTTAAATAATTTAGAGGAGACTAAAGCAAAATGGCCAACAGCCATGGGTGACCTTGATAGTGAATCTTGGGATGCTGAAACAATATCAAATGATAATATAAATGTAGAAGGAAAGTAAATCCTGTATTGACAAAAGGAAATTGCAGAGCCAGAAGGGAGGCTTGGAATTTCTTTATCCCCACACACACACAATTTGTAATGAATTTATCCCAAGTAATAGTAGACAGGGTAAAGAAGGGTTACAGAGGTGCTACATTCACCCTACCTTATCGGAAAGTTTGATAGTTCGTAGTGTGAAAATTTTTGTTCTGTAATATAGATAGAATGTTGCATCTTAATTTATTGAATAACTTTCAGATTAATTTATCATTACTGGACAATACAATTTGCTTGTCAGAAAAATTTATTGAAAATGCTTACCTATGTAAAATCCTGTTTCTGAAATTCTTATAAGATTATGATCGATTTTTGGCTCCTGCCATTTGAGATAAAATGGGAGCAATAGCTACTTGTGGCTTATCTATTTTTGTTTAGAAAATAAAAATGAACAGTATCTGTTGTAAATATTTTCTTCCAAATTGTAGTTATTAATAAAAATTAATATAAATTATGTGAACATTGTAATATGCAATATTTACTGGAAATCAGGTAAAGACACTAACCATTGTGTTGACCTGTGCCAAGATATGTAAGCAGAACTAAAAAAATTACCCCTCAATAACTTTTTTATTGTCAGTGGAAACTTTAATGCCAGGATATGGGATCTTAATCTTAATGTTTTATAGTTACTATATTAAACGAAGGAGGTTTTCATTTCTGAATTAATTCAAAAAGAACACTAATAGAATTTATGGAAAATAATGATCTAACTGTATTGAATAGGTGAAGAGAAAGAAATTATCCAGGTCAGTATTCTAGTTTTTGATCTAATGGCAGAACTACAGTGGATATGATTTGGGTATCAGAGATGTAAGCACAATCATAATGGATATGAACGTGTTACTGGTTGTTGAAATTTCAAATCATTTCCCTACAGTTTAGTAATATCTCATTTATATGGAAGAATAAACTTTACTGCTTATGAAAAAACAACTTATAGAAAAAATGCAAAATTATATTTTAGCTAAGTTTGGAAAAGGTGGGCCAGTTTACTGTGAAATTATTTCAGATTAATAATTTACATTTATTTTTATAGCGTAATATCACTCTTAAATGCTTCACAAACATCTGATATAAAGTGTAATAAATCTTTCATGAAAAGAGATAACTATAAAAAGTAACTGCTGTCATTTTGTCAATTGATGAGAAGTGTATACTAGTAAAAAAATTTGTCTTGAGATTGTTTAGGATTTGTAAAAGGCAGTGTTTTGAAGAAGACAAATTGAAGTGGCATTTGGATGCCAAGAAAAGTTATAAAGCAACTAATTGCAGTGACTAAAAAGCAGTAATTTCAGAACTCATTAGACAAACTACCTAATGTTAAAAATCCTGGAGAATTTTGGAAAGAAGTTGGCATTTAAGAATGAATAAGATCACCGAATTGATGGTCCCATTAAATGTTTTGGAAAACTTCTATCAAAGTCAATAAATCCCAATTGCAACAGTTTATTAATTTGTAACTATGAGCGACCAATATTCGGATTCATGGATAGCAGTAAATTTAAAGAGGAAGTTGGTTTTAATGGAATTCCTTATGAATTGTACAAGCTTATGACTGCAGAATGGGAACACTACGTACTGAATTTATTTAATAAAACATATACACATGAAAAATTCCAAAAACTTTGTCAAGAAACTGATTAAATTACTTTACAGGAGAGGAGAACGAGCAGTCCTTTTTTACAGACAGATAACATTGAAATTGTTATTATGAATTTTTTCTATAAAAATTTTCTGTTAAAAATATTTTTTCACTTATGAATACTATAGCCAAATTATTTTTACAAATAACAGTTAATACTAGGTTAATGACATGGAAGATAATAAATTGATACCAGAAGAATAAGCCAGGATTAGAACTGGAAAAAGTATAGGAGATAATACTTTTGTCTCGAGTGAGGCCACTATCACAGGCTTTGGTTGCAAATAGGACTGTAAGAAACACACTCATACAATCAAAACAGATGCTTGGAGTAGCAATTATTATTGTACAGATCTGTTATGAAGTGATTTAATGTATTGTGCAAAAATATGGGAACCTAACTAAAATCACTTAAGACATCTTAAAGTTACAGCTGCTAATACATGCAGTCAAGCAAAAAAGATACAAAATAACTGAATTCTACATTATACTGTTTTCAGTAAATTAGGTAAGAAAGAACAAATATAATTTGTTATATCCAACTGTAAATAAGACTCTTAATACCTACTGATATAAAGCACGTAAATAATCTACAATTTCATAGAAAATTGAAGATTTAATAATATTCATACAACTCACTTTTTCTTCAGATAATTTTCTTATAATATCTTCATTATTTTTTTAAGATTAGCAATTGTCTGTTGATATTCTGCTTCCATTGTAGCACACTGTTGTAAAAGAACTGTCTTTGTTTCTTGTGATCGTTTTTCACAGTTCTCAAGATCTTTAGTCAGACGACAAATTTGACCTTTCAGTTGTTCCTGAAATAATACAAGTAATTGGTTCAGAATTTGCTACATTTACAGAAACGAATTACTAAATTGTTCTATATGTATGTAGTAATAGCTGAAGAAGTAAACTTGTTTTGTAAAGTGTGAAGGTTTAGAAATAATTAAAGCATAAATTAGAACCAAAAATTATCATTTATTCTTATATTTTGATGATTTTTAACAATATTTATCTGTGTATTTTTTGAATAATTTTTTTATATATTTTAAATATTTTTTATATAATTTTTTTATAGAAATTAAATAATTATTACTTACATTTGAAAGAACATGGACCAATCAATAGAAAGGTACATGTATGCCTGTTCCCTTATCTTTTTGACAGCTATTGTCAGGATCTTTTTTGATGTCCATAACTTGATGTAAAAGCTAGGAGGTACTGTGCCTCCTTATGGTTTAAAAACAGAAATCCTACACAAACCTAGGAATGGGAGCATACAAAAAGTCCAATAGTACACAATCCCTTTATGATTTATGGCTTAATCATAAGGGATCTCTCACATTCTCCTTTACCATCTAATATAATCCTATACAATTGATTTACTAGAGTTCTTAAACAGATATAATTTTAATGATTGTATAATAATAATTATGTACACAAGGCATGTCAAACCATGCAGCAGTGTCGGGAACTGTTCTGCAGCCCACCAAGATTGATAATACATTTATTTAACTTTTGACAAAACTGGATTCTTTAATTAAATTATAAGAAAAATTCCTCAATGAAACGAAATTAGTTTTGAAAAAACAATTTATAAAAAAATAGTATTGCAAATTACTGATTGTAAATGCCAGTAGCCATGTTTTTTTTTGTTTTTTTTTTGTCTTCAGTCATTTGACTGGTTTGATGCAGCTCTCCAAGATTCCCTATCTAGTGCTAGTCGTTTCATTTCAGTATATCCTCTACATCCTACATCCCCAACAATTTGTTTTACATACTCCAAACGTGGCCTGCCTACACAATTTTTCCCTTCTACCTGTCCTTCCAATATTAAAGCGACTATTCCAGGATGCCTTAGTATGTGGCCTATAAGTCTGTCTCTTCTTTTAACTATATTTTTCCAAATGCTACTTTCTTCATCTATTTGCCGCAATACCTCTTCATTTGTCACTTTA
Organism: Lycorma delicatula; assembly: GCF_047948215.1. Taxonomy (NCBI): domain Eukaryota; kingdom Metazoa; phylum Arthropoda; class Insecta; order Hemiptera; family Fulgoridae; genus Lycorma; species Lycorma delicatula. The sequence goes on from NC_134456.1 coordinate 232,840,427, forward strand.
TCCCATCTGATTTTTAACATTCTCCTATAGCACCACATTTCAAAAGCTTCTAATCTTTTCTTCTCAGATACTCCGATTGTCCAAGTTTCACTTCCATATAAAGCGACACTCCAAACATACACTTTCAAAAATCTTTTCCTGACATTTAAATTCATTTTTGATGTAAACAAATTATATTTCTTACTGAAGGCTCGTTTAGCTTGTGCTATTCAGCATTTTATATCGCTCCTGCTTCGTCCATCTTTAGTAATTTTACTTCCCAAATAACAAAATTCTTCTACCTCCATAATCTTTTCTCCTCCTATTTTCACATTCAGTGGTCCATCTTTGTTATTTCTACTACATTTCATTACTTTTGTTTTGTTCTTGTTTATTTTCATGCGATAGTTTTTGCGTAGGACTTCATCTATGCCGTTCATTGTTTCTTCTAAATCTTTTTACTCTCGGCTAGAATTACTATATCATCAGCAAATCGTAGCATCTTTATCTTTTCACCTTGTACTGTTACTCCGAATCTAAATTGTTCTTTAACATCATTAACTGCTAGTTCCATGTAAAGATTAAAAAGTAACGGAGATAGGGAACATCCTTGTCGGACTCCCTTTCTTATTACGGCTTCTTTCTTATGTTCTTCAATTGTTACTGTTGCTGTTTGGTTCCTGTACATGTTAGCAATTGTTCTTCTATCTCTGTATTTGAACCCTATGTTTTTTAAAATGCTGAACATTTTATTCCAATCTACGTTATCGAATGCCTTTTCTAGGTGTATAAACGCCAAGTATGTCGGTTTGTTTTTCTTTAATCTTCCTTCTACTATTAATCTGAGGCCTAAAATTGCTTCCCTTGTCCCTATACTTTTCCTGAAACCAAATTGTCTTCTCCTAACACTTCTTCCACTCTCCTCTCAATTCTTCTGTATAAAATTCTAGTTAAGATTTTTGATGCATGACTAGTTAAACTAATTGTTCTGTATTCTTCACATTTATCTGCCCCTGCTTTCTTTTGGTATCATTACTATAACACTTTTTTTGAAGTCTGATGGAAATTCCCCATTTTCATAAATATTACACACCAGTTTGTATAATCTATCAATCGCTTCCTCACCTGCACTGCGCAGTAATTCTACAGGTATTCCGTCTATTCCAGGAGCCTTTCTGCCATTTAAATCTTTTAATGCTCTCTTAAATTCAGATCTCAGTATTGTTTCTCCCATTTCATCCTCCTCAACTTCCTCTATAACACCATTTTCTAATTCATTTCCTCCGTATAACTCTTCAATATATTCCACCCATCTATCGACTTTACCTTTCGTATTATATATTGGTGTACCATCTTTGTTTAACACATTATTACATTTTAATTTATGTACCCCAAAATTTTCCTAACTTTCCTGTATGCTCCGTCTATTTTACCAATGTTCATTTCTCTTTCCACTTCTGAACACTTTTCTTTAATCCACTCTTCTTTCGCCAGTTTGCACTTCCTGTTTATAGCATTTCTTAATTGCCGATAGTTCCTTTTACTTTCTTCATCACTAGCATTCTTATATTTTCTACGTTCATCCATCAGCTGTAATATATCGTCTGAAACCCAAGGTTTTCTACCAGTTCTCTTTATTCCGCCTAAGTTTGCTTCTGCTGATTTAAGAATTTCCTTTTTAACATTCTCCCATTCTTCTTCTACATTTTCTACCTTATCTTTTTTACTCAGACCTCTTGCGATGTCCTCCTCAAAAATCTTCTTTACCTCCTCTTCCTCAAGCTTCTCTAAATTCCACCGATTCATCTGACACCTTTTCTTCAGGTTTTTAAACCCCAATCTACATTTCATTATCACCAAATTATGGTCGCTATCAATGTCTGCTCCAGGGTAAGTTTTGCAGTCAACGAGTTGATTTCTAAATCTTTGCTTAACCATGATATAATCTATCTGATACCTTGCAGTATCGCCTGGCTTTTTCCAAGTGTATATTCTTCTATTATGATTTTTAAATTGGGTGTTGGCAATTACTAAATTATACTTCGTGCAAAACTCTATAAGTCGGTCCCCTCTTTCATTCCTTTTGCCCAGCCCGGATTCACCCACTATATTTCCTTCCTTGCCTTCTCCAATGCTTGCATTCCAATCTCCAACTATTATTAAATTTTCATCTCCTTTTACGTGTTTAATTGCTTCATCAATCTCTTCGTATACACACTCTACCTCATCATCATCATGGGCGCTTGTAGGCATATAGACGTTAACAATCGTTGTCGGTTTAGGTTTTGATTTTATCCTTATTACAATGATTCTATCGCTATGCGTTTTGAAATACTCCACTCTCCTCCCTATCTTCTTGTTCATCACGAAACCTACTCCTGCCTGCCCATTATTTGACGCTGAGTTAATTACTCTAAAATCACCTGACCAAAAGTCGCCTTCCTCTTCCCACCGAACCTCACTAATTCCTACTATATCCACATTTGTCCTACCCATTTCCCTTTTTAAATTTTCTAGCCTATCAACCTTTTTTAAGCTTCTAACATTCCACGCTCCGACTCGTAGAATGTTATTTTTTAATTTTCTGGTGACCCCTTCCTTAGTAGTCCCCACCCGGAGATCCGAACGGGGGACTATTTTACCTCCGGAATATTTTACCAAGGAAGGCGCCTCCATTATTGCTATGTGAAAATGCAGAGAGCCACATTTTCTTGGAAAAAAAGCTGCTGTAGTTTTCCATTGCTTTCAGCTGCGCAGTACTCAGAGGACTGAGTGAGTGATGTTGATACAGCCGTTTAAGTCGTCCTGACTCACGCCCCTAACAACTACTGAAAGAGCTGCTGCCCTCTTTCAGGAATCATTCCTTAGTCTGGCTCTCAACAGATACCTCTCCGATATGGTTGCACCTTCGGTCCAGCTACTCTGTATCCCTGAGCACTCAAGCCACCTCACCAACGGCAAGGTCTCATGATTCATAGAGGAGGAGTAGCCATGTACGGTGGATAAACTAACTACATGAATACAAGAAGGCAATTGAATTACCGCTTCAACTCAGTACTTGAGCGCATCGCACTATCCCCCCTACCGTACTAACATTACCCACAATGCTAGTATGGTAGCATTGTAGGACAACAATGCCACTTCACATGCCTCACCGAGTTGAGTTTCTGCGCACCCATGTGTTCATGCTTTCTTAACTTAGAACTGTTATACTTCAAGCACGACAATGAGTCACGAAATGCCAGTGGAGTCAGAAGCTATTAGTTAGCAGTCAGTGAATGAATGCTGTATTCAAGTCTAGTTTGCACATAACACTTTTTCATCTGGTTTAAAAAAGTATTGTTCTTTGTTTAGTGTTTAAATGACAATTTATTCAAACAATGCACAAGTCCTCTAGAGGTATGAGCAGAAAACGATCAATTGAAGAAGAGCATCGCACTTTTCAAGAAGATTTGGTAATTACAGTACTTTTGTATTTAAAGAAAATATAAAATTTTATGTTTGATGTGTAGAAACTCCATAACGAATTGTAAAGGGTATAATGTTAAAAGACACTATGATACAATTCTTAAAGAAAATTATGACAAATATGTACAGCAGCTTTGTGAATATAAATGGTCAAAATTAAGGTTGATACTTCAAAAACAACAAAGCATATTTGCCAAACCTATTGAAGATAATACAGCTGCTATAAAAACAGATACTCTGGTCCATAGTGCGTCTCAGAGTATCCCCGTGGTATACCTTACTATCAGTGTTCTTTTGGCTGTCGGTCGTGTGTGGACCTTCAGACAGTATCGAGGTTAGCTGGTCTTAAGACCGTATTCATGAACTGCGCATTTTAAATTAGACTCGGCATCTGTAGCTCTGCTACGGTGTGATTGGCGTGGACTTGTGCGACGCGTACTCGCCTCAACGCGGCGAAAGGGTGGCAACGACTGCTGGTCGTTAGTCCCCGTAACAGAAAAAAGGCTTTGCCTTTTAGTCCTTCTGCGCTCTTGTCAGAGCGAGGGCCGTAATCTGCGGTTCATTGTTGTACGTCTAGTGCACCAATCAATCGTTCCAGCAGCGGCGAAGAGGTATGAAGTGTGACAGGAGAACGCAAGGGTTTCCGGCTGCCCGTACTCGCTGCGGGTAGTTGTCACTGTGTGGGCTTGCCCAAATTAGTCAGTAGTAGGTAGACAGCGAGATTTTAGTTAATTCAGCAGGACTTAGGGAATCTTCGGCCATGTCGGAGTTCCAAGAGATTAAGAAGTCCAGGCGGAAGAGGAAACCTGCGCCAGCTCCTCCGAGGACGAGGTCAGCGAGGCAATGGATACAGGGGCACCCACCCAGGTGCGGTCCTCCCCTGTAGTAGAGGCTTTTAAAAATGCTAAGGACAGACCTGGCAGTTCTGCCCTGTTGTTGAAAGTAGTCCAGGAGGACCTGGACTACTTAGTAGATTTTCTAGCGCTTCCCGGCGGAGTCAGTTCGGGGGCGAGAAAGACGATTCTCCCTCGACTTGGCAAGTTGAGGGAAGCTTTCAAGGCGGTTAGTGAGGGTTTCGATGCCTTGGCCTCCAAGCCCCACGAGGTCAAGGCTCCCAAGGTGGTTGTTCAGTCCCCAGTGCAGCCCAGGCGCTACGCTGAGGTCCTGAAAACCAAACGCGGCCAGCAAGGCAGCGAAGAAGCCGGAGGTAATCTTCGTAAACAAGGCGGAGGGCTCGAAGACCACGAGTCAAGACTTGAAGCGCGATTTCCGTGAGGCCCTTCGTGGTGATCGGAATCGGCTTAGGATTCGTGATATTAAGGAGACCAGCAGAGGGTTAGTAGTTGTTGCAGACAATAAGGAGACGGTCCAAGTCATCAAGGACTCTCCTGCGGTACAGAAGCTTGAGGTCAAGGTGGACCTCAAGCGGTTGAGGAAGCCCCGGGTCATAATTTATGACATCGAGCAGAGTTTCTCCGATGAAGTTCTGTCTCTCATTCGAGAGCAGAACACGGATTTGGACGAGGCCTCGTTCAAAGAGCAGTGTAGGCTAGTCTTCAAGACTAGAAAGCGTGATGCCTCTCGGTATCACGGAGATTTTGAGTTAGGTGCTGGTCTCCACCAGAAGTTTTTGTCTGAGGGTAGGGTCTTCGTTGATTTTGCCTCCTGTCGCGTCAAGGAATACCTTGACGTGCAGAGGTGTTTCAAGTGTTGTAGATTCGTCCATAGGGCCAAGTTTTGTAAGTATGCGTTGGTCTGCGCGCATTGTGGTGAAGAGGGCCACAAGCGCGACGACTGTCCGCAAAAGAAGGAGGCTCCGGTCTGCGTTAACTGCAAGCGGTTACGCAAAAACCATAGGCACTCCATCAATAGCAGGGTGTGTGGTAGCTATTTGAGAGCGGTTGAGGTCTACTTCAACTCGCTCGATGGTTAGGTTCGGTCAACTCAATGCCCAGGGTGCCTATGCGGTCCAAGTGGAGTTAGGTAACGTCGTTGAAAAGCGGAGCCTCGATGTTTTACTTCTGCAACACCCGTACGTTGTCAAGGGTGACCTGCCAGGTTTTTCAGGTTGGAATAAGTTCCATGTTGGTGAAAGTAAATCCGCCGTTCTGTGCGGGAAGTCTATAGTTAGTGTCTTTGTACGGCAAGCCTCTGACACGCATCATGTCGTTGTTAAGCTTGCTGTGGATGGTTTCGACCTAGTTGTGGTTAGTTCGTACTTTCAGAACAGAGATCCCACTGATTTACATTTGGAAAGATGGGATAGAATTATCAGGCTGATAGCGGATCGTCCTATTCTTATAGGAGTTGATGCGAACGCCAAATCGCTTCTTTGGCACAGTGGGATCACAGATGACGGCGGTGAACTGCTAGAAGGCTTCATCGCGCAGCACCGTTTTGAGGTGTTCAATATCGCCGGCGAGTTCGCTACCTTCGCCGGCGCGGTGGGATTGCGGAGGACCTTCCTTGGTACCAACATTGATGTTACCATAGGCAAGGATATCCCTGGTAGGATTCAGAACTGGTCTGTAGTCGATGATTGCGAAAGCGACCATCGGCTCATAGTTTTTGATTGGATAGATGGGCTGCGCGATGTCTTTAGGGCGGACGCCCCTGTTCAGCAGGGGCGTTTCTTGCACAGGCGAACGGATTGGCACAAGTTCTCTAACATTCTTGCGGCCAGGATGTGGGTGTTCACTTACCCTGGACGAGGTCCCTCTAGATAACCTGGCAGAGAATTTCTCTTCTGCGGTGGTTGAAGCCGCAGAACTCTCAATCCCTCGGAGTACGGGTCGAGAGAGAGTAGCTGGTTGGTGGTCTCGGGACTTGACTGCGATAAAGCAGGCCGTGGGCCGACTCAGGAGAGCCGCACAGCGTGCGCGTGATCCTGACCGGCGCGAGGCCTTGTTTGCGGAGTATCGTCAGAAAAGGAACGAGTATTTTCATAGAATTAGGACTTCTAAGCGAGATTCCTGGCGCTCTTTTGTTCAAGAGCAGGGGAATAAAGACCCTTGGGGTGTTGTTTATCGTGTACATGGTCACAAGCGGAAAAAGGACAGTCTTCTGTCGGCTCTCTCGACCCAAGACGGCGTTGTAGTTGAGAAAGATCGTGTTCTATCTCGTCTGATGGACGATCTGCTCCCCGATGATACCGAGGTTGGTGAGACCTCGTATCACCGGAGAGTTCGAGCGGCGGTTGTGGATTTCACTACAGACTCTGTGTCTTTGGAGATTGCTAAAGCGGAAGTCCGCCAAGTAATCTGTAGCCTGGATAGGAACAAAGCCCCCGGATATGATGGTATTACGGTGGAGCTCCTTGTTCGCACCCTCCCTGTAATTCATGGCCCGTTGACTAGGGTGTTCAGTAGGTGTTTATTTGCCGGGTATTTCCCGGCTTGCTGGAAGCGTGGAAAGTTGTTATTCAAAGGTGGCGACAAGAACCCCACCGTTAGTTCTTCTTACCGTCCTCTGACGCTCTTACCAGTTGTTGGAAAAATTTTCGAGAAGGTACTTTACCTCCGCATTAATAGTAGGCTGAGTTCGAATCACATGTTGATGGACGACCAGTATGGCTTCAGACCCGGTAAGAGTACAGAGGATGCGATTCTTAGAGTCCTGGATCTGGCTTCAGGCAGTGAGTGCAAATATGTACTCGGTGTCTTCTTGGACATATCCGGGGCATTTAATAACTTGTGGTGGCCCTCTGCCTTGTTTCAATTGCAGAAGAGTGGTTGCACGCAGGATGAAATTAGGACTCTCTCGAGTTATTTCGGCGAAAGAACTGTCGTCCTTCGTGACGGCAGTTCGCAAATAGGAAAGACCTTGTCAAAAGGATGTCCACAGGGCAGTGTATTAGGTCCACTCGTCTGGACCATCGAGTTTGACTCTCTCATGCGGCTACGTTTGCCCGGTGGCTGTCGCGTTGTGGCGTATGCCGACGATGGACTGCTGCTGTTTGAGGGTGGCTCGCGTGCTGAGATTGAGCTCAGAGCGGCACAGGCATGTAGGGTTTTGCAGTTGTGGAGTCTTCAGCATAAGATGGTGCGGAGAAAACCACTATGATGTTTTTGAAGGGCCGTCTAGCTGCAACTCGCCATCCGCGGGTTGTGATGGACGGTCGTTCAATTAGGTATGTCACCCTTCAAAAATATCTGGGTGTTATCCTTGATGAGAGGCTTCTCTTCAAGGAGCACCTGCAGTATGTGGCGAAGAAGGCAGTTGATGCTTTCTTCGGAGTCCGTAGAGTGGTCCATCCCGATTGGGGGTTGAATTTCCGTACCATGCGGATTCTTTACAAAGGTGTTTGCGAGGCCATTATGTTGTACGCTGCGCCCGTCTGGGCTCATCGTTTGCGGTACCAATGCTATAGGGACATTATATTACGAGCCCAGCGTCTTCTTTTGTTAGCGGTTGTCGGTGGTTACAGGACTGTCTTGCGAGAGGCAGTAACTGTGATCGCGGGCATCATACCTGTTGATATTTCGGCTACGGAAAGTAGCCAGCGGTATGTTGCAAAGAAGGGAGGCCTTCTTACTTCTGGGCGTATGCGTGAGATCGAAGACCAAGGTTTCGACTCTTGGCAAGATAGGTGGAATACTTCTTTGACAGGTCGTATACAACAGGTTCTGTAGTCCTGGTGTAGCTACCGGACACGCTACTAGGTGGAATTTTATCCCCTCGGGGGGGAATCGAAATGCTATAAAACAAGCTATTTGACATCGCATTTAATTGCAACCAAGTCAAAATCATTCACTGAAGGGGAATTTATTATCAAATGTATGATTCAGATGGTGGAAGTATTGGGTCCAGAACAATTAAAAAAGTTCGAAAATGCAAGCTTAACAAGAAATACCATTGCCAGCAGAATTAATGATATAGCCAAAAATTTACGCAATCAACTAAAATCAATAATTCTAACATTTGAAACCTATTCCATTGGAATTGACAAAAGCACAGACGTACAAGATAAAGCTCAGCTAGTTGTTTTTATTCATGGATATGAAGCAAACTTGAAAATAAGTGAAGAGCTTCTGGAAATTATTCCAATGCACAATACAATAACTGGGAGTTGATATTTTTAGCGCAGTGATGGATAATCTGAATAACTGTAATTTATTATTACAAAAACTAGTTTCTCTTGCAACTGATGGTGCTCCTGCTGTGACTGGTGTTATTAAAGAAGTTATTACACAAGCAAAAGATAAATACACAGAACAAGGCAAACAACATGTGGTTACCACCTTATTTGACAATATCAACATTTTCAAACAGAAATTATTACTCTGGCAAAAAAAATTCAAAAAGAAAATTTATCTCACTTTGAATCTTACCAGTCATTACAGAAATCACCACAATTGAAATTTTCAGAATATACCAACCAAATTAAATTGTTAGAAAATGAATTTAAAAGAAGATTTTTGAACTTTAAGAAAAGTGAAAATCAATTTCAATTATTTACTTCTTCTTTCTCCATTGATGTTGAAACTGTTGATGGAAATTTACAACTGGAACTAATCAAAATTCAGTACGATTCCATATTGAAACAATATTATATGGATGTTGGGATTCCACATCTCTATAATTATTTATCACCGGAGCGATTTCTCAATGTGTTATTAGCAATTAAACATATTTTATCTATGTTCGGTAGCACATATTTGTGCGAACAACTATTTTCCACTTTAAAAAATAATAAAACTGCAGAAAGATCAAGATTAACAGATAAGCATATGCAAGCAATTTTAAAAATAACTACAAATTCAACCAAATTTTGAAGATTTGGTTAATGAAAAACGTTGCAAAATTTCTTTAAAAAAAAAAAAATGATATTATTTTATTTAAATAATGTTAAATTGAAAAAAAGAAACTTTCCTACATACATATATTTATATTCTGTGTATTATTATTTTGCATGTATTGATTTGTTTATAATAAAAGTTATGCTTATCTTTATTTCCATTTGTTTTTTTTTTGTTTTGCGGCTCGTGATTTAATATATAATACTTAATATGGCTCTTGGTGGTTAATGAGTTTGACATGCCTGGGTATGCAGTGTGGTAACACATAAAATATTTTGAGTTTCAATCTTTATCAAGCTTAGTTTTTCACATTAAAAAATTCATCTCTGATCAAATAAATTACAGCAGTTGTAATTTGCAATTGGCTGTTCAGTCTGTAACTGTGAGCATTAATAAATAAGTAATACAGGAAAAACAATATAATAGATTAATGATTGAAAAGAATGAATTATACCTGCTTCACAAGTAAATCATTAACATCTTTGTCAAGTTGTGTACGTGTTGTATCAACAGCTTCCAGATTAGTCTGAGTGTCAAATAAAACCCCTTCAAGAGCTTCTTTTTCACTACGAAGTGCTGCCAGTTGTTCCTGAAGCCGCTGCAGCTCCTTATCATTAGTTTCCAACATTACCTGAAATTTATCAGATGTAAGGATGTTTTTTTTTTAAATCTTTCATAAGAAATGATAGATGTCTAAATATGTCATTACATGTTATGCACAGTTGTTCAGTTAATAACAAATGCTTTTAAATAACCAACTTTAAATAAAAAACATATAACTGTTTGGTCAGTAATAATGAACAAACTAAGTAAAAATTTGGTTGGAATTTGAATTCCTTTTACTTTCTGCAAGATGTTTACCACCTGCATGGTTAAACTGTGTTTTAACCATGCAGGTGGTAAACATTTAACTTTTTTTTTCAGAACTGAAAAAATTTTATGAATTTACCCACTTTAGTGAAATTCAATTAAATTTATTAACAACTGCATTAAAAAGAAATCCATTGGTTATAAGATCAATAAACTAAATAGTTTTATTACTTAAAAACTTGAACAAATGAAATGAAATATATGGATATAACAATATAGAAGAAAATAAATTAAAAAAAAGAAAATATAATAACCTGCTTCTCCTCACAGTCCTTGACAAGGTCTTCTAGATTGCGATTAATACGAGCGTTTGTTTCATTTGCTTGTTCTAAACGCTGTCTCACTCTAGTCAGTTCATCATTAAGTCCTTCCTTCTTACGTGCTAACACAGATAATTGATTGCTAAGATCACCTCGTTCTCTTACAACTTGACTCAGTTCCAGTTTCAGCTGAAATAACATTATATAATCAGATGTACATAAACACTTATTGCTGTGTGTGAAGAATAATATATAATGATTTAATATTTGCTTTTATCTAATATTTTTCAACATTACATACATAAAATGACTATTGGTTTGTGTATTTCTACTGTCACTGCTCCTTTCAGTTGTCTATTGGGCCATGTAGCACAGAAAATTTTGCAACCTTTCATAAAACTAAACCACATGAGTACATATACTTAGTAAATACTATGCCAGAAAATAGTGCAATGTATTCTTGATGGGTATATGTAACTGCTACTAGTTACTCTAAAAATATCTATGTATTGTTATTCAAATTTTATCTAATATAACAGAGATAAAATATTATTATCTTTAAATTTAAAAATTTGACAATAGTCTTAATAAAACTTACATTACTGATTAAGCAATGGTTGCTGTTAAAGTGCTCATAAGGAAAATATGAAGTGTATTTTTAAAGTAAGATCCACTTTGAATTTGCCGCCTATATATGAAATGTAACAGATTGTGCTTGCATAACTCAGTTATTTTGATCAATAGTCAGCTGTTAGCAACAATAGTTTAGTTATTTTATTGTTAATTATTTATATTGATATGATTCGTGAGGCCCACCAAGTGTGAAGAATGTGGAGTAATCTGAATTTTGCTGGAAAACAAGCTGAGACTGAAATTCACAGACAAATTTGTGATGTTTACAGTAAAAATATTATGACTTGACTATCTTATTAAGGTAAGACAGTGGTGCTGTTCAATTCGAGAAGAGCAAATTAATGTTCATGATGAAGAACATAGTGGCCAGCTAATGGTGATAATGGATGATTCGATTGAAAAAGTTGAAGAAAAAATTTGATCCGACGCTTTACTGTTGTCACAGCTGTCTTCGATGTTTTGCAATCTTTGATCTATGAAGTTTTGGGATAAAAAAATTGTGTGCCAGGTGGGTGCCAAAGAAGTTAACTGATATATACAAGAAAAACATCTTGCTGCAGCACATGAATTTTTGTGGTATTATGAAAATGAAGATGATGAATTGTTGGTTCACCTTGTTACCAAAAATGAAACCTATCTTTCTTATTTGAATAACAAGACAAAGGAGCAGTCAATATGATGGCTGCATTCATCGTTTCCTACACTGAAGAAGCTGAAACAAGGACATTCGGTAAAGAAGCTTATGAAAAAAAGTTTTCTTTATCGAATGTAATGATCTTATAATTACTGTGAATACCGGTACATATTACAAAACATTAAAAAATCTTAGAAGATGTATAAAAAACAAAAAATCTAAAGATACTGCAAATTTTTCAATTAACCTATCCAAATAAAGAGTTAACCAATTTTAAAAATTGATAAAGAAACATCATATAAATCAAATTAGATGAAAAATAATAATATTATTGATGTTAAAAACAATTGCTGACTGATTATCTACAAAGAATCTTTTTATTTTTGTAAATTACCCAAAATGAGACTACCTCTGAAATCACAACTTTTAAAATGGTTGTTTGATGTATCTAAAAATTCCCTCAATCAAAGCATCTGAACAATGATTAAAGGCAAATCAAAGTCACAAAACCTATTTGGATAAATGATTTTTGTACTTTTTATTCATTATTTGTGATACTGATAAAATACAGTGATACTAACAATTCACTAAAAGTAGTGGATACTATATTCAAACTAATAAATAGATAATTATATAAAATCACAAAATGTCACCAATTCACTGGCTTTTCACATATACTTTTCAGTATTTTCTAAATATCTGGACTGAAAAATTGAAATTTAATTTTTTAAATTGGATTAATGTAAAAATGTTACACAATTTATAATTCAACTTTATAGACAGAACCATAGATTCTAAGAAACCATTAACAAATCAACTAAGTGCAGCATAGTAGCACATTACCATTCAGATTCAATGACAATGAACAGCAAGACACATATGGAGGTGTGATATTTTACTGATTGATTCTTCAGGTGGGCAAAACCTAGCATGGTATAGTAGCTTAGTATCAATGAGGTCAAGGATGGCATAAGTTATCTCCAAAAATTAAGATACTACAAGAATTATCATGTAACCATTTCTAAAGAATGACCGGGAAAAAAAGTCTCCAAACTGCTTTTAAAAATAGGATGGGCACTTGAAGAATTATGTAGCAATCACTAGTCTAAAAAATTTGTATGAGATGGTGAAGTAATTAGAGGTTGATTTATAGTTTATCCAAACCTTGGGAATCTGAGAACATTCTAAAAACTAAAAGTGACCATAGAAAGAGACAACTTCATTAGAGAAGGCAGATAAGTAGATTTTTACTAATTTGCTGATATACGAATGGAGGACATGCTGCTGCTAGAGGTTGAGGATACAGTACACTATCTTGAAGAGATTCTCTTCATGCTCAACCTTCCAAGCATTCCTCTAAATAACCTCATTTCCTTAGGGTATCTCAGCTCCTAGTTAAGGAATGTTTTGTGATTGCAACTAACAAGGTACAGGGAGATTCTCTGAGGAAGGAGAGCATAGAATTGATGGATGATAGTTTTTCTCAAGGCCCATTACTCATCTTCTATGTGATTTGTTCCAGAATAAGACCTTTTGGTTGTCTGATATGCCTGCAAGAGAACAGACTAACAGCCATCACAGTTTTAAGAAGCTTTTCTCTGGAAAAATAAAGTAAGAAATTTGTGCATTTTTATTTTTGACAGTTAGTGAAGAAAACTATAAACTTTTGAAACAAACCAGATTTTATAATAAAACATAACTTAGATTAAAACATTTTCAATTATTTTGAGTCAGTGAAGACAGTTGGAAAGCTGTGATTAAGAATGTTTTGAAGAAGTTAATAGAAATGTTTTTAAAAAAATGTTGGTTCAGTTTGTTATTTCAATTAGAAAGATTACAAAGATAGGATTGCTTTATATTTTTATTAGAAATATTGTTTTAATTTAAATCAGTTTCAAACTGATGTAGTTTATAATTTTAATTTAATGAGATGTGCAGGCATCGACTGCTATGATCATTTAGCTCAAATGGAAATTTGTAGAATATGAAAAATGACATGCTTGACTGGGATTCAAACCCAGGATCTCAAGGTTTAAGACAGAGATAGCTACCACTCGTGCCATGGAGGCTGGCATAAAAATTTATTATGACGGAATAAAATTAATAATAATAATTAATAAATAATAATTATTATTATTTTTAAGAATAAATATTAGTAAAATAAAATGGTATTTTCATTTAAGTAACTATTGTAATTCCTTTACTTCTTAAAAATGCTAAGCACACCTCATTTTAATGGAGCAAAAACTGTCTGTTAAAGATACCTTCTGTTAAATAAACTAGTAGAACTAAATCTGAGAGTTACATGCAGTAATGGCTAACTGCCACCTGGAATTTGTTTATTATTTTTTCCTTTCTCTTTTGTGATACAGCCATTTCAAAAAAACTTTATAAAGATAGTAACTAAAGTCCAATTGCCAAAAAAATTGTCAGTTTGTAAATCCAATCAAACACAGATATTTCACTCAAAACTAATATTTCATCAAAGCAATAATAAGTAGATAGTCAAATCCTGAATCCACGAAAAATATTAAGTTTCACTTTACAAATAAATAATGTGTTCTCTCAACACAATCATTAGAATTAATGCTATAATATATACAATTTAGCAAGGAAAAAAGCTTTTCCCATTCAGCCAGTATGTAACATTTGTTAATTGCTTTTGTTTTTAACAACAGAATGCTCTTACACCTTTTACTACTCTTCAAATATCTTACTGCTCTTTTCTCATTTTAACGCAATGAATACCTAAAAGCAAAATAGCTCAATAATTTAATTATTGCCATTCTTATGTGATTATTTTTCCATTATTTTATATTAAAACCTTTCAGTACCTCTTTATAATCCCTAAAATTTGGTTTTTGTTGTGTTTAGTTAATGATTTAAATCATATGATATCACTGTTTTGAAAATAATATCTACAAAGTGTCAAGAAAAGCATCACAAAATTTTAAAAATTCAAAAAGAAAATCCTGTGGTGAATATTATTTTCAACAGCACTGCTTGAAAGAATAAATAAAAAAAGTAGATACATGCATTTCTGTCTTTTTAAACAGTGAGAAATCAATGAAAATTTTAAGCAATAAAAATTATAAAATCTATGCAATTAATATATAATATACACTTACTTTTTCTTTTTCAATTTCAAGAAATTTGCATTTTTCATGGAGAGACACCTTTTCAGAATCAAGATCAAGTCTCATCTGTTCAGCTTGAAGCAATTCCTTTCGTAAAGAGCTGAGGTCATTTGCTTGATCAGACACTTGACTTTGCAGACCTGACTTCTCCTCCTCCAACTGTAAAAATTATAAAAGTTGTATGTTTGAACAATATATAATTATTATTTTTTAGTGGTTATGGCCAGTATCTGTATCCATGTCTGACTTCTGTTACATTTTACATTTCTAGCCAGAGATTTAAAATGGATTTTACAATCCATTTTCTGGCAAATAATTAGGTAATCCATCTAACACCACTTTTTATTTTTTCACTTCATTCACATGTTATCTTCTTATAATTTTAAACGCATTTTTGGTGCTATTAGTTCATATTATATACAGAGATCTGAAGGCCTACAACCTCTTTAGCATTTGAGTCCCAGTTATTCCCAGCCATTATTAAATATTCTCCACTTTTATATATTTGATTAGATTGTTTGTTTATCTTCTCAAATGTATTTTCTGTTTCATAATTTTCTTTTAAATAAGTAGGCATATAAACCTGTAGTATTTTGGTTAACTAGGATTTTGAATTAATCCTGAATTAAATATTTCTGTGTTGTTTATAACATTCCCCGCTGGTCTACCTTGTTATTCCTCTGACTACATTATCTGATTTCATGTCAATAAACCTCACATTATCTGATCAAAATTTCAGGAAATGAGGAAACCATTAATTACCATGAGTCTGAAGAGTCTATCAGAACAAACCTGAATAAAGCCAGCTTAACTAAGCTAAATTAATAAAGCGTAAACAATGTTCTGATGATAAGTTAAAAAGGAAAAAATTATCAAAAAAGATCTGTGACAATACAAATGACTCAGTGCAATGAAAAAACAAGAAAATGAGTTATATTAATTAATAAATACATTAAATTAATAAATGAAGCACACTGTCTTAATGAGATACATTAAAACTTTTTAAAAAACAAATTTTAAGTTTGCTTTTTAAATATATGGAAAATACAAATATACAGTATATAAGTTCTACTCTGTATATAGTAGAATCTTTAACTGCCATAAATTCTTTAGAAAAAACAGCCTTCCTTGTTTAAAGTTTCTTCTTTGCATCCATTATATAAAACAATGGCAACAATAATACGTTTGTATGGTAATGACACTTGGATATTAAGAGAGATAAATGTAAAGTACTAGTTGGTGAAATAAAGTTTTTTCATTTGACAAAAGAGAGGGTCAACTCAACTACAGCAATATATAATGAAAATATTAAGAATTTAGAATTAAATAATATTACAACTCAGATAACCAGACAGATATCATAAAAGGAAGAAAATAAGAGACAAATACAAATGTGTGCTCTTCAAGAAAGTGGGTTAGGCAATTAAAATATTTTTCCAAAAATATTTAAAAAATTAAATATTAATTAAAATATTTTACATAAATCATAAAATAGAATTAAAAGACACCATTTATGTTATAGGTTATTGATTAAATTTCACACAGATTCTATAATTGTACAGGAATTCATGAAAGTTCCAAAATGAGAGAATCAGAATATTAGTTTGAACATAAACTCTTCATATACAAATTAAGAAAGTTAACAAATATCAAGAGTGTTGTTAGCAAATATAAATAATGTAAGTAATTTTTAAAAGCTAATGTCAGTAATTTAACATTATTACTCATAATAGATAGTCCACAAATGATTTATCATTAAAGAATAACCAGGATTCAGAATTCTACTTAGTGCAATTTCCATGATTTTTTTCTGTCAGCTACTCAGTATCTTACAACATGGATTCATGAAATTATATAATTTGAGCATTTTTGGAAAAATATTTTAATTACCTAAATCATTTTCTTGAAGAGCATAAATCATTTTGTATTTATCTTTAAATTTCTTTCTTTTAAGAGTTAGATATCTGTCTGGTTATCTGCACTGTATATCTGTTATCTGTATTGTAATGCATGTAGTGGAAGGTAATACTATTTAACATATATGAAAAGAGATGACTCAAGATACACTGAAGTTTTATATCATTCTATAAAATATTTTGTTAATGAAAAATGGTTATGAATATGGTCCTGGGAATAGTGTGAACTGTACTCTTTCATGATATTGCCTAACTCCTGGAATCTCACAGGAAGTTGTACCTTAAAAATTAAAGTATGTAAGTGGTCAAAGACATGATTAAAATATTCATTACCACAGTTAAATAATACTGAATGCAGTTTATGCAGATGTGCAGGTTAGCAATTACATTACTGCAGTAAGCATATTTTGCTATTGATCTTAGTATTCTATGTCCAAAAATAAATCAAGTTAACAAAAAAAAAACAGTAATAAATAAAATGACTTTGTTACAAGAATTACCTTTTTTATCTAATCATATAAGTTTCGTTTTTCATTTTCAAGACCCACAGTTGCAGATTCAGCCTTTGCTAGAGTTTCATGTACGTCAAATCTCTCCAGCAGCACTCGTTCCAATTCAAGCTCTAATTCTCCTTTATAATAAAGAGAGAATGAAACATATTTTGTTAATAAAATATATAATACACATTAAAATATATCGATAATGAACATCGACACTGGGCACCAAGTGGCAGATGCACTACTTTTTTAAACTTGGTGTTCAAGTTGATTTCAAATGTGCTTTCAACTCTGACTAAATTTACATACTGAACTGTACTATAATCTGACTAACAAAGTAAAATGCTTGAGTTTAGGCTACTTTAATTTTACAATCAACAGTAACAAATCACATGTTTTACATCAAATTAAAGCTCCTTCTGTTTTTTATAATAATTGCCATAAATTTATTAAACAGCAAGAAATATATCATTTACACTTAAAAGATAATTTTAATACATATATTATACATTTAAAAATGTATACATGCAAAAAAATATGTATAAATAAATGTAATGAAAAATAAATAGAAACATTACAAAGAAATTAAAAATGCTTTATGGAGAAACTGTTGGTTATAAAATGTTGGATATCATAATACCTTTATCAATGGAAAATGATTGTCCTTTTTTCATGAATAGGCTGCTCTGTCTCATGTACTGAGCAACTGATTCAAATTTTTTTTGAACTTGATTGAACTACTACTTTCATTTTTATTTCAGCCACCTGTTTAAGTCTATAAAGATTGCTCCATAAATTTGTTTAAAAACTGTTTATTATACTTAAATACTATTTTGATATGATTATTGGAGATGAAAATATCACGTTTTTAAATCTCTTATCACAGATCTAGATACTGAAAAACCCTGAAATGTGGTAAATGTAAAGGTAAAAATTCCTACTTTAATAAAAATTAACTATACATTTTATAGAATTTCGTAAAGTTTTACAGCTTAGAAGCCATGCACAAAAATGACATAAAAATGTGCTTTTTCTGTGTTTTTCTTTAAGTATTAACTCATACATTTATTGCTTTTTAAATAACCTTTTAATAAAATAAGTTTCAATCTTCTACACAGCACTAAAACATACACAAACAAAACATAGATATCCATCATGATTAATTATATTTTTGAACTATTTATTAGCTTTTTTCAATATTTAAAAAATTGTAATTGATAACTACTAGTTACAACATAATAGCTCCAAATCAGTTACTTTTTTCATTAGCCATATTACACTAAGCCTTAAAGTACAAATTTTATTTCAAAAAAGAAGTGCATGAGTGCTGCATGAAAATATTTAAATATAAATTTATAAAAATATTCAACTTTACTTTCCATGTTAAAAAAAATTAAATAAATAACATAAACCTGAATTGCCTGCTTAAATTGATTTTATGTAGGGACTAGGAAATGATTTTTAAACAATTAAGGAGGAGTTTATGAGAAGTAGCTAAACATGTACTTGAAGAGCTGGTGAGACCTAATTTCACCATTCATATTTCAAAGTAGATTTAAATTTGGAGAATATGTAATACACAAAGTATAGTAACAAAGAAGTTCAGTATACTATAAAATATAATTAATATAATTCAGTGTAACCAGATAATGGAATGATAAGGGTAGAGAGAAAGAAAAATCTCATGTTTGGAAAAGGATCGCAAAAAACCAACTAACTGGCTTGCTATGACTTAATAAGGGATTTTTTGTGGTGTAAAAAAATTATAATTTAACTAATTGGAATGAGAAGAGTTTATTAATTCGAGAAGTAGAGTCTCATATTGCCAAGATTTGAAACATGAATTTATTTTTTTAAAAACTCATAGCTAGGATTATTGTTGTTAAGAAGATGCTATTATCATTTTTATATAATCTGCGCATATTTTTAAATATCAGTGTATGTGAATTTGCCAGATAACTAGATTTCTTGCAAGTAAGAAAATGTATAGCCATACCTACATGTGGAAGATACTTTAGAATTTTGCACTTATGTTTAATATAAGTACTTTTTTCTTTTTTTCCCACTTTTTAGCTTCTGAGAATCACCGTCAGGTATTACTTCAGAGGATGATATGTATGAGTGTAAGTGAAGTGTAGTCTTGTACAGTCTCAGTTTGACAATTTCTGAGATATGTGGTTAACTGAAACCCAACCACCAAAGAACACCGGTATCCACGATCTAGTATTCAAATCCATATAAAAGTAACTATTTTAGCCTAGCCTTTACTAGGATTTGAACGTTGGAACTCTCGATTAATATAAGTACTTACATGTACATAACTATACTTTTCTGCCAATTTAGTTTTAAAGCTACTTTTAAATTAGTTAGAAAAATTGTTAAACAACTGATAAAAAAAAATACCCACTTACAAGTCGACAAAGCAAAGCTCATATTCATTACTAGTACCACTGGAACGTAACTGTACAAAGCAGTAGTTCATAAACTCTCCAAATGTGCACCTCATCTTGTCGACTAGTATATATACTATTTCTACCATAATGATGTGTGCTAACAGTAAAACTTAAAAACAACAATACATTAAATAATTCCATACTATTAACTTAATGTCAGTTCTGGATATAATTTTAAAATATCATATAAAAATAGAATTAGTTTGCTATAAACAAGTGTAAATTAAAACAGGAATACTACAATCAGCAGTTCCAAACTTACAGAGACTGTTTCTATGGTGGTATACCACTAATAACCAGGTCAGCATTTGCCTTTGTAAACCACTATCAAGAAATTCTCTATATTTTATCAAAAAATAAAGAAAATTTTACATAATTTTTTTGGAGAAGTTTCATGTGCATACAGATCAAAAAATAAAAAAAAATATTTTTTATGAAATGTAAAATCTGCTGAAAGCAAATATAAAGTCATAAAAAAAACAACCTCTAGCCTTTTCAGATTCAATCCGATTTTGTTCAAGCATGTCCTTAGACAGATATGCCTTGTTCAAATCTTCTCTAATAGTAAGCAGCTTCTTCTCTTAAACGACTGCACCGATCCTCTTCAGCACGAAGATTCATTTCTCTGTATAATGAAAAAAAGATATATACACATTTAATGAAATTTATCATTTACTTTCTTAAATCACTTATATAAAAAAAAGTATGGATCTGCTGCAATGTATGGCACGTAAATATTAATTTAGATCAGTGATTCTCAAAGTGGCTCCTAGATGTCACCCTGGAGAGCCACGACTTCTTCACAAAGGAGCTGTAAAATATTAGACTATTTTTATAATTTATTTTTATTTTTAATTCAGTGTCATAGATTTGCTGATGCAAACAACTTAGTTACTGTTTGCAGAAGCCTCTGTAATGTTTAGTAGATGATATGATATTAGTCTCTCGATTGTTTAGTTGTTGAATTTTCTAATACTTGGTATTTATAAATAAATAAATGTGGGTTTTGTGCAGTTATATTGTTTAATTAGATTTCGGAAATTGTATCAATTGAATATTGTGATAAAGTCAGCTGAAGTTTTTGAAGTATTTTTTCCCATATACATTTTTAAAAATGGATCAGTTTTTACTAAACAATAATAAAAGTAGTGAGAGAAAAAATGAAGAGATTAACCAGTATGAACAACTGTAAAAATTAAAAAAAAAAATGACAAGCTAAATTGGTTGTGTGGATCTTGGTTTTACGACAACAGAAGTCAATGGTGAAGAGACGCCACAATGCGTTTTGTGAATGAAAGTTCTGACCAAAATGCATGCTGCTAAGTAAACTACGCTACTAAGTAAACCAAAACACCATCTATAAACCATTCAACCTCTTATAATCACAGAAGAACTCATTCTACCACCTGCTGTAGATGTGGTGAACATTATGATCAGTGAGTCTGGTGGGAAAACTACTTTCAATAAACATCTTTTGAAAGAATAAAAAAAGTTTCAATAACACCTTTGACAAATAACACCGTAAGCTGCAGAATACAGCTCATAGTAGAGGACTTCAATTCTGATCTTATTCTTTTAAACGATGGGTCAGGAACGTTTTTCAATGTCAGAGATGGATCGACGTCCTGTATAGATCTTGCACTCATAAGCAGATCGATACCACTGAGGTACACCTTCCATGCTTTAGACGATCTGCATGGAAGCAATCACGTCTGGGTGCAAATTGTAACTGATGTTACAAGAAAAACATACCCCATTTCTAAAAGATGGTTGTCTGATAAGGCAGATTGCACGAGCTTCACAGCTAGGACAATACTCCCTGAAACAACTGGAGTTATCAGAGCCGATGTCGACGCTATAACTAATGCGATACTTGACTCGGCATCGAGAAATATTCCCAAGACATTTGGGAAACTTACAAAGCGACCCATTCCATAGTGGAACAATGAAATAAATTAGGCTATAAAAGAAAGAAAACAGCGTATAATGCCTTTAAGAAATGTCCTACGACAGATAATCTTATTGCCTTTAAAAAATACAGGGCGTATGCAAAACGACTCATGATAGATTCAAAGAAACGATCCTGGCAGCAATACGTGTCATCCATTGACAGAAATACTACTGCATCAGATGTTTGGAGGAAAGTGAAGGTGATTTGTGGGTATAAAAACTTTGCTCCCATAACTAGGCTTCAAAATGAAGATGAAATTAAGGACACTCCAAACAAAATCGCAGAGTTATTATCCAATCACTTTGAGAAGGCCAGCAAAACGGCTAACTACAATGAAGATTTTCAGATGAAAAAAGCAGAACTTGAAGGTCTACTAAATTTCAGAACTGTGTATAATTACTCATACAATGTACCCTTTAGAATGGAAGAATTCATGAAAGCGTTGGAGAAAGCAGGAAACACAGCTGCTGGTCGGGATGAAATCCATTATAACATGATCAGGCAGCTGAATACCACTGCAAAACGCAGATTACTAGAAGTATATAATCAAATATAGCGGGATGGAATGTACCCGCAGCAGTGGAAAAAAGCACACGTTGTTCCAGTACTAAAGAAAAAAAAAAATTTAACAGATCCCAAAAGCTATCGTCCTATTTCCTTGACGTGCGTTATGGGAAAAATACTCAAAAAAATGATTAATAATCGACTAGTTTGGCTTTTAAAAAAAGAAAAACTGATATCACCATATCAAGCAGGTTTTCGACAATACCATTCTACCACTGATCAAATGATCAACGTAGAGAATATTATATACAACAGCTTTATTACAAGGAAACATTGTGTTGGAGTCTTCTTCGATCTTCAGAAGGCTTTCGATATGACCTGGCGACATGGAGTAATGCTCCAGATACATGAATGAGGCATTCGTGGCAATCTGCCAGTTTTACTCAGCAACTACATTAATAACCGTACTTTCCAAGAACGCGTCAATAATGAATATTCATCTGAAAGAAACTTGGAAAATGGCATACCACAAGGTTCACCGTTGAGCGGTACCTTGTTTACGATTGCCATTAATAAATTGATGTTAGCCATTCCAGTAGAAATCAGCAAAAGCGTCTATGTTGATGATTTGGCAATTGTGTATGCCAGCAAAAAGACTGCTATGTGAAATACAAATTACGAGTGATTGACGCTCTAAACAAAGTTGCAAGGAATAATGTTTTAAAATTTTCACCAGAAAAAACGTGCTGTGTACACTTCTGTAGGAAGTGAATTCCTCACCATGTCCTATTTTGATAATTAGCAACAATCCAATACAACATAAGGATAATGTGAAATTTTTAGGACTGGTATTGGATAAATCCCTTACGTGGGGATTACATATACAGGACTTGAGTGATAGAAAAAGCCCTAAACATTATAAAATATTTATTGAACATCAACTGAGGCTCAGATAAATATCAGAAATAATATTGATACTCAGCAATATTATTGAGACTGTATAAGGCAATGGTTCAATCAAAACTAGACTATGGATGTTTTGTATACTCATCCGCTAGGAAGTCGCATTTAAAAAAGTTAGACGTAATTCATAATAGCGGAATAAGATATGCGACAGGCGCTTCCCGCACAAGTCCTGTGACTAGTCTAATGTCCGAAGCCAGAATATGCCACTACATTATAGAAGAGAGATATGCTCTTATCAAGATATGCAGCAAACATATGGGCTTATCCTGCTCATATAAATAACAAACGTTTTAACAACCATCCTTTGGCTGCTTTATATGAACATTGTGCTACCTATTCCAGACCAGCCGGAATTAGGTACCATGAATTAAGAAGAAAACACGAAATTGCTATTCTAGAGACATTGGCAATTTCTACAAGAGAAATACTACCATGGCTCTTGCCAGCGGTAAGTACAAGGTTGGATCTCTCTCACGAAGAAATAAAAAAGAAGCCAGCAGTGATCATCCAACAGGAATTTTTATCAACTGTCAGTAGCTATGAAGAAGATATTAGAAGTTATACTGACATTTCTAAAATCGAACATGGTGTTGGATGCTCCATATTTGTAAATGGAGAAGCCCACTTTTAGAAACTGCCAGATATGGTCAGTGTCTATACAGCAGAACTTACTGCCATACAGCAAGCTCTTCGGTACACAGAAAACTATTGCGAAGAAAAAGTGCTAATATGTTCCGATTCTTTAAGTGCACTTGTTGTAATTCGGAACAAGAACATTAAGGATGTTCTAATTGCAAACATCCTGTCCATTTTGTACGTTCTAAATCAACGAGGACAGCGATGCATATTTGTATGGACTCCAGGGCATGCTGGTATTGCAGGTAATGAAAGCGCGAATGAAGCTGCCAGAAAGGCAACAGTCTGCGATGTTTTGGATGCAATTCCTGTAAGGGTGGCAGATGTCAAAAACTGTCTAACCAACATAATAAGAAACAAGTGGAATACTGACTGGAGGAGTTTAAATACAAAATTAAACTCAGTCAAAACTTCTCCGTATAAATGGAGCGATGTGAAGTTGACTCGCTGAGAACAAGTAGCTGTGACCAGGCTTAGAATTGGTCACATGCGAATAACAAATTCATATTTGTTAACCGGTGAAGAGAGACCAATGTGCGATGTTTGTAATAAAACACTTACAATTAAGCATCTAATGGAAGAGTGTACCATATATGAGGACCTCAGAAAGAGGTTCCAGCTAAGAAATGATATTGCTGCTGATTTGGATAATGGAAATGAAGAAAAATATTTGCTTATTTAAACACCAGTGGACTTCTTAAAAGTCTGTAACTGAAAATTTAAAGCTGTGTTAAACAAACTCTAAGGGGTAGTTTTATATATATAACGGAGTCTCGAAGCATGGCACGTCTAGTGATGGGAGGTAGCCCTCTTGCCTAGGCCGCCCTGGCTCACCTGCATGCAAGAGCAGCGAGTCGAGGTGTGTCCATTGATGGCATGGGGATCCTCAAGGGTGGACTGAGGGCGCAAGGCTATGGGTAAGCGCAACGCATGCCTGTAGCCAAGTAGGTCAGGACTGAGAAGGGCAGCCTCCGCTGAGGGGCTTTTTGACCGTCCTGAAGAGGTCAGATTGACCACCTCTTATGAAGCAGGAGGACCCTGATGGGTTACGTCCTACGGGACTGATTACTGGGGGTGAGTCAACTACCACAGACTCCTGGGGCGGCTAATATGCTGCTTAATGGCGGTTCTGGTCTCCCCGAGGGTGCTTAAATAAATAAATAAATGAGACAGGTTGACGGAGATAATGGTATTGTAAAGACTGATATTTTCCTTTTATGTTTTTTGAGATACTATCTCAAATTTTAAGATCAGGGCCCTTTACACTCCATAAGTGTTGTTTGTTTATTGTTGTGGTTTAATGTTTTTGTGTACTTTGTGCTTTTAAATAAAAATGTAAGGACCCTTTACACCCTTATATGACGACCCTGATGGTGATACTAACCTCTTTTTAAGAATGTGACGAGGGCTAATGACCTTAACAGTCGATGCCTGTAAAAACATA
The DNA here is from genome assembly GCF_047948215.1 of Lycorma delicatula. NCBI lineage: Eukaryota > Metazoa > Arthropoda > Insecta > Hemiptera > Fulgoridae > Lycorma > Lycorma delicatula. The sequence goes on from NC_134456.1 coordinate 232,865,573, forward strand.
TAAAGCTACAACGTAACTATAAAGCTACAATGCTTCCTACATTATAGTTGATGCTAGATTCTACTTAGGCTGGCTACTGAGTTCCTCTATAAAGATAATCTTGGATGAAAATTAGAAGTCAAAGGTGAACAATTGTCTGGAAATGATGGTCTATTTAATGCATTAATTGTTAACAAGCAATGTAAATAAATTTATAAGAGAATAGTATACAAAACAGCTAATTAACACACTTGATATTAATACAAAGGGGAGACTGGAGCCCTAGCCCATGCTGGGGTCTAAATTTAAGAATTATATGCCTTTGGCTGTATGATCAGCTGATGACAGTACAAAGAGTTGCAACCACACAGTATGTTTGTGGGGTTTCTGGTATACTTATATAAATGATTGTGCTTGTTCCATCCTGAAATCTTGCAGGAGCCATTTCTGTATTGAGACACTATCAGGATAAATGCTAAGTCTGACATCACAACATGTGGGTAATCGCCAGTTCTATTTGGACGGTCTTCACAGAGTAGTCATGTCTCAAGCAGTGAATTGTTTGGAGGCAGGTAACATCTTTGACAGGAATAGGCATTACACAAGAATGATCTCTAAATCAGGTCTTTCTACAGCAATAACCCATTGCATTATTCCTAGTAAAGCACTGCTTGGTGCTGGATAGTGAGTTGATGAACTTTCACGTCTGGAATTTGATCACTGTTGTAATTTTAATGTGTGAGAAGTGTTTAATTTTTTTCTAAAATCCACATTGAAATAAAAACAGGAGTGCAAATCATGTCCCACTTAAGAAACAGCTGATGTTTGATGATAAACGGTACTTGCAATCAGTGGCAATGCAATCAAGACTTAGCCAGTTGATAACATGGCCTACTAAAAACAAGTCTATGGCCACATTATTTGTCAGTAACTTGCTATACTGATTCTTGGAAAATCCTAACACATGTGCTGATACTAATCTAAAGTAATTAATATTATACTGAATCAAAATAATTTACATATAAATTAAGTCAACTATATAGCTGTAAAGCAGTTGACTAAGAAATATCCAATGCTTTTGATAATCAAAACTTAAGTTAGTAATGAATCTGAGTTTAATACATTTTCTGGATATTGAGAATGCATTCTGTACACTCTTAAATAGACAGGTTGTACAAAATTACACCTCTTATTTCATATCTTCTGGATAAATTCAAACCTGTTTATAAACCCAAGTAAAATTTGTCTTTAGATGAAGGAATGATTCCCTGGCAGGATAGGCTGCGGTTTTGAAGATACAATCCTGCTAAAATTATAAAATATGGGTTATTAGTCAGAATGGTATGTGAAAGTGACAGAGATTATGTTTGTAACATGGAATTGTACACTTGGGAATGTAAAAGATTGGAAGAAACTATTCTTTCTGTCCTTGATTGTAATCTTGGTTTATGGCATCACATATACCAAGATAACTACTACAATAGTGTTTCAATTGCTTAAAGGTTATTAAAATATAAAACCAGACTTTGTGGAACAATAAAGGCTAATAGAGGTTTACTGTGCACTTTGAAAGCTAAACTGAAAAACTTGAAAAACAGGGAATCCACATTTGTCCGTAAGGATGATGTACTACTTGTTGGGTGGAAAGATAAAAGGGAGATCAGAATGATTTCAACAATCCATGGTAGTCAACAGTAAACAACTGGTAGAAGGGTCAGAAAAACAGGAGATGAAATAGCCAAGCCTGAATGCATTTTAGAATATAAAAGCCATGTGGAAGGTGTAGATCATGCAGATCAGTACTTGTCACATTACTCAATGATGAGAAAGACAAGAAAATGGTACAAGAAGGTGGCTCTCTTCCTAATAAGTTGTGCTCTTTTCAATTTATTCAGAATATACAACTGTTTGAACCCCCCTAAAAAAAATTGCATATAAAAACTTTCTTTTGGCTGTGGCAAAAAATTGGACACCAATAGTGAAAGAAACCTCACAAGATTCAGACTCCAATTCAGACACTGACAGTGTTCGTCTAGGTCCTTCCCAACCAACCAAATGTGCCCCATTTAGTGACCTCCCTCCATATAGACTGAGTGGTGACATGAAGAAACATGCTCTTGATGTTATTGTTAGTTCTGGAGGGAAAAAATATCCTACAAGAGCATGTAGAGTGTGTGTTGCAAAAAAACTTAGAAAAGAAACAAGGTACATTTGTAAGTTTTGCCAGGTACCACTTCATAAAGCAAGCTGCCTTCAGAGGTACCATACCTTGAAGGAATACCAGAATCTCCTCTCATTATTTTCAGCAAGTTTTGTGGAATTTGGACAATGGTGAATGAAGATATGATTTTTTTCTAAATGCATGCATAAATTTAGAGATCCTGGTTTAAATGCCCAGTAACTAGGGTAAATGTGGACCAGTAACCTGGTCCACAATGTGTTAAGTTTAGTTTTTACAAAATGAGAAGGTATGTTATTATTCCATAGATGTAAGCAAAGGTCTTTTTTATGTAATTATATACAGAGTTCAATTTTGCAACACTGGAATAAACAGAAATTTATAAAAATATCAAAGTCAAGCTTATTACTTTAAGAACACTTACTTACTTATTTACAAGTTTACAAACCTAATTTCGGCATCTTTCAAAATACGATCCACTTCACCTTGCAGGAAAGCTTTCTCTTCTTCTAAAGTTTCTGCCACCTTTTGCAAACGACTGTTAGCTTTTTGAATTTTATCATAATCTGTATTTAATGCTTCAATCTGTACTAAAGATAAGAAATAACTAATTTTAAATTACTGTTGTTGATGGATATTTTACATTTTACATTGTTCTGATTAGCTTTGAATAGAAAAAGACACTGACATAACAAAATGATTTCATTACTAAAAGTTGAGTAGTATCTAACTAATTTTTCTACATAATCACCAAAACAATTGAGGCATTTGTCGTATCATGACACCAGCTTTCCAATGCCCTCTTCAAAGAAGTTTGTTGCTAGTGAGGTAAGATATGTCTTGACAGCCTTCTGAAGTTCTTTGTTGGTGGTGAAGTGTTGTCTGCCAACCATGCCTTCAATTCTCAAGAGGTGAAAATTCCTAGGTGCTAGGTGTGGACTGTACAGTGGATGGTCAAAAACTTCCCACTGGTATTGTTTGAGAAGGCCTTGCATCATGTTGGCACAATGCGGTCCTGCATTGTCATGGATCAAAACCATGCCAGATGAGAGCATGCCTCTATGTTTGTTCTGGATCACTCTGTGGAGGCAATGTAATGATTCCCAATAAATTCCCTTTGTTATTGCTGTCCTCTGCTTCATAAAGTCCACCGACAAGACATCTTTATGCTCCCAAAAAAATTGTAGCCATTGTTTCCTGTTGCTCATTGTCTGTTTGAACTTTTCGGCTTGTTTGAAGTGTGCATCCACTTCTTAGACTGCTTTCTAATTTCTGGATTGTCATACTGGATGAAAGTCTCATTGCCAGTAACGATAGATTTATTTGCTGCATTTTGTGATCGCCATTCAATATTTTTCAGACCCAACGTGTCCACATATCCTACATGGATATCCCACGTTCCGGAATCCTAGGTCTTTAGTTACAATTGTGTACCTTGAAATTTCTGGGATTTCTGTAGAAAGTTCACTTATCGTAAACCTCCATTTGTTGTAGATAAAATCATCAACATGCTCAACCAGGCGTACAGTAGCACCAGACTTGCGTCCTTGCCTACCTTCGTCATGGATGTCCGTTCACCCTTATTTTCATTTCCTACACCATTCCTGGACACTACCATCACTCAAAGTTTTCACCATACACTAGGCTCGTTCTGCAATGGAATTCAGCAGTGCTACATCCTTCTGCCTGCAAAAAACTTATCACACTTTGCAACTCAAATTTGGCAGGAGCATCGATCATAGAGGGGTTCAATTAGAGTAGTTCAGCATAGAGTAGTTCAGCTTAGTTTGAGGCAGTGGAGCTGGCAATGGCAGTGGTTGAGGTGGGTGGGACGGTGCAAATCAGAACATGCAGACCTGGGTCCCATCTATCTCTTGTTTACTTAGATGAATGACGGTGGGCTGAAAAAAAAAACTGCTTTATCAAAAGCAGGTGGTAATAACTCTTGAACATGTATTGTGTGGATTGTATATAATTGTTGCTCCCATATGTTCGCCACACACTTGATTTCGAAATATGAAAGCGATGTTATAATCTTCTGGTGTTTGTGGTGGAAGATACCTGTACCACAATCAATAATGCTTCTTCAGTGTTGGCATTTCTCACTAAACGTTCACGACTAGCATCAAATCATCGTGGTTTAAGCATATCTGTTTCTTGAACTCGCCTCTCCATAGCCTCAAATGTTTTCAAGTGTAGTCTTGTACAGTCTCAGTTCGACCATTCCTGAGATGTGTGGTAAACACTTCTCTACAGAAGAGGTTGTCACGGCGATTCATAGTCTAAAAGACTGAAAGAGTCCAGGACCAGATGGTACCCCCGCATCCGTGCTGAAGGGATTGGTCAAACTGGTACCTTGGGAAGATGACTGATATTGCAAATTACGGTCTGGAGAACAAGGTCTTCCCAAGGTGCTGGAAAGACGCACGTCTTGTCTTTTTGCCAAAACAGAAGATTGGAGGATTACCCACTGAATACTGCCCACTAAGCTTGATAATCAACATGGGAAAGGCGGTTGAAAGGATGCTGATATTCCGGCTACTGGAGGAGTTAAGAGCGAGCGTCAGCATCCACCCAAATCAATTCGGATTTTGGGGCGGACGGTCGGCAGTTGCAGCCATTGTCAAAGTGGTAAACTGGGCAGCAGAAGTA